>NW_006159879.1:1552934-1556608 GCF_000334495.1 Tupaia belangeri chinensis
GGGGGGGGGGCGCTCTTCCAGGCAGGCTCCCTGGCATGGCCTATGTGCCAGGCTGGCCCTACTTTTTTTTAAAAAGTTATTTGTTTATTTAATTTATTTTTGTTTTATTATTGTTGAGTTTACTATAGGGCATGTGTGCTCACCAGAGAGAGACAGAGAGAGAGAAAGAGAGTGAGGGAAAGTAAGAAAGCAAGCCACCAGGTCTGTACTTGAACCATGTCAGCCACTGCGCCGGCGGGCCCAGGCACCTGCTCGCTTAGTCATTCGCGTAGGCCTTGCTCATGGTGGTCTTCAGTCTCGGGAAGTTTCTCTGGCCTCTCAGAACTCGGTGAGACCAGCATACAAGTCCATAACCGCTCCCTGTGACCTCGTTGCCAGGAGCAAGCGCAAAGGGCCTAAAACACTGAGCAGGACCCATGACAGCGAGCCTGGACTCACCATAGCAGAGTGTGACGAGGGCGAGGAGGCCGCCATGCAGACGGCGTAGACAGCTGCATCTCGGTCTGCACAGGCTGAGGCTGCCGCACCCTCTGCAGAGCTCACCAGTGGGTCTGGCCCCATAGTCTAGTGATTAAGAGGCCAGATTCCACACAGCCACTGTGGTTCGAGTCCCAGTCCTGGAGTCTTGAGACACACACTGAGTGCATGTGCATGCCTGCCCCAAATCTCAACAGGACAGAGAGATGGAGGGGAAGGGGCTGGGCATGACCAGGCCCCAGGGAGGTGCTTTCTCTCCGTTCACCCTGTCTCTCTCAGGCGAGCAACCATGCTCTCCGGCAATGTGATGCAATCGAAAGCTCAGCAGGGGCTGCTCATCCTCTCACACGGCCCCACCCCTGGGCCTGACCCTGCTCCTAGCAGCAACCAGTGTTGTCTGTGCCACCTGCTCCCGGCTGCTGCCTGCACGCCCTCCACCACACTCCTCGAGGGGCTGTGCCGTGGCGTGCCTCCCACGGAAGGTGCTCGGAGGTATCTGTGTGGACGTTAGACCACGCGGGGATTGGAACGGGACACACTGAAGTCCGCGTGGCTCCAGCACCCTAGTTTACCTTTGGCATCTCCTTGGTTGCTTCTGAGTAACCTCAGTTCAGATATTTGCCTGGAGGACAAAGTCCCCAAGAGACGCGCCGATCTGATCTTCGCGTCCTGGCTGGCAGCAGGTGGGTCTCGCTGTGGTTTCGGTTCGTAGCCCCTTATGATGAGGGACGTCGTGCGTGTTCTCACATGCTTCTTGGCTGTTTGTGTGTCTTCCTTGGAGAGTTGTCTGTTCAGCTCATTTGCCCGTCTGTTAATTGGATTGATTATTTTTTTCACAGGCAGGCTACTTGAGTTCCCTGTATGTTCTGGTTGTCAGCCCCTTATCCGAGGCATAGTTTGCAAATATGCGCTCCCATTCTGAGGGCTGTCTCTTCACACTAAGGCGTGTTTCCTTTGCTGTGCAGAAGCTTTGACCGGACTAATACACAGCATGTTCATGCTGGGAAGTTCATTTTGTGTGCTGTAAAGATGTACCATAATTAAATGTAAAAGTAAATATAGTTAAAACATTCTGAAATGAAGTAAAACAAAATTCCTAGCTGAAAACTGAAAAAAAGAAAGATACTTTTTGTTTATTGATTTATTTACTTATTTACGTTCAATCAGTGTGTATCATAATAATATACCCAATGAATTTTCCCATCATTAATACATATTTTTAATTAATTTTTAATTATTTTTAAATTTTAAATTATTTTTATTTCATTAATCACACATATCTTTACAGTGTATAACATTTTTTTCTAGCAAAATTATCATGCATATCAGTCAAGAGAAAGACATTCCTGTCCCATTATCAGCAGCAAATAGCTTTTCATTTTTGCAGGTTATTATTATTTTTAAATTTTTTCTCTTATTTTTTGAACATTCCATCGCTCTACATCATTTGACTTGTAAGGAGAATTTACCTAACATGAGATGCTCAGGCCAGTCCGGCTGAGAACTCTGTACCCCCTGTCATCAACAGGTAGCACGCCATTGCCATGTCCCACTACCGTCCTGCCTGTTTTTAGAGAGACACGGAGCACAGAAACCTGGGGCCGTGGCTCCCGGCTCCTCTGGGCGCCGTGGCTGCGTCAGGGCTGGTGGGCGTGGCGCCGTGTTCCCGCCGTGGACGGTCTTGGGGACGCTGCTCCTAGAGGGGAGATCTCGTTTCACACACCGTTCTCTGAGGGCTGAGCGTACTCTGCCGTCATGGGCAATGGAGTGCATGACAAAGCTGGCCGAGCGTGGGCACGTTTTCAGACAGAAGCTTCTGGTCCATTTGATTTTTACCACCCCTTGGCTTCCCAGGTGAACGAATAGCTCTTCACCAGAGCCCCAAAGCATGCACGTGCCTCTCCAGGGGCCTGCCGGGCCCTGTCCTGACGTAGCAGCTGCGTGTCAGATGCACATGTGCCTCCAGCTGAGATCAATCCATCCCGGTGACCAATGGCCTGGCGAGTGTGCCCTCATCCACCCCCCAGAGCAGGGCACAGCTCCTCAAGGGACAGCCACGCCCGACTGCTGGCCTTCGAGGCTGTGCCCCTGTGTGCGCTTCCGTGAGTGACACCAGGCAGGAGATGGCTGCCTCCTCTGCTAATGCCCGCGCTGGGCGTGTCGGGCTGTGAGGGCGTGGGTGCAGGCCACTAGGGTCAGCGGCGAAGGTGCCCCAGCGGGAGGCGGGGATGATGGGGTGGGGCCAGAGCTGTGCGTCCACTCCCCAGGACATAGCAGCCCGACCCCCCACGCTGAGCCCTGCACGAGTGCGCCAGCTCATTGCAAGGTCAGCCTAGACAGTGACTGTGCCGTGAGGGGCTCTGCAACCTCTCCGACTGTGAGGATGACTATTACTTTCTGTTGTTTTATCATTTTTATACCAGAATTTAGGATGGAGTAGCCTGATTGGCTGTTCCTTGGCCAGTAAAAGGTGCTAAGTGAATGCCATGATTAATTGAGTAAATAAAGATAAAGACTTGCTCACCTATAGGGAAGCCAGTGCTCATCACAGCGAAGGGAGGTGCACCACAGTTCCCGAAGTTAGAAGTACCTTTGCTTCGGGGACCAGCAGTGGGCGTAAAGGCTGTCACTGGACTCCCATGTAGTCCACTTTGGTTCGCGTCCTGGACCCGGTGGCTTGAACTCACACCGGGCGCGTGTGCGCACGTACCCAAGATCCCGAGAGAAGGGATTGTGGTGTGGTCATCCCCCTGGGGGGTGATTTCTCGCTTTCTGTCCCTCTGTCTCTCTCTTTCTGGTGAGCACATGCACCCCATAGCAAAAAAAAAAAAAAAGAAAAACTCTCAAAAAAAAAAAAAAAAAGTCTGTTTGCTTCCTCGATCAATGCAGACCCTGTTCTGAAGAGTCTCAAGGACCCCGGTCCTGCACCGACTCGATACCTATTAGCTGGTCAGTATTTTGGGTCTCAGCAAGTTTTAGATCAGGCAGACAGCCCGTCTAAATATTATGAGAGTTGTAAGAATTTCATCGGGTTTCCAGTTTTTGTTCCATGCCGGCCTTTTGAGCTCACAAGCTGTCTGTCTTTCCAGGGGCGGGAGGGCGTGCTGTCGCGAGCACAGCAGCCGCGCGATGTGCATGAGTCAGCACACTTGGTGGTAGGAGAGTCATCGCCATATGACCTCGTGGCCAGGTTGGTC
>NW_006159879.1:1558066-1560005 GCF_000334495.1 Tupaia belangeri chinensis
CGGCAGGGCAGCCCCTCCTCGTGCGTCCCAGGGGAGGGGACAGCCTCCAAGCTCAGCTCACCTCGTGCGATGGCCCCGGCCCTGCTCACCCACTGACCGGGACACCCCTGAGTGTGGAGATGGCCCGGGCTGCCCAGTAGTTGGCAGGTGCGCACGGGTGCTGGAAATGGAACTTCAGTCTAGAGCTCGGGCCCTGCTGCCGGAACCGCCTTCTGGCCAGCATCGGCCATGCCGCCTACTCGTGCAGGTTGGGAGGTCCGGCTCCACAGTGTTTGAGAAGGCGCGAGCGTCCGTGTGTGGAGAGAGGGGCCCGGAGCTGGGAGCGGAGTGTGTCTGTGAAGTGCGAAGCGAGTACTCGTCCACCTCCCTATGTGAGAGTGGGCCCCGCAGGGCGAAGGGACCTGCTTCCAATACAGCTTCCCCTAGAGGGAGAGACAGGCAGAGAGATGGAGGCGGAGAGAGGCGTGGGAGCAGAGACGGGGAAAGGCAGGTGAGAAGGAGGTGCGTGCCACATGTGGGCAAAGACCGAGGCCACCCGGGGGGGCTGGGTGTGTGTTACCACGTACACAGACAGGCACGGAGCTGGAGGTCCCACGTTGCTCTGCCGTGGGCCGGAGGAGCGCACGGGCACTCGGCCTGTCCTGCTACGTGAGCAGGTCCTGGTGCGAGGGCAGAGCGGGGCTGTGGCTCGGCCGGCTCGGGGTCTGCGCACACAGGTGACTGCCCAGGCTGCGTGGGTGAGCTTGCCTCCTAGCTCCGGGAGGAGAGTCCCAGGGAGGTACAGCTGCCGAGTCCCGTGGAACCACCGCACGCAGGGCACCACGCCTCGCCATGTTTGGAAGACTGGGTTCATTGAGGGGCCGCACTCCAGTGGGGGAGCGTGGCTGTATAAGCTGCTCAGAAAATGTGTGCCTCACGGAGGTGGGGGAGAGGCTTGTTCACAGTTTGCCGGACAGGGTGGCCTCTGTCCAAGCCTGGGAGGTGACCGTTAGCAACAGCATACTGTGTCATTTCGGCGACATCTTACAAAATGAAGACGTTGGGATTACTCAGGGGATGTGGCCGTGGGCGCTGTCCGCAGTAGGAGGGCCCAGGGGCAGCCTGCTGGGCACTGTCCTGCCCACGCAGCCGGCAGGGCGTGTGTCTTACGGACGTGTATTTATTTAAATATCTTTAGGTTGAAACACATCAGCCTTATTTCCGGTAACCTGCATGTGTTAGACACAAAGGCGAAGCATTTCCATAGCATGATTGGAATTTCAGAGTTTAGCTCGCTGTTTCGTGCTTTATGAAACCAGACTGCCCATGCTAGGGTTTCCCAGTAATAAACTGGCTTTAGCCAGGTCAAATAGCTGGGATCACTCCAAAGTCACTGACATCCCAAACAGTATCGCTGTTTTTTGCTCTAAGGCTAATTAAAAGGATACACTACATCAGGAAGCCAATGGAAAGCCATCTAGTGCCAAAATACGATTTAGTAATTTGACAAGGGGGAGTTGCCACAGCCAGGGAAAAGCTGTGACAGGACTGGAGTGGGGAAATCGTCCCGGATGAGAGTCCACCTGGTCCCGTCTCCGGGCGCCTCACGCTGTCAGTTTTAAAGGGACAGGGCGGTCAGCATGAGAGCCAACCGAGGACACCGGCTGATTAGCAACCAGATGCTTGGCTTCCAGTTTGTGACGGTTACCATTTCATCAGGAAGGAACATCCAGGGTGTCATTTATGCTCTGAGAAAGGCCAGGGCAAAGCCGGGGCCTCGTAGGGAATGGAAGCCTCCCTGCCTCCCTCACAGACGCCATCACTGCCCCTCCCGCTCCCACGGAGCAGGTGGTCATGACCTGCTTGGCCACAGTGGCGCTTCTAAATCACAGTGGGCAGCTCGCTCGGGGCTCATGCTGGCACCCTGGGGCAAGCTCAGAGGCAGGCCCCTTCCCCCCCC
>NW_006159879.1:1560334-1563238 GCF_000334495.1 Tupaia belangeri chinensis
TGGTGAGTCGCGTGGGCAGAGGTGCACTGGCGGGACTGCAGACTCTGGTGGCATCACGCCTTCCACAGTCAATGACCCCTCTGTCCCCAGAGGACCCGTGCTGGTGTCACACCTGGGAGAAGGGCCAGCACTTTGGGTTCTGAGAAGAGCTGGGCCCTGTGCGGGCGGGTGCTGCTGCCAGTGGGGTGCCCCCAGACCTGGGTCAGGACTTCAGGGCCTGCTCTGCTGGAACTCCCCGTGTTCCCACCACTCTGCAGGTGCCTGGCCATACTCAGCCCCACCGGAAACGAGCTGTCCGATGTCGTTGGAGAGCCTAGCACACTTCTCCCCAGTCCCGTCTCTGTGGCATATGGTAATACGTTCTTTGGGGGTTTTGTTTGTTTTTAAGTTTACATTTAATCACTGTACGTCTCACAGCGTACAATATGGCCTTCCCCAGTTTGAATACAGTACATATTCGTTACATCAAAAGACTGGGATGTAAAACAGGGAAGACATTATTTTTTATTTTCATTATGTTTTTAAAAAATGTGTTATAGGATGCACGCATTAACCAGAGACAGATGAAGGAAATGAGAAATCACCCCCAGAGCGGATGGCCATACCAGAGTCCCTCCTCCACTCTCCGCCTGGGATTTCGGCATGCACACATGCCCAGTGTGATTTTCAATCTGCTCGGTCTGGACCTTGAACCGTGATCAGCTCTGTGGGAGTCCAGCCCCTAACTACCACACCGCTGGCTGGCCCCATCTTTCAAAATACAGACTATTGGGAACAGCAGTTAGCGTAATGGCTGTGTTGCTGGACTCACACATAGTTGACCACGGTTCGAGTCCTGGACCCGGTGGCTTAAAAAAACTCACACCGGGCACGTGTGCGTGCGTGCCCAAGATCCCGAGGGGAGAATGGAGGAGAAGGGATTGCGGCGTGGCCATCCTCCTGGGGGGTGATTTCTCGCTTTCTGTCTCTCTGTCTCTCTCTGTCTGCCTGGCAAGCACATGCACCCTATAGCAAAAACCTCCCCCCCCCCCCAAAAAAAATACAGACTATTATGTTATAACACTAAGTATGAGGGCTCTGTTTGTTAACAGCCCTTTACTCAGAATGAAAGTTTACAAAGTCACACTGCTGTGGTCTGCGTCGTGGTAGCTCCGGGCCCCTGCCACAGAGCTGATCTGAATTCAAGTGTGACTCTGCTACCGAGCACTCCCCTGAGACCCACGCAGAGGGAAGACCCCCTGCAGCCTCACCCAGGGGTGCACCCCAGTAGCTCTAAGCTGGAGGAAGAGCAGACTCAGAGCACGAGAGGCAGCTCCCAGCCTCCCGGCACCTGGCGGACCACTGCTGGCAAACAGGAATGCACCACGTGCGGCTTGGAAGGCGAGTGTTCCCAGCACGGAACGGAAGCTGAGCCAGGTCAGAGCCCAAGCTGTCCCCCACTTGCAGGTGCGGTGTGGGGCGCTGGAGCACCACGTCGGGCAGCCCTCCGTGCTCCGTTTCCGGCCAGGCTCGCTTTCTCTGCAAGTTGTCGTCCTGAGCTGAAGCTGGCATGAGTGTCAAGTGGGCAGGTGAGAGAACGGCCAGGGCAGTGCTCGTGCCTGTTTCTAGGAGCGATCCGTCCTCGCATTGGCCAACACGTAGGGCCCCTTTCCCTTCCTGTGATGGCGCTGACGGAGCTGTGGCGGCGCAGGGAGGAGGAGCAGCCACGCTCCGTGCTGCCCGAGAGGATTCATTTGGTCTTCCTGAGCGCTCCCTGGAACCTTCTGGAGATAAAGCCTTGGACAGCATTGGTGTGGGGGAAGGGAGGGTGGAGGGGCGTGAAGGGCCTGGGCGTTAGGGATTTTAAAACCAGGCTCTGGGCAGGAGGAAGGATTATTAGCAAAGCAGCCGTTTGGTGAGCACTTCGTTTGCCGTGACGGACAGCAGGGTGAGCAGGTGCGTGGAGCACGGAGACGCAGGTCCCAACGCTGCTCTGACGTGCCTGGGAGGCTGCTCTGGCACCTGGCACCTGTCGTGTGGGCGTCCCAGGCACTTGAGCTTCTGTCCCAAACACACCCAGTCTGGTCGCCTGACAGGGAGGGGCGTCGAAATCCAGTCGGATGCTGCTGACGAGCCACCACTCAGGTCCAACCCCGTCCCAGGGCACTTGGCTCCCAGGCCGCCCCCAGCCACCATGGGGACGGAAGACAGACCGGGCCGGGACTGTGGTGCCCTGGAGGAAGGCTACAGGCCAGCTCGCCAGGGCTGAGCCCACTAGAAGCCTGCATTATCTCAACCTTCCCCAAATACCGAGCAGGTTCTGCTTGGCCCTAAAGGCCCCCTGCTCAGGGGGAGCCCATGAGAGGGGCGTGGGGGTGCCCTGGGGCAGCCTGTGCTGGCCTGAGGAGCCCTGGGCACAGGCTCGGTGATGCCCTGGCCGTTTAACGACCTGCCCTCCTGTGCGGAGGCCGGGCCTGCTCCTGGCACGGCTGTTCTCACCCACCTCCATCCCTCCAGACAGCGCCAGCCTGCAGGGTGGCTCCCCCCGGCCACTGCAGACGTCTGGCCTCACAGAGGACCCAGCCTCCGCCTCCCGGCTCTCCCCAACCTTTTCTCCTGGAGTTAAGGACTGCAAGAGATGGCGTTTCTGGGAGGAGAGGACTGTCTCACTCCTAAACACCAAGACGCGAAAGGAAACAGTCCCAGGCCATGGCTGCCCCCACGCCTCCCAGCGTGGACTACAAAGCTCATCAAGTAAATGTTTTCATCGAAATGGAAAATCCTCATAGTGGGAATAGTTGTGACTGGAAATCACGTTCCTTTTCTTAAAATAAAATTTTAAATGCATCAAAGTGAGAATAGTAACAGTTTACTAAACAGGACAAGCACTCCTTGATCAAGAGTCTGGCTCTTCCGCTAAAGCTT
>NW_006159879.1:1563563-1567356 GCF_000334495.1 Tupaia belangeri chinensis
TCTTCCGATAAAGCTTTTCTTCCGTTTGGTTGGAGAGGCGCGTTTCTTCCCGTCTGTTCACCAGCTCAGAGTCCGGAGCCAGTACTGCACCCCCTGGCTGGTGGCCACCCAGGGCGCCCTCTGACCCTGCTAGGCGTTACCTAATGCACGTGGAAGGGCTTCCAAATTCTGCCTGCTGGGTTTTAAAAATGTAACCCCACTCCTGATTCTGTGTATCTGAGTTGACCCCCATTTGAGAAAAAGATTTCTCTCTGTCCCTCACCTGTCTCTCTCTTCTTATCTCTGTCCCTCTCTCTCTCAGGATTCCCGTGCGATCGAGTCCCCGCCCCTAATGCACAGCCTCAGTGTGTGGGTGAGCCCCCGGTGGTTGAACGGTGTCTGTGGCCACCTTGCGCCTGTGGTCTTGCTGCGTGTAGTCCAGGAGGGGACGCGCGGCAGGAATGTGGCCGTCAGGACTGGCCCTTGAGGGGCGCGGTGACACTAGCTCCTCTGAGCCTTCGTCTTCCCTTCTGTGGGCGTCACCTTCCGGCCCCGGTGCTCCACTCCTGGCTCCTGCCCCCCCCCCCCGGCCCCCCCAGTGTCCCCTTTTCTGAGATCTTCCTCCGCGTCCTCCAAGGCCCTGGGCACTGGCAGCACCCCACACTAGTGGAGGAGGTCACTGCGCCCACAGCTCCGCCCTCCTAGTATGGGACGCTCCCAGAACCTCCCGGCCCGGGTGCAGCTGCCGCCACATCTGTGCTCAAGTACCTGCACCTAGAAAGGTGCGACCCTGGGCTGACGCCGCGGGCTTCTCCAGGGCCGGGAGTGCGCTCTGCTCTGCCGTGCTACACCGCGGACCAGAGCCACGTGTGACGCCGAGCAGGGCACGGTCCCAGCCTACTGTGACGACATGTGCTTGGCACTTTCACAGGCGGCGAGACGCACACCGCGGGCAGCAGAGCAGGAGTGGATGGGATGGTGCCGCGGCGGGCCGGTCCCCGGGCTCCCGTGGGAAGAGCCAATGCGACGTGAACGCTGTTACGTCAGTGGGGGTCCCCCGTGGACAGAGGCTACTGCTCTGTAAAGACCACCCCCTCGCCTCCCCGCAGCACCCCTGCTCGTCCACGCCACAGACAGAGCAGAGACGGCCCCCCTCGGCCTCCTGCACACACTGAGTGGGATGCGGCCCCTGCTCATCCGCGCTGCAGACCTGTCAGGGCTGCGTGGCCTCCGACGACCTGCGCGAACTACGAGAGTCACATTAGACCTGCGGATGTGGGTTGCTGAGCGCCGGGCACAACGCATATGGTGTGAGTTGCTGCCAGCTCTTGTCCTCACTCTTCCCGCGCTGAAACCATTCTGACATCTGTGACGGGGACACCTGGCCCTCACTGGTCTAGAGCCCGACGTGGCCTGAGAGTATGCGGGGTCTCGCCTGGTCACAGGCTCCCCTGGGATGACAGACTGCTGCTCAGTCGTGCTGTTCGCTGTGGGCACAGGGCCGGCGTCATCCCCTCTGGGCCCGCTATGCCCATTTGATATTCTGCACTGAGAAGTGAAGCCACAGCCGGGCTGGAGGTGGACATCTCTCCTTCCTCTTCGTGGCCTGTCTGTAGCTTGGTGCTTTTCGAGACTGGACTGTCCAGTCCTGTGGAAGTGGGAAGAGGGCGTGCAGCCTGCCCCGCCCACCCTATGCCGATGCCCCTCCTTCCGAGAAAGAGCAGGTTGAGATTCTTGGAGCTAAACCTGAGGAAGCCTGAGTTCCTTCCAAGGATGATGTCTCCCATGTCTCCTGCTGGTTCGTGTGGCTGTGAAAGCTGTCAGACTCCCGAGGAGCAGGGAGGCAGATGGGGCCCGCCCCGACCCCAGCCAAGCTCCGCGCACCCACCCCCAGGGGGCAGGCACCTGAGGCTCCGGCTGCAGCTCAGCCCCACTGCAGCGTGGGCTCAGGGCCAGCTGGGTGTGGGCGGTCAGTGCCCCCGGCCCCTGCCTGGCCTCCCTCTGGCAGCGGATGCTGGGTGTCCCACTCGCTGCTCTGCCCTCTGCACGCCCCGGCTCTGCTGCTGGTGGTGTGGCTAGTGAGGACGGGTGGGAGGCCGGCCAGGGGACCTGCCTCTGTTACCCCTGGGCCCAGGGAGAGGCTGCGAGGCTGTCACCTCCTTCCTCAGCACACTGGCAGGCACCCCACTGTCTGCCCCCTGCCTTGTCCTCCCCCTCCCAGTCAGCCTTCAGATTACGGGGAGAGCAGACACCCCGTGCGTGTGGCGTGAAGCCGTGGCTTCTGGTCTCACACCTGTGGCGAGGGGCTCTGCCCAGGGCCTCCCTCCGGGCATGCTTCCGCTGCAGTGTGGGCTCTGGTTCCTGGTCCTGCGTCCAGTCCCTGCGACTCATCTGTCCTGAGCAGGATCTGCAAGTGAAGTAGGGGTCTCCGAGACAGAGGAAGGTGCTCTGTGGGGCCCTCACGTGCCTCCCCCTCGTTCCTCACCCTGTCCACATCTTCCCCACGCTCGTGTCCCGGTCACGGACTTGGGGTCACAGGAAGGAGTGCCCAGTAGGGAGAGCTGGCTGGATGTCCTTTGTCTGAGCACCTGGTTCCCCGAGGGACTTCTGCGAGACGTTGGAGCGGGGCTGGGCCTTCACAAAATTATGGAGACAACTTCGCTCTGGGTGGGGCTAGAGCCCCCAGGGAGTGGAGCCTCCCGAGGCTGGCACCCCAAGGGGCCCACGTGTTCTGTGCCCAGCCGTGTGCCTGTCTGCTCAGGGACCCTGTGACTGTGCTTCACAGAAGGGGATGCTCAGCCTGCCTGGCCCTCTGACCCCAGCATCCTGATTCCAGCATCCCACCAGGCGCTGTTGGGCCACCAGTCACTCCTGGTGCTGGAGGAGGGGCTTGGGCAGGGCCCATGGAGGAGGCGTCTCAGAAGTCCCTATGGCAGACGTAAGCCTGAGCGTTCGTAAGGGTCTTCTCCAACTGCTTATCTGTCTCCACGTCAGAACTTGGGGACTAGCCCTGCTTCGCTGTCCCACCCAGGGAGGTCACACATGTCCCCATGCAGATGAAATGAGGCATGGATCGGCTTTATGCAGGCTCCCGTGGGGCTGAAACCCTGAACCAGGGCCACCCTTGCTGCCCTTCCCTGCTCTCGGTACTCCCGGGGCCGTGGGCAGCAGAACCTTCGCCCACCCTGGACATGCTATCCCTCTGCCCTCCTCCAACTCAAGTTCCTTCCTTCCCGCTTCAGACCAAAAGGGGGCAGCAGAGAGCAACACAGCGCGGCTTCTGGCCTGGACGGCCAGGCTGGGGCTGGGCTCTAGGTAGCCCGCAGACCATGGGCGTGGGCGTGGGCGTGGGCGCTCCCAGGCACCTTTTCATGTTCCGAGGGTTACCCAGGGAAAGCTGGAAGACCACCTACACAAACCCTGAACATTTAAAATAGCTAGAGAGCGCTCCGTCTGGCAGAGCCGTGACTGCCTGGCTGGCACTGCGCCGTCTGCAGCGTTCCCACTGCTCCAACCTCGGTCGGGGCCGGGGACATGCACACCGGCTCCTCAGCTGTTTTGAGACGACGGAGGGAGCCAGAGCTCGACCGAGTGCCTCACTACCCTCCTGTGGCGGTGGGTCCTGGGGCCTTTCCACACCTCTGCCCAAGAGCAGCACCCCAGGACCGCGCAGTGCACTGGGGCGGCACGGCCCTGCAGCCTCGGCCAGGCAGCTTCCACGCTCTGCTCCATCAGCAGCTATGTCACCCTGCATCTCCGCACTCAGTGTGACGAGTGTCTTTAGGACAGAGACCTGGCCACCGTCCTTATGGCT
>NW_006159879.1:1567464-1570431 GCF_000334495.1 Tupaia belangeri chinensis
GCCTCTCGTGCCCCAGAGCCACCTGCTGCGCTCCTCGCTCCTCCCGGGGAGGCACCATGTGGGCTCGGAGCTCAGGAATCACCGCGGCCCACAGCGCACGTCCTAAGTCTGACCCGTCCCACTGCCGGCTTTGGAGTCAGGAGATAGAGAAGCCGTGCTGAGGCTTTCTAACTAAACAAAAAAACTGGTCATTCTCAGTCCTTAGGCTGCCATCCGGCTTTCCCCTGATCTGATTCAGTCCTCTAAGTCCTCCTTTAAGTGAAAGCATAATCTGCAGAGCGCGTATTTTTACCCAGCCTTTACCCACGTGCTCTGCGAGGAGCTTGGGAGTCCCTGAAGGGGAGCGGGGCCGGCGCCCATGCTTTACCCTGTCTCCGTGTGTGTGGGGGGTCACGTGCAGCTCACGCAGCGTGGACAGTGGCCAAGTGCCGCTGCTTCTGCTGGTCTCCAGCGTTTTAGGCCAGCGGTTCTCAGCCCTGCTGTCTGTTAAGAGCACCCAGGAGCTTTAACCACTGTTGACGCCTGGGCTTCCCCAGACCACTAAAGTTGGGGCCCTGCAGCAGGAGCCCTGGGTGGGAGGCTCCCAGGCACTTCTCATGTGCATCCTGGCTGAGCACTGCATGTAAACCCCGCCGCGTCCCACCTCGGGCAGGACAGGGTGTGGACAGCTCGCGGAGCCTCGCGGTCAGAGCTGGCAGAGGGGGAACAACTTTAACGACCCCCTTCTTCACTGGCAAGTCCAGGCTCATGCCAGCGCCGGGCCTCCTCAGGGAAGGAGCTCTCTGCCATAGACTGCGTCCGTGTGGCCCACCCTCGCCGTGAGGCCATGTGCGTCAGCACGTAGCACTCCAGTCTTGGAGCAGGGAAGGTTGATCATGCAGACACAGGCTTTCGGGCTTCCGTAAATACATCCTTTTCAAGCCATTTGTGTATTTATGTATCGAGCTAGAGCGAGGGCAGAGGCAGGCCCCCAGCGGGGCGTCATGCTGTGCCCCTCTTGCTTCGGCTAGCTCGGGTGATGGGCTTACAACAGCCACGTGCCGTGTGCCCAGGGAGGTTCTGGGCAGGAACTAGGGCGGTCTCTCATGGGCCCCGCATCTAACAGCGTTGTGTCACCACGGCACCACCACCTGGTCACAAGAACTTTTATAAAAAAATCAAAGCAGATGAAGGCCAAGCTCCTCAGGCTGGAGTAGAAGCAGGGGCCCTGGACCTTGCCCAGCTCGATCGCCCCATGGGCCTCTTGATGCGTTAGAACGACTGAGTCAGTGGTTGAATGTGGCCTTAGAGGCCCTCAGAGGTAAAGCGCAGCACAGAGATAAGGTGTGTCAGGTTCTAGACTTAAATCTAGACGCTCTGGTTTCTGTCTACTGCCTTCCATGTGCATGGTCACCTGTGACCGCGCGTGCCGTAGCGTGCCGGTGAGTAGCCAACGCTGGGATGGGGACATGCATACCAAGTTCCCACTGGGAATCCCGATCCCGACTTGGCTGGGCGTTTCCCCAAGTGTGCTCTGGTCTCCTCCCTCCACCTCCTGAGACCTGCCTCCCGGTCCCTCCAGGCTCGGGCTAGCGAAAGCTCTGCTTATACCGTGACGCAGGTGAGCCTCAGCCTGGGGACCGGCTCTGTGGGCTATGAGTTAGACGGCACCCAAACCTCTGTCCTGTTCAGATCTCCTTGGAAAATACTAAGAAAGTCACATGATTGTCTCAGATACCAGGTGCCTTAAATATCAGTCACGCACTGACCCACGGAGAGGGAGTGGATCCTACTCCATCTGGGCTGCAGTTTTCCATCACTGGGAGCAATGACGGTTCTGTTTACCTGTGGGACGCCGGGCAGTGGCTCCAGAGCCCTTCCCACCAGAGCATCCGCAGAGGCGCTGTGGTGAGCTGTGCTAGGTTTTGACAGTCGCTGCAGGTTGTTGCTACACGTTTATGTGCTTGAAGATGTGTTTGTATTTACTTACCCAAATCCAACTTTTCCGTAAGACGTCTGTATTAGCTCCCTATGTGACACTCCGGTGGCCTGGGGAAGTCACAGAAAGCATAGAGCATTTAAAAATCCACAGTATGAACCGCTGTGCTAGCCCCGTACTTAAGGTGTGGGGCAGCAGGGGCAGCCTGGAAAGCGGTGGATTAGTGAGTGCAGTACGTAAGCAGGCATCTTGTGGCCAATCTGCAAAGAAGCCTTACCCTGCTCCCTGCCAGCAGGAGAGGAGGTGCCCGCGTCGGCCTGGCAGGGCTGCCTGCGAGGGTTGTCTCTGGCCGACAGACAGACGGTCACCTCGTGTGACCTTCCGCTTCACTCCGGTGTCATTGCAGGGTCCTGTCTGCTCAGACAGGCATCACCACGGGCCCCGCAGGGAGTGAGGAGTCTCGATCTGCCTGTCACCGTGAGTCACAGAAGCCTTTGGAAAAGCAAATTAATAAGTAAGACTATGGCTTGTATTAAAGGGTAGAAAGTTTTTAAAAATATAATTATCTTAGAGAAAAATCACTTCTGTTATTAACTATCTTTGAGTTAAAAAGCTACCAATTTTAAGAAGAATATAGCTGACATTCCTAAGACTGAAGGAGTTAGGTCGTTCTCTGTTGAGAATGTGTCCGAGCTGAGTCTTTGTACACAGTTCTATTCGGATGAAAATCCAAAGTGTATCTGATTATAAAATTATCCAGATAATGGAGCCTCTGGATCAGTGCTTCCCTCAGACACATGGCGAGGCGCAGAATTGCGCGGTGTGCGAGGGCCAGTAAATGTGAACGACGTTTTAGAACAGTTATCTGGGCCGGCTGTTGCAGTACCGACAGGCCACTCCACAGGAAGGGATTAACGAGCTGTTTCTCGCGTGCTGCTTCCTGCCACCCCATCGGCTGCCCTGTGTGTTCACAGACGCCTCCCTCACACCGGCCACGACAGCACTCCGGGGCACAGCTGCTGGTGGCTGGCACCAGGGGGGGGGGTGGT
>NW_006159879.1:1570687-1575729 GCF_000334495.1 Tupaia belangeri chinensis
GCACTCGGGGGCACAGCTGCTGGTGGCTGCCACAGTGGGTGGCGTGGCTGGAGGTGACCCAGCAACGAGCAACACTTGGCTCAGTGTTTCCAAGGACTGCTCTATTTAGTTCGGGATGGTTTTATTTCACTTTTGAAGTTACCGTTAGTTGCGCCGACGAGTGAGGGCGCTGTGTGATCGCACACACTGGAATGGAAGTCGGGGTTCCGGTCCTACTCAGTTACGAGCTGCAGGGTCTCGTGCTAGTCCCTTCCGGCGTCTGGAACACAGCGGTGCCTTGCAGTGAGGGTTAGACGGCAGAGCTCTCGCCTGTTCATAAGAGGGGGCCAAATGGTGTACCTGAAGCTAAACCCGAGGTCTGTTTTGAGAAGGCCAGGAGGGGGACAGCGTGGTGGGGCGTGGGTGGCCATAGGCCTCTCAGTGGCAGTGTGGGTTCAGAGTTTGCTCTGCTGAGCTCTCCGGCCTAGTCAACGTCACCGCTGCCCTCGGGTGGCAGGGCTGGCCCCCGAACTTCGCATACATTTCCGTTAGCATTCCCACGGTCGCCAGGACGTCTACACTGCTGTGTGTTTAAAAGGCACCGCGGCGTAACCGCTGATTTACTAGGGGATGCGCGTTTGAAAGGCAGCTAGCTAGCTTACCGAGAGCTAGAACTTGGCTCAGGAGGAGAGACGGTATCTTAGAGGAGACTGGTCCAAGTGAGAGTCACCCTGAACTCTTGAAATTCTGTCACTAATAAAAATAAGATAACAAAATCCCCAAATCTGTTTTGATAAACCTGAATGTCTTCTAAATCGAATAACTGGGACCAGCAGATGGCGTAGTGGTTACGTTGCCAAACTCCCATGTGGTCCACCATGGTGTGCATCTAGGGCCAGGTAGCTTAAGCTCACGCTGCGTGCATGTGCATGCGTGTCCAGGATCCCGAGAGGAGAAGGGACTGCGGCCTGGCCATCCCCCCGGGGGCGATTTTTCCCTTTCTATCCCTCTGTCTGTCTGTCTTTCCAGTGAGCGCACCTGCCCTATAGCAGAAATAAAGAGCAAATGAAATACAGACGTGAGGGTGTACATATGCACCATTTACATAGGTCTTCATTCCTCTTTTTTCTGAGTTCTTTTTAATTTTCTGTGAAAGCGAGAGGGAGAGAGGCGGCCCCCCACAGGGCCTCCCTGTGCAGCGCAACCAGGCTGGGGACCCGGGACCTGAGCTTAGAACCTTCCCATGGGAGGCCCGTCCTCATCGCTGTGGTCCCACCCAGCCCCCATGTCTGTCTTGTCCTGTGGTAAGAAGGCCGGGCGGGGAGGTCAGTGAGGGTGGGTGGGCGGTAAGGGCCTGTGAAGGTCAGTGGGGGTGGGCGGGCAGTAAGGGTGTGGGCGAGGAGGTCAGCGAGGGTGGGCGGGCAGTAAGGATGCCGTAAGGGCCTGGGCATGGAGCTCAGGGAGGGTGGGCAGGCTGTAAGGGCGTGGGCATGAAGGTCAGCGAGGTTGGGCGGGCAGTAAGGGCCTGGGCGTGGAGCTCAGAGAGGGTGGGCGGGAGGTAAAGGGTGGGCGTGGAGCTCAGAGAGGGTGGGCGGGAGGTAAAGGGTGGGTGTGGAGCTCAGAGAGGGTGGGCGGGAGGTAAGAGGGTGTTGGGCTCAGGGAGGTGGGCAGCAGGTAAGAGGGCGTGGGTGTGGAGCTTTGCCAGGCCACTGCCCTTCTGCCCTCCTTCCTTGGTGGCCTTCACGTGAAGGGCAGCTGGGCTCTGAGCGCTGGAGGCCCCCACAGCTGGCATGTGAGCACACTCTGTGGCCAGCCCCTGGTGCTGCCATCGCCGCAGACGCGCTCCAGCTGCCCCGGCGTGGCAGGCACGCCGCCCTTTTCGTCGGACCACTAATTCCCCAGGGCCAGAGCCCCAGCAGGAGTTGGATTTCTTGCCATTTTCAGTTATAAATGAAAACTAAGACTAGAAGCTCTCATAAATATCTTCTAATGGGTTCTCTGTCTCCCTTGACCTATTTATTGGAAGCCATCAGCAACTCGATATCTGTATTGCTTTTGTTGAAAGCATACATACATTCCTTTTCTTCTGAATGATCCAAAGTGGTTTCCACGATTTAGCGATAATGGCTTTGTTCTGGAAGAGTCCTTGATTGTCTTCCGGGGCAGCCCCACAGCCTGCTGGCTAAGAGAGCCAGTGGCCAGCCACCATTCAGATCCTAGCCTTAGCGGCTCGAAAAACACCCTGGGCATGTGCGTGGTTTTCAAATCTCAGCAGAACAGAGAACAGAGGAGGACTTGGGGTGACGCTGCTCCGCTGGGGTCCCTCCCTCCCTCTCTGGCGAGCACATGCACTCCTGGCAACGCTGAAGGGGAGAGTGCATTCTCCACACTTCTGGGCTGAGAACACCGAGCACCAGGTCGCTGGGTCGCCGGGTTGAGGGTCCCGGAACCAGAGGGAAGCCGTGCGTCAGAGAGCACGTCTTGGCCGGGCCACCGTGGCAAGGAGTCAGGGCGTCAGTGTAGCCACCTGGGAGGCCCGGTTCAGATCCTGGGTCACCCTGAGGACACCTGCGTGACTGTGTGCACCTGCAGTGGGAGTGGCTGGGAGGTGGGGATCATGGTGTGGAGAGACCTCATCATGGCTGTTTCTCCTGTGCCTTTCTCTCTCTGTCATGAAAGCACTAAAGCAAGAAACTTTTAGAAACAAGGGAAATAGGGACCAGCAGTTAGCGTAAAGGCCATGTCGCTGGCCTCCCACGTAGTCGACTGTGGATCGGGTCCCGGACCCAGTGGCTTAAAACTCACACTGGGCGCGTGTGCATACGTGCCCAGGATCCCGAGAGGAGAATGGAGGAGAAGGGATTGCGGCGTGCCATCCCCCCGGGGGGTGATTTCTCGCTTTTTATCTTTCTGTCTCTGTCTGTCTGGAGAGCGCACACGCCCTATAGCAAAAAAAAAAAAAAAAAAAAAAAAAAAAAAAAAAAGAAAACCAAGGGAGATAAAAAGAACAGATCTTGATCCCTGCTGGCCGTGGTCCAGCTGTGCCTCGGGGGCTCGGCATCTCTGAGCCACTAGGACCCCGGGAATGACGCCTGTTCTCAGCTAGGGTGGTGCAGCAGCTGTTGTCCTCGGGAGGAGGAGCCTCCCTGTTCTTCATCCCATGATAGCACTGAGCAGGCTGGACTCGGCAGGAGTGAGAGCCGGGCAGGGAGGGCATTCCAGGTAGACCCTGAGGAGTACGCCGAGTTGACAGCGTAGAAGAGCGCCACGTCTCCTCCCCCCTCCCTCGGATCTGCTAAAACCAGAACCAAGTGTGCGTCGGCAGGAAAAGCTGCGTCGATGTTGCCAAGGGTCACTGTCCTCCCCGCAGTCCCCCGGTGTCCGCGTGCACCGAGAGTCGGGAAGCCGGCCACCTCCCCCTCGTTCCTTTACTGCCGTTGTTCCTGTCATGTGCGGCCCCAGAGAAGTTGGGTGGCTTGGCGAGCTCTGTTTGAACCCACACGCCCCGCCGGCCGGAATCTGAACGCTGCCCTTGCAGGCCATGTCCTGGGCATCTCAGCCCCACCCCTGGAGCAGAGGCCAGGACCTAGGTGCCCAACCCATTGCTCACTCCTACCCTGGACCTTCCATTTCCTTAAAAGCAGACTTCATGTTGAAGCATCCACCCTTGAGGGGTGGTTGGCCCGTGGGAGTGCAGGTCAGCCCTAGGTGGTCGTGGACGGTGTGGACGTGCCGGAGTGGAGCTCAGCGTGAAGCATCTCGGTCCCACTAACTGCTCCTTCCTTCTCTCCTATCGTAGGGACGGTCGTGCAGAGGCCACTGCTGAGGACAAGGTGCGGGCAGCCACACCAGGACGTCTGTCCAGGCCACGTGGACACTGAGGACTCCCCGAGAGCGGTATGTTAGCCCCAAGGACATTGCTGTTCGTTAGAAATGCTAAGAACGTTGTCTGAGCACAGGGAATGGGGGCAGGTGGTGCCTGGCTTAAACTGGGCCAGCTGAGTAGAAGTCTTCCTACCAGTTCTTAAAATTTTTTTCCTACGTTTTTGATGTTTAGATGTTCAGTTTTATACCATCGTTTAGTTAATTAAACAGACATGTCAAATTCAGGTCAACTTTGACTTTTTCTCCTACACTGGAAAGCATTGTGTATAATCTAAATATTTCAGAAACAAATCACAGCGAGAAGAGAACAGTATGAAAAGAACACGTATGTTTCTACATAACGTCGACATCCGCGGTTTTCACTTACACTCACGCGCTCCCTGGTAGGTTTCAGGCCACTTCCGTGCAGGGTTCACTGGGGCCTCAAGTGCTGGCCCGCACCAAGCACGCGGTAAAACGTCCCAGCACACACGGTACCTGGCTGGAGGAGGTGGCACTGTCCCCTTTCTGGCCGGGAGGGACTGACTACCATGACAGGAACCCCCAGGCATGGAGACGGTTAGGGTGCCATTGCCCTTGTCCCACGGCACAGCCTCGGTGACACAGTCTTCACTTTCGCTTCGTGAGAGAGGACCGCCTTGGCCGGGTGTGGCCAGGGTCCTTGTCCTGCCCTCCCTGCTCTGGGGTGGCACGGGGACGCTAGGCTCTCTGACCTCTCTCTCGCGTCTGATATGAGGGGGAGGAACGGAGAAATGCGGTTCTTGGAACAGGACGTCTTGGCCCTGCAAGGCCTTGAGAAGCGAGCGGGCTTCGGTCCTGAGCCCTGCACGCACCGCAGTGGCCAGTGGCTGGGACCTGTCCAGTGTGAGTGGGCCCCAGGCCCGCAGCCACACCCCTTCCCTCTGTTCTCACTCCCTGCAGGTCCACATGTCATAACACTGGAACGCCAGAGGGATAGACTCCCTAAGCTCTCCTCGTTACGTAACCCGTACTGCGCATGGTGGAAAATGGCAATGTTTAGGCTATGTGGCAGAAAACAAGAGCACTGCGAATCCCCAGCTCAGTGACAGTCACCCTCGAGGTGTGGTTAAAAGTGACGGTTGTCTATGACGCGGGCTCCTGTAGTCGGCCGGGTCACTCTGCGTCTTTGCTTCTCCGTTGCCTCGCGCGTCCCACGA
>NW_006159879.1:1575765-1584338 GCF_000334495.1 Tupaia belangeri chinensis
GGGGTGGTGGCGCCCCGGGCCCGCAGCCACACCCCTGCCCTCTGTTCTCACTCCCTGCAGGTCCACATGTCATAACACTGGAACGCCAGAGGGATAGACTCCCTAAGCTCTCCTCGTTACGTAACCCGTACTGCGCATGGTGGAAAATGGCAATGTTTAGGCTATGTGGCAGAAAACAAGAGCACTGCGAATCCCCAGCTCAGTGACAGTCACCCTCGAGGTGTGGTTAAAAGTGACGGTTGTCTATGACGCGGGCTCCTGTAGTCGGCCGGGTCACTCTGCGTCTTTGCTTCTCCGTTGCCTCGCGCGTCACACGAGCCTGTCTGCATGGTCGTGTATTTCTGACACCAGCGCTTCCTGGTACGGTGCATCCCACTTTACAGAAACGCTAGAAGGTATCTAACCCACCTCCTCTCGTATCGTATGTCGGCCTTTGACTAGTTTGCCTTACATACAAAGATTTAAAGCCATGATTACCTGAAACTTTTCACAGCATTAATACTTTCCTTAAGGTAAACTCATAGCAGGGTCAAAGCTGTGTACATTTTAAGACTTCTGGGGAGGCAGTGACTTTAAGGTGCTGCCGTGTCCCCTGTCTTGTCCTATCGCTGCCTGCCCTCCGCTCTCCCAACCGAGCTGACCGCCAGCACTCACCCGTTCTACCAGTCCACGTGGAAACTTGATGAATTTACTCAGAAGAAACCACAGAGGTGGTGTGGTGGTTACGGCACTGGTTCCCACATGGCTGATCACATGGTCTGAGTCCCAGACCTGGTGACTTGAAAAACATGCCAGGGATATACGTGTACACAATCAAAATCCCAAGAGGAGAATGGAGGAGGGATTGTGGTGTGGCCGTCCTCCAGCGGCTGCTTTCTCATTCTCTCTCTCTCTCCTCTCTACATCGAGTGCATGCAACCCTAGAGCAAAAACTAAAAAGCAAAAAAAGAAAAGAAAAAGGGACCAGCAGATGGCATAATGGTTACATTGCTGGACTCCCACACAGTCAGTCATGGTTTGAGTCCCAGAACCAGTGACTTGAACTCACACCGGGTGCGTGTGCTCGATGCCCAAGATCCCGAGAGAGAATGGAGAAGGGAATGTGGCACGGCCAGCCCTGCAGGGGGCATTTCTCACTTTCTGTCTCTCTGACGAGTGCATGTACCTTTTTCTAGAGTACATTTGGCCCACCACACCTTAGAGCAAAAATCTCTCTCAAAAAAAAAGAAAAAAGAAAAAAAAAAAAGAAAAAGCTAATGTCATAGTATAACTTTAGCTTTTAAATAGCTGAAAAGGTATTTTGGTATATAATCTGAATTTGTAAGAACTCAGTCAGAATCTTGTGTGCGTGGTTCTGTGCACATTTAAATGTCCGTACGAAGGAAAGATACTTGGCGCAGTACATCGCTAGGCAACGCTGGCCCGACAGAGGGCATGGCAGTGAATTTGAGGACTTTACCCTTTGGTAACAGAATTCACACTTACACTGACTCCTTGATACGCAATATGAAAGTCTCTGTAGGAGCACTTTGAGAGAGGACTTTTTTAAAAAAAAATTTAGCTTAAATTTACATTTTACATAAAGTCCTTATGAAATATACTACACACACACATTTTTCCTACAGAGAACTTTACCTTTTAGTCTGTTAAATGTTTCTTTGTAGCTCTTGCCTATCCTCCACCACCCATTCCCCTTCCTGACGGTCCCTGGCATCTACACTTACCCTCTCTACTGTCACGTCTTTAGATTTCTTAATTTCTGCGATAGAGTACAGATACTTGACACATGCTGGGTGGGGATATACAGTGTGTGTCTATCAAAGTCCGGCTCACCTCACTCAACATTAAGTCTTCTACATTCATCCTCTTTGAATCGGATGATAGGGTCTCATTGTTTCTTAGAATTGAATAATATTCCATATGCTACAACTTTTCAACCCAGTCATTGGTTTTTGGACACTCAGCTTGATTCTATGTTTCAGCAATCCTGAATAATGCTGCAATAAGTGTGGATGTGCAAGTGTTTTTCTAATTGAGCATTTTCCAATCCTTTGGGTGAATACCAAGGAGTGGGATTTCTGGGTCATATGGAAGTTCTCTTTGTAGGTTTTTGAGGGATCTCCATATTGTTTCCACAGAGGTTAGATTAATTTACATTCCCACCAGCAGTGTAAGAGGGTTCCCATTTTACCACAGCCTCACCAGCACGTGTCATGCCTCACTTATTTATTTTTTATCCTAGCTATTCATACTGGAGTTAAATGGTATCTCGTTTGGTTAAATTTTGCATTTCTCTTACAACGAGAGACTTTGAGCATTTTTTCACATGCCGATTAGCCATTTGTAAGTCCTCTTTGGAGAGTTTTCTACTCAATTCATTGGCTTATTTTTTAATTGGATTATTATTTTTTTTATAGACCTCAATCCCTTGTCCAAGGAATAATTCACAACAATTTTCTCTGATTCCGAAGGCTGTCTTTTCACTCTAACAGTTGTTTCCTTTGCTGTGAGGGAGATTTTCAGCTTGTTGCAGCCCCACTTGCCTATTTTGGGGACTATTACCTTTGTGTTAAGGGTCTTATTTAAGAAATCTTTCTCTACTCAGATGTCTTTAAAAGTTTCCCCTATATTTTCTATTAGTACTTTTTCAGTTTGAGGTTTTATATTTAAACCTTTGATCCATTTTGAGTTGATTCTTGTGAACGGTGAGAGACAGGAACCCAGTTTCATTTTTCTACAGGTGGATATCCAGTTCTTCCAGCACCATTTGCTGAAATGACTTCCTTTGCTCCGCTGCATTTCTTGTACCCTTTGCCAAGGATCATTTGTCTCTATGATCTGGGGTTTACTTCTGGATTCTCTGTTCTGTCCCATTGTCTATGAGTCTTTTTTTGTGATGGTGCCGTACTGTTTTGATCTTCACTGCTTTGTTATGTATTTTAATGCCAGGTAGTGAGATGCTTCCTATTTTGTTCTTTGGCACAGTATTTCCTTGGGGATATAGTGCCTTTCATGATTCCACACAAATTTTATCATTGTTCTTTTTCCTATTTCTAGGAAGAATGTCACAGGCAATTGTATCAGAATTACATTGACTATGTAAATTAATTTGAGTAGAACTGATACTTTGATTAAATCCTTCCAATCTAAGAGCATGAGCTGCCTTTCCATTTTTTTGTATCATTTCTTTTTTCATTTTTTCACATATATATATATATATATTTGTAGAGGTCTTCATCTCTTTGTTTCTTTCTAGGTATCTTATTTCTTTTGTGGCTATTGTAAATGAGTTTCTTCAATTCCGTCTCAGTTTGCTTATTATTGGTGGATAAAAATCGTATGGGTTCTTTTTAGCGTCTATGTTGAACCTTGCCAATTTACTGCATTTGTTTATTACTCGCAGGAGTATTCCACATTCCCCGTGGGTTTCCATGTGTACACTCCCGTGGACAGTCCCGTGGACACTCCCGTGGACAGTCCCGTGTACACTCCCGTGTACACTCCCGTGGACAGTCCCGTGTACAGCAGGGCGGCCCAGCTTCTTTTCCTGTCTGAGTGCCTTTTATTCTGCTCTCGTCTGATCGCATTGGCGAGGACTTGCAGCACTATGTTGAGAAAGAGTGGAGAAAGTGGACATTATCGGTATTTTTTAAGTTTACCTGCTTATGAGGCAGAGACCACCCCAACAGGGCCCACACACCATGACCCACCTCTAGCCCCAGCCAGCCGGCATCGCGCGGGCCGCAGGGCCAGACCCTGAACGTTCCCTGGGGTGCTGCGCTGCCTCTGCAGGCCGTGGCGGGCCATCACTGTGAACTGCAAGGCCCAGCGCCGAGCATTTCCCGCCCACTGTCACTAGACGGCTGCACTGCCTTCCAGGCTTACTCTGCAGAGCTTACACAGGGGGCCCGTGACCGCGGTGTGGACCGGTGCAAAGCAGCTTCCCGCCACCTGCGAGTGTTCCTGGGATGGCGAGCCAGCTGCTCGGGAGCCCACTCCCCTACTGACCTCGCCGCCAGCAGGAACTCTGCTCCGTTTGGAATGGGTGACCGCTGTTCCTGCTCTTCGCTCTGAGAGACAGAGAGCCATAGGGTATGTGTGTTCCCAGGGACAGGGGAAGTGAGAAGTCACCCCCAGGACGATGACCACACCATAGTACCGTCCCTATTCTTCTCTTGGGATTTTGGGCATGCTCACACACACACCCGGTGTGATTTTCAAGCTGCCAGGTCTGGGACTCGAACTGTGGTTGGCCATGTGGGAATCCATTGCCTTAGCCTCCATGCCACAGCTGCCCTAAAACAGGAGGTTTTAAAGCACGGCCAGCTGGTCCTGCCACCGTGGTGTGGGCAGTGGGGTGCTGTGCTACCATGCAGGGCTGGGGGACCGGCACACGGGCCGGGGTGGCTGCAGGGCTGGGGGGGCCGGCACACGGGCCAGGATGACTGCAGGGCTGGGGGGCCGGCACACGGGCCGGGATGGCTGTAGGGCTGGTGTTGCACGTGAGACCCTGCTGAAGGTGTCTTCCCCTCTCTGGAAGAAAATACATGAACTTAAAAAAATGCAGCCAGAAAAAAACCAGCACTTGCCTTTACACGTCATGGCTCCCCGTAAGGCTGAAGGCACGGAGTATTTCGGCACCTTCGTGGCAGGGAAGGGGGTGCCGATGGGCGTTGCAGCACCTTCACTGCGTCAAAGGTAGCTCTCAGGTCCTGGGCACACCTGAAGCATTTCCGGATACAGTGATATCATTTCCACAATTTCCTTCTGAACAACGTAGAGATGGCGACTGGGGGGTCCTGCCCTGCAGTGACTGGCCGTTCGTATCGGGGCGACGCGCTCTTGCCCACCTGTATCTGCGTAAAGCTGTCCACGTTGAAACCTTTCAGTGGCTGGGGACTTGGCTAAGTCGTTGAAGACGTTCCCCCGGGTCAGACCGATGGGGATTAACCCAGCTTCTGCCTCGGGGAGACTCTTTGAGCCTCAGTCTCCTCACCTGTAGGAGGGCGACCTCGGGGCACCCCACAGGACTGTCGGAGACGCCCCGAGTCCCTGCGTGTCACGTGTCCATGAGGTGTGTGAACGGCCCACAATGCCACAGGCATAGCATTGTGTGTGCGTGCGCCACGGGCTCCAGCAGACGAAGGTGCTCTGTGCCCTGTGCTCATTCCCCGCGGTGACCTCGGCGGGCACTGCTGCTCACAGTAGCCCCGGTCTCCACGCAGAAGGCATGGCGGGTCACAGTCGGCTTCTCTGCTGAGTGCCGAGAGCACAGTTAACCGAATGGTCCTTTCCTGCCATTTGTAGCACTGGCTGGATTTCCAAAGACATTTAAAGGAATTATTCCAAAAATGAGTTCTAAAGTTGCTAGGAAAGGGGCCAGCAGGTGGCGTGGTGGTTACGACACTGGACGCCCATATAGATGACCACAGTTCCGGTCCTGGGCCCAGCAGCTTGAAAATCACACTTGGTATGTGTGTGTGCCCAAAATCCTGAGTGAAGGGTGGGGGAGAAGGGATTGTAGTGTGGCCATACCTCTGGAATATCTCTGTCTCTCTCAGGAGAGCTCATATACCCTACAGCAAAAATGTACAAATAAATAAATAAACATATCATCTTCTTTGAGTTAGGGCGGGCTGGTCGGTTTGGCCACGTGCTGACTGCATCTCGGATACTAGCCGTGTCCCTTTTCATGACCACATGGCCAACCACAGTTTAAGTCCCAGCACTGGCAGCTTGAAAATCACACGGTGTGTGTGTGCATGCCCCAAATCCCAAGAGGAGAATGGGGAAGGCATTGTGGTGTGGTCATGCCCCTGGGGGATGTGGAGGGCATGTCTGTGAGGTTCCTGGGATCACAGTCGTGAGCCACTCATGTGTCCCCTCACGTGGCTCAGGACAGTGGTGACCGCACCACTGCTGGCCCCCGACCATTTCCTTCCTCACTGCTGGCACCCTCGCTCACTCTCCGGACTCCAGGAGAGGCCGGTGTTGGAGATCCAGACAATTCCATTTCCTAAGGATTCTCTCAGTGCTCCACAAAGCGAGGCTTTAGAAACACGCAGATGCATGTGCCCCAGATGCTCGCTGTCCCCATTCTGGCCATCTGTCGTCTGGGCAGGGCCCGTGTTCTCCTTCTCCAACAGGGACCTCTCTTCTCGGCCACGAGAGCCAGGCTTTGTCTCAGTGGGGACAGGCACAGGAGTCGTTCCACAAGGTTGGTCTCGGAGCGTCTGCTTTGCACAGCGCCCCTCCAGACGGTGACTGAAGGTCACTCTGGACACCGGGAATTGGTGGCAGGTGCACAGAAGCCAGGGGGCTCCTATGGGAAGGGGAAGCGCCCCGCTAGGCAGGCCCGGGGCTCCCTGTACCCCATCACTCCACAGGCTTTGGCGTCTGCTGTGGGAAGGAAGAGCAGACATGAAAGGGCGAAGCAGGAGGTGGCGGGGGTGTTCGTCTGTCTCGGTGGAGAGGACCGAATCGGCGAGCTGCCGACCTGGAGCGTGTGGACACGCCGTGGAGCCCAGCCTGTCCAGGCTTCTTTCTGTGGCTCAGGGCTGCCCCTGCGGTTCATGGGAAGGTCCCGGCAGGAGAGCTTCGGCCCAGCCAGAGGCAAAGGGGGCCCAGGGAAAGCGGGACGGCAGGCGGGTAATTGTCTTCCCTGCGTCTCCCAGCCTCAGGTTTGCGAAACACCCCTCTGTGCAGCTTTAAACTGACTCTTCACTCACTAACAGGGCTGCAGAGCTTGCAGGGCTGCCTGCCCCATACCCTAGGTTAGATCATCTCTACGGGAGGAATAGAGAACCCGATGAGACGTGTCGCCACCCAGCTCCGGCTGTGTTTGTGCGGGTCCGTGGAGGACGTGGGCAGCAGTGGGAGGCAGCTGCTGGCCAGGGCCTGGGACAGGCAGAGCTGCGTGGGGTACGAGGGCGTGCACCTGCTGTCAGACTGCGCTTGGTGGCTCACTGACATCAGTTATAGACAGACCTTGGTGACATGTTCGTTCCTTTGAAAGGAAGCCTGAAACCATTTGTTTGCCTCCACGCACCCTGCCCCCTGCACCTCATAGTGTCTTAGACGTGGCTGGTGTGAGCTCCAGGCCCCAGGCCGAGACACACACTCCACAGAGAAGCACAGCGGAGGCGGGAACAAAACCAGGTGCCGCAGGAAACAAGGACACCCTTGTCGGGTGGAGAGGGGACGTCGGTGGGAGGGACGGAGCCATGCCCACCCGGGCAGGCATGCCCCAGCACCTCAGGCTTTCCCAGGCAGAGGGGGTGGCTGCAACGTCTCTCTTCTCAGGCACAAGCTGGGGAGCCGTGATGGTGTGACAGAATGTGGCGCCCACGCGTGGAGGACGAGGTCTTGAGGACCCTGTCCCTGAGAAGCTCATTGGAATGGGAGCGTGTCCTCAGGCTCCAGGAAGCAGGAAGCAGTCATGGTGCACACTGAGTAGGGGAGGGCGCTCAGGCCCAGGGAGAAGGGGGCCGGCCTGCCTGAGGGGGCACGCTGGAAGGGCACCCTCTCAGTGCGGGCTGAAGCACCTGCGTCCACGCTCCTGCCAGAGGCTCTGCGCCCTGAGAGGCTCTGTCATCCCCGTCCACATCCCAGTGGGGACAACGGAGGTGTGGAGGTCCACGCCAGGCAGCCCGCGGCTGTGGCCAAACCAGCCGGCAGTGAGCAGGTGGGGGAGCACCTCGTGCCTGCTTAGGTTCAACCAGAAGCTGTGAGCGGGACTCCCCAGCCCACCGGCCTGGCCGCGCTCGCAGCCACGGTCGCGTTCTGTGCCTACCTGGAGACGCACACGCTCACTCAGGCCACGCTGATGTTCACGGGCGCTGCCTTTGCAATCGCATCTGCCCAGTCTTCCTTCAAGGCCCAGCTCAACCCGCCCCCTGCAAGGAGACCCTGGCCTCCCTGCTCCCACAAGGGTGCCCGGGCCTGAGTGCAAGCTGCCCGGCTGACGGCCAGGGCTGGGCTCTGGTTTCTGCATGGCCGGCACCTGCCACGTGGATGTGCCATTACCCTGCTGAGCAGTGCCGAGCTCGCGCTCCCCAAGTGCAGGCTCTGGAACCTCTGGGAGTGAGCCCTGGCCCGAGCTGTGGGCTGGCTCTGGTCGCCTCTGCCCTTCGCAGGCCCCGCACCTGCCAGACCCCAGGTGGGCTGTAAGTTTCGGCGGGACCTGGGAAGGACGCCCTTAGTGAGGCCCGGCAGTGCATGCCAGTGCCGCCGAGAGCGCGGGCGCCGTGTGCCGTGGTGCAGCTGGCACGACGCCGACTGGGTAATTGTAAAACACGCTTTAATTACACTCGACCTTCTTTCCCGGACTAGTCCCTTAATCTCAGAAATCACTTCAGAAAAAATCAGGCACAAACCTCCCCGAACAACACGCTCACAATACCAGAAAGAGGCGAGGCGTTCTCACTTCCTCAGAGGGATTAGGCACGGCTCTTTACCTACTTCCTAAACTTTTTTGGAAGAAAAATTAACTTATGTTGTTAATCGATTTCATTGAGATCTGATATGCCAGTACAGGAGCTGGTCCTGCTCCGTCCTCCCGCCCCCTCCCCCCT
>NW_006159879.1:1584369-1598891 GCF_000334495.1 Tupaia belangeri chinensis
ATTTCCCTTTCTAAGAGCACATGGCGCGGATGAGGCCGCGTGCCCGTCTCTACACCCCTTTCATAATGCCCTGGCTAGTGTCTGCGGTTAACACATTGTTGTTAAGGAGACAGTCAGAAGATTCTAAATACCAAAAAGACCGTGAGTGCGAGCGCTCGCCCAGTCCCCTTCCACGCGGGCAGTGGCGGGTGGGCAGCAGCGCCTTCCCCGCCCGGAGCACCTGCGACCTGCGGAGCAGCCGTGGCTACTGTCCCCTCCTCACGCCCAGCTCCCTCCTAAGTGGGCTCTCAGACTCAGCACTGGGCGGTGTGGCCCAGCCCTCGGCAGTCACTTCCTGCCTACCCAGGGGCCCGTTCCCGGTGCCCTCTCCTGCAGGAGTGAAGCCTGGTCCCAAGGAGGGTCACTTCCCAAGAAGGCGGAACGTTCTAGTCCCGGCACATGTAAAATGCTCAAAACGTCTGTCCCCGAGTCCTGCAGGGAGACAGGAGTGCAGGGCTCTGGGCGGTCCAGGCCTCCCGTCAAGCTCTGTCATTCTCGGTCTTACCAGGCGTCATTGTCATTGTTGTCACCGTCACATGCTCTCTGGTCCTTACACAGAAGCCCCCTCTTCTCACACTCGTTTTTCCTTACACTCACACTGTAGCTTTTTATACTGTTTACTGCTTTGGTTAAAAAGAATTAACAATCACATTGTAAGTTCTAAGACTAGAGTAGAAAGAAAGGTAAAATATATTTACCAAGGGGATACGTCTTAGTTGCGAGCCCCAACATGAGAGACGGTGCTCAGTGCTGGCATGAGAGCCCACGAGCACGCGTGACACACAGACAGGCCTGTGAGCACAGACGCCAGCATGCGCCTCGGTGTGGCTCTCCCGTGGAGCAGGGAGAGAGAGAGCGGTGTCGGCGTCGGGTCCTTGCCGTTGGTACGAATTATGAATTCTGATGCGACAACGTCAACTGGGTGACCAGGAGCAGGGAGGAAGGGAGTGAGAAGAGCCTCAGCTGAGCTGAGAGGGGCCAGGGCCTCCAGCACGCCGGGAGCTGGTTTGCTCACTCTGACGTCCTGGCTGGGTCACACGTGATGTCCAACCCGGCACGGGCAGCGCGCTGGGGCTGCGTCACCAACGACCATGTCTGGTGGCATAGTGACCTGATGTCCTTTCAGCACTATGCCTGAGGGATTCCTGCCTTCGCCGAGTACCAGCTGGAGGGACTGGTCATGCTGTGTTATTTGCCGTCAGTCATTCCTTTGGGCACCTCCAGCGTAACAGATCTCTGACTTAAGTGAGGGAGTATTCCTTCCCACTTCCCCCTTTCCTCGTCCACCATGATGGCTGGCATGGTAGAGACTCAGAATTCATTTGTGAAGGGACACATGTCCTCGTCAGGTGCGTGAGGCCCCCGCCTGGAGGGATAAGGGAAGCATGCAGCTGGTTGCTCTGTGTGGTCCCTGCTCCTCGGCTCAGGCCCTGTCACAGGACATCACAGGCCAGGTACCTTGGGAACCAGTAGTACCTCTCTGGGTCCCTGAGGCTGGAGGCCAGGATCTGGCCTGTGTAGAAGCCCCCTTCTTTGCTGGCGGACCACCTCTTCCCATTGCATCTCACAGGCGCACAGAGAATAGGCCCTCTGCTTCTTGTAAGGGTGCTAATCCCACCCAGGGCTCCACCCTGGGGACCTAACTATCCCCAAAGGCCTCACCTCCCCACACCTTCACATTAGGGCCCAAGACATGAGGTGTGGAGGCACAGGAGAATTCAGTCCATAGCTCGTGTGAGCGCACATGCACACACACAAAGATTTCTAGCATGTACATGTGTGTGCATGTGTATTATTTTCAATATTAGATCAAAAGCCATACACACCTTTGGAGGCAGAGTTAAAGGGTTGTATTGTTTGGGTATAGCAAGAGATACTCTGGCTAAGAGAGTCAGGAAGGGCCGAATACGTGCAAACAGACCCACTGAGGTTCTGCCTTCCTGACTAGGGGGAGGATGTTCAGGTGGAAGGTACCCAGAGGATGAGAGGATCAGGGCATTTCTAAAACTGCAAATGTTGTCCATGTCTCTGAATCTGGGATGGAAAAGGGTCTGAATGGGAGGTGTATACACAAGACACCAGTTACAATAAGTTACAAGTGCCAGGCTGCATCGGGGAGATACACAGTGTCCTGGGATGTGAGGTCAGGCATGACGTAATGCCACGTGTCTTCAGACAGGCACATCTGTGAGGTCGTATGTTGTAGCTGGTGGCAGTGTCTGGAGACAACCCAAGCCAGAAGAAGACAGGTGGTTGAATAGCAGAGACCTAAACTCTGCCAGCATATAAATGCAGTAAATAAAAAACCTCCCTTGAAACTATCAGAAGTAGATTAGACCATGTTGAAGAAAGAATCTCTGACCTTGAAGACAGAGTTTCCAACTTAGTCCAAGCAACTAAGAAGAAAGTAAACCTAAACACTATAAATGATCAAAACATACAGCAAACCCTAGACATTGTTAAATGGTTGAATATTCACATTATAGGTATTCCAGAAGGGGAAGAGATGAGTAAAGGCCTAGAAAATTTGGTCATAATATGGTAGTTGAAAGCATTCCAAACTTAGAGAGGCATACGGAAATATAAAGAACACCACAAATGGGGCAAACAGGTGACGTGGTGGTTAAGGTGCTTGATGCCCACATAGCTGATCAGTTTGAGTCCTGGACTCAGTGGCTTGAAAATCACAATGACTGTGTGTGCATGCATGCCCAAAATCCTAAGAGGGCAGTGGAGGATAAAGGATTGCAGTGTGGCCATCCCTCCTCAGGGGCGATTTCTCACTTTCTGTCTCTATCTCTGGCAAGTACACATACCCTAGGGCAAATAAATTTTTTAAAAAAGAACACAACATAGTTTTTTTTTTTTTTAATCCTATCTTTTCTTTTTAAAAATATATTTTGATTTATTTTATTTTATTTTTTATTTAATACACTGCAGAATACTACTCAGCCATAAAAAGCAATGAGACCCTACCATTTGATAGAAAGTGCATGTATATGGGAGATTTACTGCTCAGTAAAACAAGCCAGACTATGGAAGAGAGGCATTGTCTGTCCTAATTTAATATATACCAAATGTCCACACTCTATGACAGAAACTGAAAAAGACTGGATGGTATCAAGGCATGGAGAGCAACTGTGGATACCAGAGACAGTGTTGGAGGAGTCTGGAAAACAGGAGAGTCTGAGAGGGAGGAAATCAAGGGGGAAAAGGAAGAAGTAAAACATTTAAGGGACACAGAAATGGAAAATGATCTGTTGATGATATGTATGGTAATATCTTTGATTGAACTAATATACAGTATATTCTAAATTTATTTGGTATGTTGTAATGATACACCATGATTTAATGTAAAAAAAATTAGTAATAATAAAACACTACATAGATTTAACACAAGAAGATCAACTCTGAGGCACATCATAGACAAATCAATGAAAATAAAACAGGAAGACAATGTTTTAAACATGACAGAGAGAAATGACAAGTTACTTACAAAAGTTCCCCATTAGACTAACAGCGAACCTTTCAACTAAAGCAATGCAGGCAAGGGAAAAATGGAAAGACATATTTAAAACTCTCAAAGAAAAACATATTCAGCCAAGAATACTATACCCTGGAAAGCTCTCCTTCAAATGGGAAATAGAAATAAAATATTCCTAGATAAACAAAAACTGAAATAATTCACCAAAAGTAGGCCAGCCCTTAAGGAAATACTTAAGGGAACACTACACCTGGAAAAACTAAAGGCAGATAAACAGAAGCAAGAGAACACAAAACAAATAGAAATAAAGAGTAAATGGGGGACCAGCAGTTAGCATAATGGCTATGTCGCTGGACTCCCATGTAGTCGACCGCGGTTCAAGTCCTGGACCTGGTGTCTTAAAACTCACGCCAGGCACGTGTGCGTGTGTGCCCAAGATCTCAAGAGGAGAATGGAGAAGAAGGGATTGCGGTGTGGCCATCCCCCCAGGAGGTGATTTCTCGCTTTCTATCTCTCTGTCTCTCTCTGTCTGTCTGGCGAGCACATGCGTCCTATAGCAAAAACCTCTCCCCCCAAAAACAAACAAACAAACAAACAAACAAAAAAGAGTAAATGGCAGGTCTAAGTCCACACATACTGAAAATAACATTGAATGTTAATGGATTAACTAAAAGACACAGATTGAGTGAAAAACTGGAACTCTGTATATGTTGCTTAAAAGAAACATACCTCATTGATAAAGATATGCATAGACTGAAAGTGAAGAGCTGATAAAAGTCATTTCATGAAAACAGAAATGAAAAGCAGAAGTTGCAATGTTGATTTAAGATAAATAGACTTTAGGATAAAAAATGAAAGGAGACCAAAAACAACACTACATAGTTCTAAAAAGATTAATTCGCCAAGAAAATATAACAGTCATATTTATGCACCCAATGCCAGGGCACCCAAATATGTAAAATAAAGATTGCAGGATCTAAAGGGAGATATAGATTGCAACACACTAATTGTTGGAGACTTCATACCCCACTGTCACTGTTGGACAGGTCATTCAGACAAAAAATAAAGAGAGATAAAAACTAATTGATACCATAAACCAAATGGACCTGACAGATATAGAGAGAGCATTTCGTCCAGAAACCAAGGAATATACTTTTTCTCATCTCACATGGAACAGTTTCAAAGATTGACTGCATAGTATAGGCCAAAAAAATGCCTCTGTAAAAGTATAGAAACTACTCAGTATTTTCTCTGACCACAATGGAATTAAACTTGACATCAAGTACAGAAACAACCCTTGAAAATACACAGAGACAAGGAAACTAAACAAACTGAATGACTTTCAAATTACTGAAGAAATTAAGACTGGAAACAAATGATTCAATGAAACTAATGACAGTGAACACAATACTCTCCATAACCTTTGGGACACAGTGAAAACAGTCAGACTAGGAGAGTGTATGACTGTTCATGCTCATAAGAAAAAAGAAAAAGAAAAGATGCAAATAAATAAGCTAACATTGTATTTCAAGGAACTAGAAAAGAAATTCCAACAACAGCAATAAGAGAAAAAATTAAAAACTAAAATATATAGTAAAGATTAGAGTTAAAATTAATGAAATAGAAAATAAAAGATATATACAAAAAATCAATAAAGTGAAAAGCTAGATTTTTGAGAGGATAAACAAAATTGATAAACAATTAGCTAAACTAATAAAGAAAGGTATTAGATAAAATCAGTAATGAGGCTGGTAATATTACAACAGATATATCAGAAATACAAAAATAAATTATGGGAATAATGACAGTGACAATATGCTGACACACTAGAAAACCTAGATGAGATGGACAAATTTCTGGACATGTGCAAGTTACCTAAGTTGAATCAAGATGAAATAAAATTTGACTAATAGAAAATGATGAGGTTGAATCAGTGATAATCTAACAAAGAGAATTCCAGATCCAGATGGCTTCACTTCTGAATTTTACAAAACTTTTAAAGAAAAAGCTAACTTCAATTCTTCTCAAATTGTTTTTAAAAGATTCAGAAGGAAGGAATCTTCTGAAACTCATTTAATGAAACCTCTATCACATTGATATCAAAACCAGACAAGGACATAACAACAACAAACTACAGACCAATACCCCTGATGAATACTGATGCAAAAAAAAAAAAAATTAAGAGATATTTTTTATTACAGGGCCCATGTACTCACTGGAGAGACAGAGTTAGACAGAGATACAGAAAGCAAGAAATCACCCCCTAAGGGGAATGGCCATGACACAATCTCCCTTCTCCTCTGTTCTCCTCTTGAGATTTTGGGTATGCACACACACGTGTGAGTTTTAAGCCCGTGGGTTTGAGACTTGAACCAAGGTCGACTACATGAGAGTCCAGAAATGTAGCCTTTATGCCATCTGCTGGTCCCAGATGCAAAAATATTTAACAAGATACTAGCAAACCAAATCCAAAAGCACATTAAGATTATACACCATGACCAGGTAGGCTTTATCCCAGGGATGCAAGGATGATTCAACATATGCAAAACAATAAATGTAATGCATGAGATTAACAGAAAGATTAAAAATCATATAATCATATCTATAGATGCAGAAAAATCATTTTTAAAAATCCAATATCCCTTTATGACCAAAACTAACAGTAAAATAAGGATAGAAGGGACATTAGAGTTAAAATAAATGAAATAGAAAATAAAAGATGTATACAAAATATCCACAGTACAATAAAAGCCATATACTAAAGACCCTTTGTGAACATCATATTAAATGGGGAAGCTGAAGTCCTTCCCACTAAAAACTGGAACAAGACAAGGCTTTCCCACATTCTCTACTCCCTTTTAATATAGGCTGGAAGACCTCGTGAGTGCAATCAGAAAAGAAAAGAGAATAAATGTATTTATATAGGAAAACAAGAAGCTAAACTGTCTCTATTTGCAGATGACATGGTTATATATAGTGGAAAATCCAAAGACTCAATGAAAAAACACCTAGAAGTGATAAATGAAGTCAGTAATGTTGCTTTATACAAAGTCAATATTCAAAAATCTATAGCATTTTTATACAGCAACAATGAACAGACCAAGATGGAATTGAAGAAAGTAATCCCATTTACAATAGGCATGAAACAAGATATTTAGGAATAATAATAACCAAAGAGGTGAAAGAACTTTATAAGGAGAAGTGTAGGAAAAGCTACAAAAAGAAATTAAATATGGGAGTCAGCAGGTGGCACGGTGGTTAAGGCACTGGATTCTCACATGGTTCAAGTCCCAGACTCAATGGCTTGTAAATTATGCAGGGTGCATGTACGTGCATTCCCACAAACCTTGGAGGAGAATGGAGAAGAGACTATGACTTGGCCATGCCCCCTGGGGATAATTTCTCACTTTCTCTCTCATTCTCTCTGTCTGTATGTCTCCTGCAAGATCAGGTGTGCTATGGCAAACACTTCTACAATTTTTTAGAGGTTTATGCTATAGGGACATGCTGGAGAGACAGAGAGACAGAAAGCAAAAAGTCACCCCCAGTAGGGATGGCCACACTGCAGTCTCTTCTCCTCCATTATCCTCTTGGGATTTGGGGCATGTATACACATGTGCCTGATGTGAGTTTCAAGCCTCCAGATCTGGGACTCAAACCACAGTTGACCATGTGGGAGTCCAGCAATGTTACCATTATGCATTTAATAATATATATTTAAAATTTAAATATATATTAGGTTTTTATTTAAATTTTTTTAAAAGAAAGAACTTGAGTATGATACAAAAAAATGGAAAGATATCCTATGTTTTTGGTGTAGAAAAACCAATATAATCAAAATGTCAGTTCTACTTAAATATATTAACATGTTAAATGAGATTTTGATCAAATTGCTGGTGATATTCTACACAAAAGTAGAAAAAAAAATCATAAAATTGTCTAGAATCATAAAAGATCCTGTACTGCTGCCAAAGTAATACTGTGCCAAGAGAATAAAATAAGAAGCATCTCACTATTTGCTTTAAAGTATATAACAAAGCAGTGATAATCAAAACAGTGTGGTACTGGGACAAAAATAGACCTATAGATCAATGGAACAGAACAGAGAATCCAGAAATAACCGCCAAATCATAGAGTCAAATGATCCTTGGCAAAGGGTACAAGAAATGTAGTGGAGAAAAGGAAGTCATTTTAGCAAATGGTACTGGAAGAACTGGATATCCACTTGCAGAAAAATGAAACTGGGTTCCTGTCTCTCACCATTCACAAGAATCAACTCAAAATGGATCAAAGATTTAAATATAAAACTTCAAACTACAAAACTACTAGTAGAGAATGTAGGGGGAACTTTTAAAGACATTGAAGTAGCAAAGATTTCTTAAATAAGACCCTTAATACATAGGCAAGAGTCCTCAAAATAGACAAGTGGGACTACATCAAGCTGAAAATCTCCCTCACAGCAAAGGAAACAACTATTAGAGTGAAAAGACAACCTTCAGAATCAGAGAAAATCGTTGTGAATTATTCCTCATAAAAGGAACTGATGTCCAGATTATTTGAGGAACTCAAGTAGCTTGCTCATGACAAGAATGAATAATCCAATAAAGGTATCTGTTGGCAATAATGTGTATGGTAAAGTCTTTGACTTGATAATGCACTGTACTCATGTTGGGAAAAAACATGTTGTACATAAAGATATACAGCGATTAAATGTAAAATAGGGACACACATTGGCGTAATGGCTATGTTGATGGACTTCCATGCAGTCGACCGCGGTTCAAGCCCTGGACCTGGTGGCTTAAACTCAAGCGGGTCACATGTGCGTGCATGCCCAAGATCCCAAGAGGAGAATGGAGGAGAAGAGGTTGCAGTGTGGCCATCCCCTAGGGGGTTGATTTCTTGTTTTCTGCCTCTGTCTTCCTGGCAAGCACACATGCTCTATAGCAAAACCTCTCCAAAAAAAAAAAATGTAAAATAAAATAGAGATTAAAAAGTGGGGGACCAGCAGATGGCATAATGGTTATGTCACTGGACACCCATGTAGTTGACCATGGTTTGAGTCCCAGACCTGGTGGCTTAAATTCATGCCAGGCACATGTGCATACATGCCCTAATCCTGAGAGGAAACTGAAGGAGAAGAGATTGCAGAGTGACCATCCTCACTGGGGAGCGATTTCTCACTTATTGTCTTTCTGTCTCTCTGTATTTCTGGTGAGCACCTGTGCCTTATAGCAAAAATCTCTCAAAAAAATAGTAAGAAAAATTTAGCTAAATAATTGAATAGACAACTCCCCAAAGAAGATTTACAAATGGCCAAGAGGCATATAAAATTTTTTTCAAAGTTTCTTGTCTTAAGGAAATTCAAACTAAACCCATAATGAGATAGCATCTAACCTCAGAATACCTAGGATCAAAAAAATAAAGAACAAGTGCTGGTGAGGCTGTGGTGAAAAGGGAACGCTCTTAAACTGTTGGTGGAATTATAAATTAGTCCAACAAACCTCTGTGAAAAACAATAGGGAGTTTCCTAAAATACCTAATGGAATTTCCATATGACCCACTAATCTCACTCGTTTTATGTACTAAAAGGCTAGGAAACCACTCAATTGGAAAGACACTTGCACATCCATGTTTATTGCAGCATTCTTCATGATTGCTAAAACATGGAACCAATCTAAAACATTGATGACTGGGTTGAAAAACTGTCATGCACACACACACACACACACACACACACACACACACACTATGGACTATTACCCAGCCATATGAAACAATGAAATTCTATCTTTTGATTCAAAGTTGATAAATACGTAAGATTTAATGTTGAGAAAAGTGAGCCAGACTTTGAAAGACACACACTGTATATCCCCACTACTTTGTACAGAGGATCTGAAATAATAAAAGAAAGAAGAGAGGAAGAAAAATAAAGAGAAATAAAGAAAGAAGAGGGAGAAAGAAGAGAAAGAGAGAGAAAGAGAACAAAATTTTTCAACAGGGTCTATAATTTCTCCTGTGTGCCCTGTGAGTTTATTCCTAGGTATTGCATGTGTTTGTCATTGATGAATTGCCAACCCCTTTTACTAATACTTTCCAGATGGTTGTCTTTGGGGTGGGAAACATGGTGTACATCTTAGTATCATTATTTTATGTGGTCACCTTAGAGAACCTTATTTTTTCTAATTTTTTTGTACATATTCATGGATTTTTCTTGTTGGCAATTATTATCTACAAATAATGATGACTTTGCCCTTGTTTTATAATCCATTCATCTTTAATTTGGTATTTTTTTCCTTTTCTTTTTTTTTTTTCCTATAGGGCACGTGTGCTCACCAGAGAGAGACAGAGAGATAGGAAGCGAGAAATCACCCCCCGGGGGGATGGCCACGCCGCAATCCCTTCTCCTCCATTCTCCTCTAGGGATCTTGGGCACGCACGCACACGCACCCAGCGTGAGTTTAAGCAACCGGGTCTGTGACTCAAGCCACGGTCAACCACGTGGGAGTCCAGCGATATAGCCATTACGCCAACTGCTGGTCCCAAATTGGGTTTCTTAATTGTGTTATCTTTTGTTCCTGAGAAATGTAAAAATATAGGAAGTAATTCATTTTTAAAAACCCACATCCATCATCTCACGTAACCTTCACAAGCATCAGGAGATGGAAACGTGGGTCCTTGTTTGCAAAGGAGAGACAGAAGCCCGTGCAGTGTGGATCAGAGTACACTCTGTGGCCTGCAGCAGGGCCAGCCCTCGTGCTCCCCATGCACCCACAGTGGGCGCCCGGAGCAACCTGGCACTGACGCAAATGCAAGCCAAGGTTGTGCTTGCTTGTTTTGTATTTTAGAAAATAATTGGTATAGAATACATTAATAGGGATTTAAAATAAAACCTTCCCGTCACTTCAGATCACTTTGGACAGGCCAGCACCATCGCTGGGCGGGCTGGTCACAGACCTTGGTCCCCAGCCCGGTGTGCACGCCGTACTCAGGAGTCGGAGATGACGGGGCAACAGCACAATTGCAGAGGCCCACCCTCTTCTCTGACGGTAGGCTGCCATGGGCACCGTCACTGAGGGCAGGCCTGCCCTGGGTCGAACTCCAGCAGGAGTGCTCGGTCATTTCTGTTCGCTTCATGAATGGGTCATAAGTTTCCTCATCCCTACGGATTTGTCTCCGCAGTTACATTTCACTTCGGCTAGCAGGTAAGGCGTCTCCACCGCTGAACACACACTCACTTCCAGGCAGGGCAGGGTGGGTACCTTGAGGGGAGGCAGCCCAGGACTGCAGGCTCCCGCCGGGCAAGCTGGCACGAGAGCAGATCACGGTCGTGGGGCGTGCGCTGTGCGAGGGTGTGGTTACCGTGGTCTCCATTCGTTCATGTATTTTTCACCACGAGGATTTGCCAACAATTTTTTTGTGGTAAATGTTTGACATTGGTGTTAAGTAGTTGTTAGCCTTGGCTGCTTTTCGGGATAAGACAGTCATGACTACTTCTCACGTGCTCTGGCTTGGTCGCGGTCGAAAGTCTGACCCTGAGGTGCACTTTACGCGTCGTCGGAGGTGCTGGCCCTACTGTCGCCCTCTTCTCCTCTCTCCGGCCACGTCCCGTTCTGGCAAACTGACCGCCCTCGTGCAGAGCCAGACGGTCATTCTGCCTCCACACTGAGACGTGTGCTCCGACGTCCGGACCGAGTCTCTGTATTTCGGAGTCTTATTTCTAGCCGCCTCTTAGAACCCTTCATTCCCAGTCACCAAAAACATGATTATTTGGAGCTCAGAGAATAAAGTGCTTCGTGGCTCAGCCTGTGTTCCCGTGGTGAAGACACTACACACAGGAAGCCAGGCTCCCCGGGACTGGCCAGGGTTCCATCCCAGCCCGCTGGCTTCACGCAGGGTGAAATGGGGAGGGTCATGGCATGCCTCGGCCCTGTCAGGGGCCGCTCTCTCTCAGGCCCTCACATGCTCTCTGGAATTAAAGAAAAGAAAAAGAAAAATGCTTCCATCCAAAGTAGGCATGCGCATGGATAGAACGCCCGCAGACTTGGGAAGTCGAAAGACGGCCTCGGCCTAGACGCTGCGCTGCGTCCTGCACGTCATTTCCCGCATTGGAAGTCTTTTCTGCGACCCTCCCAGAGCTTCTCCTCCAGGAATGAGTTAGAAGACCAGGTCCTAAGTGGGTCTCCAAGTCGGGCCTTCCGAGCAAGTGCTGCATTTGGATGTAAAGAGGGTTGTGGGGCTAGCAGGTGGTGTAGTGGTTAAGGCACTGACTCCCACATGGTCGCCTGGGTTTGAGCCCCAGACCTGGCAGATTGAAACTCATGCCGGGCATGTGTGCCCAAGATCCCAAGAGGAGAACAGAGGGTAAGGAACTGTGGGTGGCCATCCTCCTCAGGGGGGGTTTTCTCACTTTATGTCTCTCTGTCTCTCCAGGGAGCATATGCACCCTATAGCAAAAATTTCTCAGAAAGAAATAGGATTGATGGGCGTCGGGTGCAGGTGCTGATCCAGAGCCTTGGGGCGGTCTCCTCCCAGCTCACGCCGGCTCCAGCTCACGCCGGCTTGGTGGAGGTCTGCTCTGTGGGTGTAACTCTCACCTGCACCCTGACGCCCTGGCCAGGACACTCTGATGCCATGGGCCACTGGCCCAGCCACGTCCAGCCACTAGCCACCAGCTCTCTCGTCTGTGTCCACAAGTTGCACGGAGGCCTCTCCAGCCTGCCGAGTGCGGCACTAGGCAGCTCCCCCCACCCATGTCCCTCCCTCAGCAGCCCTCTGGGCAGCGGGGTGGTTTCTGCACCTCCACGACACCCTGCTCTCATTCCCCACAGGAGGCCTGTTCCTCCCTCTGCTCCTTAGACCGCCCAGGTTTTTCTAGAGCAACCTCAGGCAAGCGCCTTGGTGTTCACTCTGCCCCTCCCTGGCTGAGGCCTCAGACGTTCACGTGACCATTCTGGTGTCAGTTCTTCACGTATGATGAAGGAGAGGCCGGCTCCATGGAAGACACCCAGTGCTGCAAGGCCAACGCCCACCAGGGTACCTTCTGGCGAGGCCCCCACGTAGCAGCCGGCACGCTCATTCTGGGACTGCTGCCCCCACTCCCCTTTTACAGAACCCCTCCTGGGCCGTCTGCCCCTTGGCCGTGACTGCCCTTCCGTCATCCGACATTGCATCCGTCCCTTCCAGCTAGCAGCCCGCCTCGGCTGCTCCAGCTCGTTCCCGGGGGCCGCAGAACTGCCTCTCCAGCCCTCCTCCCCTGCCTCAGCCCGCTGCACCCACCGGGGCGTCCTGGGTCCCTGCTGGTCTCAACCAAGGCCCGCAGCTTCCAGGCCACACGTAGCTGTTAGGTCCCTCTCCTCCCTCTCCTGTTTGCCAGAAGGGACACGCACTCACCAGAGAGACAGAGAGAAGAGAGGGAGAGAGAAAGCAGCCCACGGGCATGGTCAGGCTGCAGCCCCTTCTCTAACTCCCTGTCAGTCGGGATTGGGGATACACGTGCACACACGCATGTGTGCATTTCAAGTCACCAGGTCTGGGTGCTGAGCTCAGCAGCCATGTGGGACCCGGCTCTTTTAACCACGAGGCTCCTGGAGCAGCCTCTTTCCAAGTTTATTTTTCTACTGAAGAGAGAGAGAGAGGAAGGGAGACAGAGATGGGTACCCATCAGGGCACCGTGCTGCCGTCCACCCCATGCACGTGTCCATGAACATGTCCAGACACACATGTACTCGGAACATATTTCCATGCACATGTACACATGTGTCAACAGACATGCACACATATACACTTGTGTCCACAGACACACACACTTGTCCACACACATCCATGCACATGTCAAGACACACACATACATGCATGTTGCATCCACACAAACACACACATGTCTACATACATATATGCATGTGTCCACACATGCACACATATGCCCACCCACATGCACCTCATGGCCACACACACATGCACACATGTCCACATGCACACGTACATGAATCGGCCCACATACATGTCCACATGTGTCTGCAACATGTCCACACGCATACACATGCATACTCAGAGAGCACGTGTCCACATACATGCATGCCCATGTCCACATATGCGCTTCCAGCTGGGAGGAAGGCAAAGCAAATCGGCTGAATGCAGATCAATTGGCTGATGGGACCTGAGGATGTTCCAAATGTTCATAGAAAAATGACTTGGAACATGAATTTATCCTGTTACAAAAATATCTTAAATCCGTGAGTGCGTTTTTTTTTTTCTTTTTTTGGAGAGGTTTTTGCTACAGGGTACATGCACTCACCAGAAAGACAAAGACAGAGAGACAGAAAGCGCGGGGATGACTACGCCACAATCCCTTCTCCTCCATTCTCCTCTTGGAATCTTGGGCACGCACGCGCACATGCCGGGTGTGAGTTTAAGCCGCTGGGTCTGGGACTCAAACCGCAGTCGGCTATGTGGGAGTCCAGCAACGTAGCCGTTACACTAACTGCTGGTCCCATATAGTTTTTTATATTTCACATTTCTCTGAACATGCTGAAGAGCCCTTGTGCTGCCCAGATTTCCCACGACGGGACGGGGCAGTGCTCGGTCTGCACAGCTGACACGGGGAGCTGGGAGGCAGCTGGGAGGCAGCTGGGTGGGTGAGGCACAGACTGAAAGGGCGGAACGGACGCGGTGACGAGCAGCACGGAGGGGCCCCTGCTGTAGTACTACAGAACCCCGTAGGATTTCCCAGGACAGAAGGCAGGAGCACGGCCCCCGGAGATATTGAAGCAACATAACAGGCCAGCAGTTAGCTCCCGGGAACCAGCAGTTAGCGTAATGGCTATGTCGCTGGACTCCCACGTAGTCGACCGCGGTTCGTGTCCCGGACCCGGTGGCTTAAAACTCACGCCGGGCGCGCGTGTGCATGCGTGCCCAAGATCCCAAGAGGAGAATGGAGGAGAAGGGATTGCGGCGTGACCATCCCCCCTGGGGGGTGATTTCTCGCTTTCTGTCTCTATGT
>NW_006159879.1:1598938-1599818 GCF_000334495.1 Tupaia belangeri chinensis
AAAAAACCTCCGCCCCCCCCGCCGGACCAGAGCTGCCCCGCAGCAGGTGGGCCCTCGCGGAGACGGGCTGCAGGCGGCCAGCCGGGCAGCTGAGGGAGCAGGCTTCCTTCGCGAATACGGCCTACAAAAGAAGAAAACCGAGCACATTTCTTTTAGCAAATTTAAATAAATCAGACTGGGTGTAATGTAATAGAAAATCATAATTCTCCTGCAAATTAAGCTTCTACTGCATGTAAAGAGACACCCAAGATAGAAAGAAGACAGAAGGAAATCCCGAAGTGCCCCACTGGGGTCCCGAGGAGTCAGCCTGCAGCTTAAGGAGACTCTTTGGTCACCAGAAATGGAAGCATGGACGACCCTGGAAGCAGGGCATGGCTAGGAGCCACCACTGTGGTCCACACTGTCTGGTTGGACCTGGGAATGTCCAGGAAAATGCCATCACCTTCGAGATCCTGCACAGGGCGTGCGTATTCTCATGCAGCGCCGCTCGCCCCAAGTCTGTCTCTGAGATGTCAGCGTTCCAGCCACGAATGTCATCTCACTGGAGTCTCAGAAGACGGTTAGTCAGGTCCTGTCACTCCCGGGCCCATTTCCCGGCCAAGGCACCGAGCACAGCGCGCGAGACAGTTAAGGCGGAGGGCTGTGAGACCTGACTCTGCCGTGTCCCTGTGGCGGGTTAAGGGAGCTGTGCGGTGGACACACCCCCTTGAGCTGGAAGGAGCCAGGCAGCGCTGAGAGCGGGCAGTGCTCAGCCAGCCTTGGGTTGGGGGGGTGCCCAGACCCCATGGTCGGAGCAGTCGCATGAGGGAACTAGATCACTTCCAAATGCTTCGGCAAAACTCAGGCCGTTCCTCGGAGCATCGCCAGCCTGCTGTCAACC
>NW_006159879.1:1599848-1637436 GCF_000334495.1 Tupaia belangeri chinensis
GTCGTAATAGCTTGTGCTTTGGAGAGGCCAGGCGGGGCCACGCCACAGCCCCCTGCCCCCACTGCCACCGGCTGTGATGAGCACGGCCCTGGGTGGGGTGATCCCACCGCACTGTGGAGGGTTCGTGTCAGAGAACGTGGTGCCTCGGCCCGTCAGCCCTGAAGACCTGAACTTCTAGGCCACAGCTTCCACTTGGGGACATATTCCTGGTGTTCTCAGCTCTGGTGAGGCAAAACAAACAAGTCAGCCCGTGCGTACGTGACGAGTGCAGTGCGATGATATGACACACGAACTGTGGGGCAGCTACCGTGGTCGTACCAGTGACACGCCCATCTCTGCAGCTACTGCTCCTGGCGGTGTGGACACGAGGCCGGGCTCACAGCAGTTCCCAGCTGTGCAATGCATTTTTCCCAATGGTGGTCACCACGCTGTGGGACCCCAGTTAGAATGCCGCCGTGCCACCGTGCCTCCAAGTGTCACCTCAGCACGCCTGTCCCTCCCGCCCACCCTGGACACACCCCTGAACCTCTGCTCCTTGAAATGGGACATTTTTAGACACCACTTCCTAAGAGCATGAGGCGCTTGACTCCACGCCTGGCCTGTTTCACTTACATGTCCTCTGGGCTCGTCCATGTTGTCGCACAGGATGGAATTTTTTTCTTTCTTTTTTAAAATTTGTTCCATGTTTTATTTATTATTATTGTTTTTTAATTTGACCAGAGCAAGACAGAGAGAGAGAGAGGGAAAGTGAGAAAGCAAGCTGCTGGTCCACGACTCAAACCGTGGTCAGCCACATGGGAGTCCAGTCACCATGCCACCTGCTGACTCCAGAATGTTCTTCTTTCTTAAGGCTAGATAATACCCCATTGTGCATACATGCCACATGTCCTTGATCTGTTTATCCATCAATGGCCACTTAGGGTGTCACGTGACGTCACACGAAGGGTGTCTTCCCGGCTCTTTGTCTTTTGGATAGAATATGTGAGAACGGGCCATCGAGTCATGTGATTATGTCATTCCTGAAGTGCTGGACCAGAGACGGACTATTCTGGAAGCTTCAACTGCCCTTCCCAGGGCTCCTCTCCTGGGCTGGACTCGTCTTTGTCTCCTCTCCTCATGAGTTTGCCGCAGGCGAGCAGGTGATGGCTGGGTCTCCAGGTCCACTGGCCAGCAGGAGTCTGGGCCCGGGAGGTGCTACGTGCTGCCCACCTGAGCGCGGACGAGAAGGAAGGTCCCTGTGCGGGACAGCAGCCGTCCCTCAGAGGCAAGTCCTGCTGACCAAAAGTGTATGCTAGCGAGTTGGCGTCACTCCGACAGGCAGGCGCTGTATTTATCAAGAGGAAGCCCTCTGTGGAGAACTTGCAAGTGTTTTTCACTGGGCTCTTGAGTCTGAAGAAGAGATTGGATATCTCTTAAAGCCATAAATTGTTTCAATTATCACAAAGGCCTCTGACCTCCTTTTGTATAGACTGCAGTTTTCACTGTGCCAGGCATTCGGTTTCACAGCTGTTCCTTCCCTGCTGCTGATGCAGAGCATAGGCCCCCTGCTGCACACACGTCTCCTGGGGACTCCGAGGCCGCCTCAGAGCTCCTCCTCCCCCAGAGCAGTACAGAAGGTGGGTGGTGAGGGCCCTGTGTCTGCAACCCAGGCAGGCAAGCCCAGGGAGCACGTGGCAGGGACAAAGGGACCAACGATATTCCACGTAGGATCCCGATCTCCAGTCATATGGCAAAACACCAGGGCTAGTTCTCCCTGCAGGCTGCAGCAGAGGGTAGCGGGGCCTTCCACCGAGGAACACTGACGATGCTACCAGGTAATATTCTCACAGGCCCGGGCAGCAGCAGCTCCTGGGGTTTTCAGAGAAGTGGATTCGGGGTTCCACATCAAGTCTACAGAATCAGAAACTCTGTGCATGCCACTAAGCTCCAGGTGAAGCCAAGTGACATTTGAACATCTGAGTTCTTCAGTGAAGCTGAGAGGCAGCAACATATTATATATGGCTACGTGTATATTTAAAAGTGTGTCTATGTGTCTGTCTATGTGAATACATAGATGAAATTTGCACACATATGCACACTCACACATGTGAACAGATAAGTGCTTTGTACTTTCTCTAAGAACGGTGTTTAGCCCATCCTTAGCCTACACAGCATTTGCTATGCCTTTGCTCCTGATTACAGCTTTGGCTGTTCATGTCAGCATGCTTTGGCCATCCAATACAGTTACTTCACTCTTTGAAGAATATTGTCATAAAATTCATAAATGCTGTTTATTGTCCCACGCTCAGTGTCTCTGTGCTCCCTTTGTATGAAGTTATAAAACCTCCTTCTGGACTTCTGTTTCAGAGGAATGACTGAGAATAGGGGTTGGCAACTTTAAAGGGCAGGGAGTAACTGTTTTTGACTTTGGGGTGCAGGAGTCCTCCCCACCCCCTTGCAGCCAGTCCCCCCTGCTGTGGAAGGCTATCACTAACAGCATGGAAGGCTGCAATGTGAGATTCCAAAATCTTCATGTACAAAACAAGTGGCACTCGAGTTTGACCTGTGGCCATTTCTGATCTAAAATCCTCACACACTTTCCAAAGAAATTCGGATCTATCTGCTGGGTTCAGTTTTAACCATCAGGTGTGACCTTTCAAGGTGGTCCTGGTGACTGGGAGGCCTGGGGCCTGCAGACCGCGTTGGCATATACACAGTCCGTGCATACCTACGCTGCAACCTGGCTGTCCCCTGAGCTGGTTCAGCCTGGAGTGGTAGGAGAGATCGTTCAAGGGGGAGCTGAAGAGGCCTTTTCCATCGCCTACCAAGACTCTCTGAAAGCATGCCCTGATACCAGACAGGGCTCTCAGCGGGTCTCAGTGCTGGCCGGAAGCACTGACGAGCAGCCACGCCTTTGCGGGAGCCGAGGGTCTCTCAGAGCTGCGGGAACCGTGACTTCCCCCTTCAACTGCCCTCTGCTGCTGGTGGCCACACTCCTAGCCCAGAAGTGTCAGTCCCCACGATGGGGCGCACGGCACCCGCGGCTCCTTTGCCCCGTCTCAGCTGCCCGTGGCCACTCTGGTAGACGGCAGGTGTGGGCAGGGTGGACCTGGTCCCTGCGCCTGTCTCTGAAGGCCCCTGCCTGTGCACTACACGTACCCCAAAGGGCAAGACAGACCACCCTAGGGTCTGCCATGGTGTATGCTCCAAAATCCACACACTGGAAATAAAACTCTTGCAAAAATTCGGAAGCAAATGGCGGGCAACAGCCTGATGGCTGTTTCCAAAGTGGCTTGAGCTCCCAGAGCAGTCGTGAGCTTCTCTCCTGTTGGCCTCTCTCCTCCCCGTGGGTGCGGGTGCAGCAGCCGCCTGCACTGAGGGAAATGGTCGCCCTTCCCCGGAGCGTAGGCGTGTGTGAGGAGTCTCCAGGCCGAGCAGGAAGACAGCCTGTGCTAACATAATTAGCTCCGGGGGCTAGCAGGTGGCATCGTGGGCGAGGTGCTGGACCCCACCTGGCGGACTGGGGGTAGGGTCCCAGACCTGGCGGCTTGAAAATCACGCGTGATGTAAGTGTGTGCATGTCTGAAATCCTGAGGGGAGGATGGAGAAAAGGGATGGTGGCGTGGCCATCTGGGTGAGTTCCCACTTGCCCTCTCTGTCTTTCTCCAGTAGCGCACACACCCAGTGGCGAAAACCTAAAATAAACAAACAAATAACTAACTCCAGCGTACATCGAGGGTGTGGGCCGAGTGCTGGCAGAGAGCTGAGAATCAGGGACGTCGGCGACGGCTCTGTGGCCTGGCAGTCCGGGAGGCTTCTGAGAACACCCCGTGCTGAGGCAGGTAAACGTCACAGTCCGTCACCAGCCTCTATAAAGTCATAGCATGCTAGACTTGACCCCGGACCTTTCCTTACGAATCAGTGACCCTCCGCTCGTCTTTCATTTAGGTCACATCAAATCATGTGGGCAGTGGATGAGTTAGGTACCTTTGTCGTCATCACCCTCACGAACTAAGCAGGAAATACGGAAGTGGGGGCCGCGGGGCCGCGGTCCTCGGAGCAGAGAGAACGCCCTGGTGGTCGGCGTGCGGGCAGGCTGGGAGGGAGCCGGGGGAGGGCGCCAGCTTGGGCAGAGGACGCGACTGTGACTCTCAGGATGATGGCTACAGCTTTGCCAAGGACGAGTTAAGAAAGGAAGTGCCGGTGAACATCTTCATTAGGGACAGTTACACACCTGTGTTGCTCAAATGCCAGAGGTAGAACCCACACTCGGTGTAGGCCAGCCTACGTCCTAGGAACCTCATCTGTGTCAGTGCATTCAATCTTCATGACAAACCAGGTGCAGATGGGCGCCGAGGTGTGGCAGGGCCAGGCCTTTGGCCCGGATTCAGCACCGAGCAGGACTCTGGTGTCCCAGGACACCCCACGTCACCAGGAGTGTCAGCAGCCCCTGCGTTGCTCAGAGACGAGGCAGGCACTCCCCTCCGGCTATGTCTGCCCACACCGTGGTGGAGGGTCAGACCCTCAGGCCCAGCACTGTGAGCTGGTCATTGTGGGGATTCCCGGGAATAGCGTGATCTGTGCCTCTCAGGAGAGTGCACTGTGCAGTCACGTGTGTGTGCGCACGTTCATGCAGAATCCCCGTGTGTGTCCAGCAGTTAGCTAACCATGGCATGCGCTACCCAAAATGCATGATGCGCAGCACACACGTCGCGAGGCTGGCTACCACCCTCACGCATCCTGGCACTCCATGCTTCCTCTACGGGGCCTTGTGCATCAGGCGTAGCGCGCGAGTGTGTATGTGCACACAGTGTGCATGCTTGCATGTGTGTGCTTGTGTATGTGTGCACCTGCATGTGTGTGCCTGTGTGCATGTGTCCCTCTGCATGTGTGCATGTGCATGTGTGCCTGAGTGTGTGTCTGTGTATGTCTGTACACATGTGTGCCTGCCTGCGCATATGTGTGCCTGCACATGTGTGTCTGCACGTGTGTGCCTGCACATGTGTACCTGTGCATGCATGTGCCTGTGCATGTATGCCTGTGCATGCATTCCTGTGCACATGTGTGCCTGCGCGTGTGTGCCTGTGTGTGCGTTTCAAGTATATCTTGGAGCATTTCCCTGGACTGGTCTTTCCGTCTAAGGAGTGTTCGAGGAAGACTTAGATGGACACTCTTGGGCAGCCCGACTGTGGAGCAGTGAGGACAGTAGGGCTCCGATGTGGCACCTCGTGGCTTGCGTGGCTGCAGAGCTCCGCCTCCCCGCATGGCTCTGAACTCGCCCCGTGTAGATCTCAGCCTTGTGGAGCCGCTTCTCCCCTGCGACCCATGTGTCTCGTCATATGAACTTCTTGGCACTATTTCCACACACATTGCCCACCCTCCCCTTTTGACGGCGTCCCCTCCCCAGGGAGCATTAGAGGTGACAGTGGTACCGGTTGGTGACGGCGGCAAACACTTCCCTCCTGCAGCACTGCATTTGGACAAATCCCAGTTTTGTACACTGACTCTGTCGAAGATCGGGAAGGAAGACACAGGCGAACGCCCTCCTGGGCACCTCGGCAGCGGCGGCCCCACGTGGCGACATCCCCATGCTGCATGCTCACACCAAAGGTGCCTGGGAGCGAGGCCTGGGTGCATGGCTAGAGCCAGACCGGAGGCCGGGAGCCGGTGTGCAGGACAGGCCTCCCGGTGGCCTCCCCTGGCCCCAGCCCGCTGCTCTCTCAGAGGTGCAGGGAACACGACTGAGTCGGGGCCTACTTTCTCTCCAGTTGACTCAAAAGGGCAGAAAGGGCCGAGTAAGCACTCCCCGGTGAGTGGAGGCCTTAAGGGAAGGGGACTGGTTTGATTTTGTGTTTTGTTGACCGTATGTAAACTGAGGGTTCAGAATGAGCCTCAAAACGCATCCTGAAGGAGAGTAATCTGGCTTGCACTCTTACAGGCCCCGGAACACTCAGAGAGATTCAGATAGTGCTGGGAGTGAAGAGGGGGAATGCATTTCGGAAGGGATAAGCACCCCAGAGCACCCAGAAGTCTACTTTGTGAGGAAGGGGCGAGGCAGGGAGAGGAGGGAAGGGGCCTTTCTTTGAGCCCTGAAGGCATGCCTCAGTGCAGACGGGCGAGAGGCCGCCTCCCTCCCAGGAGTGCCATCGGGGTCTGCGTCCTTCCCAGCTGCCCCAGGACCCTGCCTCCCATGTGCCTGCACCTGCTCTGCAGCCAGAGCCCTCAGACCGTCTGCAGAGATGCCCCCACAGCCTCTCCCCACTGCGTCGGGACAGCTGTGACATGTGTGGTGAGGCCAGACACGACATGCCAGGCTGGCCTCGTGCCTTCGTCCCCTGAGGCCGAGGTCCCACTGCCGTGGTCCCCGCCTAGCTGCACTTCACACTCAGGCTGTGGGGGCGCTTGTCCACCGCCCAATTCTGCCAGGCTTCTTCTGGGGCGACGGGTACAGGCAGGCATGGTGTCAGGGAACAGGTTCATGGCAGTCGCTGCTCAGAGTGTCCTCAGAATAAATGCCTCTGGCAGGGGCCACTGAGAGGGGCCAGGGGCTCAAGTGTGCTAATTGAGTCTTATTTTCAACAACAAAGGGAATACAGGTTATTGTGAGGGAATTATAGAGGATGGAGAAAACTAAGAGAAAACTGACTGTCACCTCTAATGTTGCTGTTGGAGAAACAGCTTTGAAAGGCGACTTTTGCATTTGCTACGTTGCAGCTCCACCTGCACGCTGTCCGCTCTCCGTGCTCACAGCCCTGGGAAGACATGCCCTCAGGTGACTGCCCACGGCTTTTACGTTAGCTCACCGTAAGGTTTCACGGTCCAGCTTCAGACGCTCGGCGTCCTCGCTGTTCAATCATACTGCAGTTCACACCCCACTCCTGTCTCGTGTCCCCAGCCGTCCCCTCTGCTCTTCATCAACTGCCACTGCCCTCCACTGCAGGTCATGTTGAATCTGGAAGAACCATCCCAGCTTTCCCAGAGGAGGCCTCTGAAGGGAGAGACAGGGAAGGGTGCCCTGTGGGTCACTCAGCCAGACTTCAAAGGCATAGCACGAAGGGCCGCTGTCCCCTAAGATGGCTCTGGGGTCGCTGTGAGTTGGCAGGGTCACCTTGTCATGGCCGTGTACCACAGTCAGACTGATACGCGCACCCCAAGATCTCCAGAAAATGCAGGGGTGCCAGCCGCGCCCTCGACTGGGAAATGCTTACAGACTCTGCTGGTAACAGATAGGCAATGAATAAACTCCTTAGCCCTGCCTGGGCAGGACAGCAGCCTTGCGATTTTCAGAAACCTGCCAGTCCCCACGTGGATCACCTCTGACTGGGGCAGATGGCCACTTGGCCTTGAGGTACTTGCCTAGGTGGGGAAGAGGCCATCACCACACACAGTAGGTCTGCCTTAAGTCTCTGTGAGGTGAATGAGTTACTGCTGAGCTGTCTGCAGAAATGGCAAGCAAGATCCTCCTCCCCCATGGTGGCCCTGTCTCCCTGCCAACACTGCATCCTAACAGTGAGCAGAAAAGACCTCACCACATGGTGCACCCCTGACCCCCAGCCCTGCAGGCCCCTGGGCAGGAGCAGGGGCTCAGAGCCTGAGTGTGCAGAGGGGAGTGTCTGGAGGAAGTAGGGGGTCAGAGCATGAGTATGCAGAGGGGAGCGTCCTGGGGGAAGCAGAGGGTCAGAGCCTGAGTGTGCAGAGGGGAGCGTCCTGGGGGAAGCAGGGGTCAGAGCCTGAGTGTGCAGAGGGGAGCGTCCTGGGGGAAGCAGGGGGTCAGAGCCTGAGTGTGCAGAGGGAGCGTCCCTGGGCAGAGGCTAGCACACCCAGCAATGCTAACTCTCGCACCTCCTACCCTTAGTTCTCCCTCAGTCAGTGCCTGCTGGGGCCACCACAAGGGTGACCACTGTCCCTCTAGCTCTTCTCCAGATACCCACGTCGCCACACCACCCCTCCCCTTAGGTGCTGAGCTGACGCCCCAGACCATGGGCCCTGCCGCATGGCCTCGCAGAGCAGCCCTACTGCCCATGCTCGTGGCGGCCTGGGCGTCCTGTCTGGTGCCCGGGCGCAGGGCCCACACTAGCCTCCTGGTTACACCCTGAGAAGGCAGAGACCCCACTGGGCAGCTTTTACAGCCAGGAGTACCACTCTCCAGATCTATCTGGCTCTGACCCTCCCTCCCTCCTCAACTTATGGAGGTCCTGCAATCTGGGGCCAGCACTTGGCCAACACAGTTTGAGTCCCGGACCAGGTGGCTCGCTTTCTCACTTTCACTCCCTTTCTCTCTCTCTCTCACTCTTGGGGGAGTGCATGTGCTTTATATCAACTTAATAATAATAATAATTTTTTTGGGGTCCTGGGGGAAGCAGGGGTCAGAGCCTGAGTGTGCAGAGGGGAGCGTCCTGGGGGAAGCAGGGGGTCAGAGCCTGAGTGTGCAGAGGGAGCGTCCCTGGGCAGAGGCTAGCACACCCAGCAATGCTAACTCTCGCACCTCCTACCCTTAGTTCTCCCTCAGTCAGTGCCTGCTGGGGCCACCACAAGGGTGACCACTGTCCCTCTAGCTCTTCTCCAGATACCCACGTCGCCACACCACCCCTCCCCTTAGGTGCTGAGCTGACGCCCCAGACCATGGGCCCTGCCGCATGGCCTCGCAGAGCAGCCCTACTGCCCATGCTCGTGGCGGCCTGGGCGTCCTGTCTGGTGCCCGGGCGCAGGGCCCACACTAGCCTCCTGGTTACACCCTGAGAAGGCAGAGACCCCACTGGGCAGCTTTTACAGCCAGGAGTACCACTCTCCAGATCTATCTGGCTCTGACCCTCCCTCCCTCCTCAACTTATGGAGGTCCTGCAATCTGGGGCCAGCACTTGGCCAACACAGTTTGAGTCCCGGACCAGGTGGCTCGCTTTCTCACTTTCACTCCCTTTCTCTCTCTCTCTCACTCTTGGGGGAGTGCATGTGCTTTATATCAACTTAATAATAATAATAATTTTTTTGGGGGGGAGAGGTTTTCGCTGTAGGGCGCGTGCAATCGCCAGACAGACAGAGAGAGACAGAGAGACAGAAAGCGAGAAATCACCCCCCAGGGGGGATGGTCACGCCGCAATCCCTTCTCCTTCATTCTCCTCTCGGGATCTTGGGCATGCACGCACACGCGCCCGGCGTGAGTTTTAAGCCACCGGGTCCGGGACATGAACCACGGTCGACTACGTGGGAGTCCAGCGACATAGCCATTACGCTAACTGCTGGTTCCCAATAATAATAATAATTTTAAAACTAATTATTAAAAAAACAAACCTGCAACTGACGTCAGGCTCAGCCACCTCTCTGTTTCTGGACACCTCACTCAGTCATGCGCGTAGGGTCTGCCCTGAGGCTCCGGGCCAGGCTGTGGGCACCTTCGGACTGTCACAAAGCACCCGTCCTCTGTCCTGCCACCCCACAGACCCCTGTGGCCAGAAGGGCCACATTTGAGCGCGTCCTCCAGGTGGGCAGTGATGTCAGCTGCGAGCCCAGAGCTGGAGTTAGCGCCCCTGGTCGCCGTCACTCGGAGTCCCTGCTCGCCCTCGCTGTCCCCTCACCCAGTGCCGTGGGAGCTCCCTCTGTTTCGATTGAGCATTTTGGTATAAGGTGCACGCGCTTTCCAGAGAGAGAGACAGAAAGTGAGAAATCGCCCCCCCGGGGGGATGGCATGCCGCGATCCCTTCCCCTCCACTCTCCTTGGGATTTTGGGCACTCAGGGACATGGCTGAGCATGATTTTCAAGCCTCTATCGACTACGTGGGAGTTCCGCGAAGTAACCACTATGCCATCTGTGGTCCCAGGATTTCTTTAGCAGTGAAATATCCCGGATCATCCTTCCAGAGCCCGTGGCTCTTACAGCCCCTCCACAATGCTGAGCTTAAATGAACGAAGACGGCTCCCCTCTGCCCTCGTCCCCACACCTCTGCGATCCACAGGGACAAGCTCGGCATCCCCGTGTGCACCTATCCGGAGTGGGCTCTGCGGTGAGGAGCGGCATGCCGAGACCCCATCATTGTACCACAGAGTAGCCCACGCAACTTCTTGGCATTCCCGTAATGATCAGACAAGCCAAACTCAGCACGTGCTCCTGGCCGTGAGCCGAGTGTTCACAGCGTGCCTTTGTTTAAGGTTTGGAAACCCCACGACGTGGCTCCAGATCCCACAGCAAGGGACGGCGGAACCTCCTCGTGTTACAGGATACAGCACCGGTTACTCCTCCACTCAGGCTGGTAGGGTCTGCCCAGTCCCCTCGGAGTCAGCCGGGGCGGCAGCCCTGAGATGTGGGACAGGGTCACCAGTCTCTGAGCTGTACACATGACAGCCAGCCGGGTCAGCTAACCCCATGTCTTTGCCTGGAGAAGCAAGCATGAGTTCCATGTGGTCCACAGCTCGGTGTGGGGGAGCAAGCCTAGCCCACAGGACTCCGCGGAGCTCGGGGCCAGGCCCCACCCCTGCCCTGGGCGTGTCCCCCACCAAGGGCCACCTACCGCACTCCTGTCGCTCCTTCCTGCCGGGCCCTTCTCTGCTCCATGAGCCCTTTTGCACAGCTGTGCCCATTGCATTGTAAACCACCCTGGGAGCCAGTCTTGTCAACAGCATCCACACACGGCACCCTGTTTCTAACTGCAGAACGGACGACACTGAGCGCCTGCCTCCCAGCTTAGGTGACACGCTGGGCTCACTGTCCATCCCCATGGGTACGTTCGGTGGAGTTCACGAAGCCCCGTGTTGCTGTTAAGGGAAGTGGCTCTCCATGTCTCGGTCCTGGTGAGGACTGAGGGGCAGGGCTGCAGGCATCTCTGCTCTCCCAGGGGGCCCGCTGAGCAGAGCTAGAATTCCTGGGCTTCGGCTTCCAGCAGGAGGCTGGACAGCGGACCAGAGTAGGCAGCCGGGCAGTGCCTGACCAGCAGCGCCCGGGAGCGCCGTGTCCCACGCCTGCGTGGCATTAGGCCGCTCTGCGTCTGCTGCCACTTTCCGAACCTGCCTTGGAGCTCGGCTGTGCCGAAGCCCGTAGCTGAGTCGTGGAGAGCCCTGCTCTCCGTAACAGACTGGCCCGCCTCAGGCCGTGTGAGCAGGTCTCATCCCAGGCTCCAAGCTCATCCTCATACTAAGACGGAGCTCAGCATGTGGCTTCCTGGCGTCCTTGTCTGGGACAGGCGCGCAGGACCTGTCACGTCCGCTGTACACAATATGCGGCAAGAACAGAGGGGGTGGGAAAACAGGAAAACATGCTACCCCCATAACGCACGGCTTACATTCTTCGTATTTATGAGGCCATTCTTCTTACATACCCGTCAACCAGGAATCTTGTACAAGTTAAGTTTGCAAATGGCAAAACAAACAAAAAACCAAACCCCTGAAGAGCATCCGTTGGCCTCTGGGAAGCCACTGTTCCGGGTAAGACCGGAGACGGGGTCAACCGGGGAAGCGTTTTCCCACCCGGCGACTCCCCGCCAGAGCAGGCGTATGTCCTGGTCGTCGGGAAAGACGCGCACATCTCCTCGCAGAAAAACACGTGGCACTTTCCCCGGACCCGATCGTTTGGTAGATAACCCCCGGTAAGCTGGAATGCTTTTCCGAGCACTGAACGTGGACGATCCACACAGAAATACCGTGAAATTCTCATCGGCAAGATCCTGTGAGGGTCTGAACTTAACGCCGTTTGGGTGTCTCCTGTTAGGCCAGGGAGCAGTTCGTGTCCATCCGTCCACACTGTCTCTGCAGGTGGTCTTTCTGCGGAACGGCCGCCCACACGGCCGCCGGTGAGGGGCACTTTGCTACCACCCGAGGCGATGCTCACGTGAGCGGCTTTGCGGGTTCTCAGATGCCGAAGTGTGCTGGGAACGGTCGTTGCCTGGACAGCTTAGCCCTGTCACTTGCAGCCTCCCCAGAACCCAAGCCAAACACGACAGCAACGGAAACCATGGGAGCCACTCGGATCTTCCTCGGCAACCACGCCAGTCCCTGTGCTTCTACAGAGACAGCATCTCAGGAGCACGGCCCTGGAACTTGCCTATGACTGGCGGGGCGGGGGCGGCCTGGAGGGGGTGAGGCCGGCACAGGGTGGACCCGCCATGCTAAGCCCTGACTGGCCGCCACCAGGCCTGGCAGCTGGCTGCGACAGAGACCACGCTGATAATAGCACTGTGCCTATACCACGGTGGCCCTGAGTCCCGAGGTCCCAAGTAAGGAGCAGGCCATGCAGGCTAGGCTCGGACTTAAGCTAACCTTGGGGAGGTAAGTTTTTATTGACATTACTTTTCAAAATAATTGCTCTATGCAAAGTAGTTTGCTAAGACCATCTTTGCATTTTTTTTAAAAATCATTATTTGCTATAGGGCACATGTGCTGGCAGGAGAGAGACAGAGAGAAAAAGTGAGAAAGTCTCCCCGGGAGGATGGCCATGCCATACTCCCTTCTCCTCCATTTTCTTCTGAGGATTTGGGGCACACATGTACACCCTCCCAGAATGCTTTTCAAACTACCAGGCCCAGGACTTGAGCTGCACAGTCAGCAGGGGGACCCAGCTGCCCTAACTACCATGCACCTGGCTGGCCCCCAAGAATGGCTTTGAACAGAAGACTCTCCTAGGGCTTTAAAAGTAGGATTCACCTGCCCAAAGCCCAATACTCACCTTTGTTAGGGAGGGCGTAGTGAGGTGTGTGTGACCTAGCATTACCCCAGTGTCAACTGGCTCCCTGCCTCCCTGCCTCCCTGCCTCCCTGCCTCCCTGCCTCCCTGCTCTGGGAGACACCCTCCTCCTGCCTCCCCCACCCATGTCCTCTCTGGGCCTCTGACGGCTTTCTTCGCGGTGTTTTAGCCAACGACATACACACGCTACGCCCACAGGTACCCGCTCACTTTGGACCCTCCTGTCTGCAGGCCCTCTAGGCTGACTCTGGGGTAGCCGGGACCTGTCGCCTCTGTCTCTCTCACTCATAGAAGAAACAAATAATTAAACAAAACAAAACAAAACAAAACAAAAACAAAGCAAGCAAGCAAGCAAGTAGTCGGTAATCAGACAAGTAGCTGAGTCCCGGCGACCCCGTCTCCGGTCTTATCGGGAAGAGTGGCTTCCCAGAGGCCAACTCAGCTAGTTGTCTGATTACCGACTGCTTGCTTGCTTGCTTGCTTGCTTGCTTTGTTTTCTGGGGTTTTTTTGGTTTAATTATTTGTTTCTTCTATGAGTGAGAGAGACAGAGATGGAGAGACAGCACCTCACTAAGGTCTTTTCTTAGATATTTTAAGCATTTATTTATTTAATTCATGACAGCACACGTGCATGGCAGAGGGAGAGCCCCCGACTGGAGATCACCCGCAGCCCTTCCCCATGTCCGGCTTTTCAGGGTCTCGGCACACACTCTGCTGTTTCAAGCCGACCTGGGGATTCAAACCTACAGCAGGCTGGCGGCTTGCAGCCCCGCAGTTGGGTGTGCTACTCACTGCACCAGACTGGGCTTTCCCCAAGGGATCTGGCCGTCACAACCCACCCAGCCGCAGCCACACCAGATCACAGCACATAGCGTGCAGTCAGCTCTCCACTCATGAACCTGCAGCCTTCCCACGTGGCCGGCCCAGCGGGGTCGCACGTGGGCCCAGGCGGTGTACCCTGCCGCCCTTCCTGTTGTACCGTTTCCCTCTCACTGGAACTGTTCCCTGGGCCACAACAGCGGCGAGGGCGTAGAACTGGGAGTCAGAGCTGGTGGAGCCATTCCGGTGCGCAGTGTGGCATTGCAGAGCAAGTCCACGTGTAAGCCACGGGAGGGGTGCCACGCTTGCCATGGCCACGGGAATGCCTTTCGTGCTGGCGTCTTCTTTGTCAGAGATCACGGACATGTGTCTCTAATTCACATTTCTTCAACTTGTGTTACATTCATGTCTCTGGATTTATTTTATTTTATGTTTTTAAAGGCTTTTTTCCATAAGGAACATGTGCTCACGGGAGAGAGACAGAGAAAGACAGTGAGAGGAGAGAGGGAAAGTGAGGAAGCACCCCCAGGGGGACGGCCATGCCACAGTCCCTTCTTCACTCTCCTGGGATTTCAGGCATGCAAGCACACATCCTCTACGTGGTTTTCAAGCTGCCAGGTCCGGGACGTGTACCACGCTGACCATGTGGATGTCAGCACCTTAGCCTCTGCCACCAGCGGGCCTCAGTGCCCCTGTGTTTGATGGGATTGCGTGGCCTGCCCCGTGGTGCTCTGCAGCGGGTTCTGGCATGGGTGCAGAGCAGCTCACTGGGCGAGCCGACGGGGGCTATGGCGTCTTCTTTGTCAGAGATCACGGACATGTGTCTCTAATTCACATTTCTTCAACTTGTGTTACATTCATGTCTCTGGATTTATTTTATTTTATGTTTTTAAAGGCTTTTTTCCATAAGGAACATGTGCTCACGGGAGAGAGACAGAGAAAGACAGTGAGAGGAGAGAGGGAAAGTGAGGAAGCACCCCCAGGGGGACGGCCATGCCACAGTCCCTTCTTCACTCTCCTGGGATTTCAGGCATGCAAGCACACATCCTCTACGTGGTTTTCAAGCTGCCAGGTCCGGGACGTGTACCACGCTGACCATGTGGATGTCAGCACCTTAGCCTCTGCCACCAGCGGGCCTCAGTGCCCCTGTGTTTGATGGGATTGCGTGGCCTGCCCCGTGGTGCTCTGCAGCGGGTTCTGGCATGGGTGCAGAGCAGCTCACTGGGCGAGCCGACGTGGGCTAACCTCAGGGGTCCCTGGGCGTCCACGCGTGCTCACGTGCACTCCCTGGGCCTGTTTCATTGGGCACTCTGTTCCCTAAGGTGGCCTGAGAAAGCATGGCGTGGAGCCATGTTGTGGGCACGCGTCTCGAGGGGACGCTGCCGTAGACGCAGCTGGTCGTGTGCGGACGGCTGAGGTGGGACTGCTGCATCACGGTTAGAGCTCAGGGCCCGGCTGGACGTTGCTGGGAGGCTTGACTGTGGGCCTGTGGGACCGGCCTGTGGGCACTGCCACTCCAGGCACGTCCCACACTCTGTGCGTGAGGTCTTGGCCATGCCCAGCTGAAATGCAAGATGTCCTGGTGGGAAGGCAGAGCCGGGAGTGAGGATTAGAGCCAGGCCTTGATGCGGCCGCAAGCTGCTCCAGCGGCCCTGAGCTCAGCTCTGGAAAGCGAACGCTCTCTCCGGTCCCCAGCGCGCAGGACGTGCGACTGAGAATGACGTCCCCTGAACCCCCGGCGTGTGTGCTGAGCCCCTGCCCCTCCCAGGAAGCGCGGTCCTTGTCCAGTGGGGGCTCGAGAGTGCCAGACGCGAAGTCTCGCTGTGCCTACCAGCACCCTGCTGCCTGACACATCTGCTGACGCGCTGCTGCCGCCCCCAGTTCACGAGGTGCTCCAAGGCGGGAGTGGCAGAAATACTGACCGGGCGGCGTGGACAGTGACCAGGAAACGCTGAGAAGTCAGAGCCTGGCTGGAGTCGGCATGGCGCGAGGCCGGAGCAGTGTCGGCATCCTCCTTCGGGCCTGTCCGTGGTCCAGCAGCCCTGTCCTCACCCTGCCGCCTTCCTGTTCCACACGCGTGGATCACCCTTACCCTAAATAGAGGCGTAAGCCCACCCCTAAGCCGAGCCTGTGCCCCAGGAAGCCACGTGTCCACAAGTCGCGAGGAGAGATGAGTAGCCGCTCCCTGGTGTCTGGGCGGCGCTGGCACGACACAGTCATCTAGTCTCGCACACGCGGTGCTCGGAGCTCAGAAACCCACAGGACAGCCTGAGATGAGACAGGTGCACCGTGTGACAGACGCACGTGCGTGGGCCCAGGGGAATTGACGAAGCAGACGGAGGGGCCTCTCGGCCAGACACGACGGGGGGTGAGGCTCAGAGCAGAGGCAGCCCTGGGGCATGGGTACAAGATGCTGGCACACCCTCCTCGTGTTCATCGCACTTGGGGATCCCGGCACCCCAGGACGGAGGGCAGGCTGCTGGCGGCCACCCCCCCCTGCCCAGCTCGCCTTTGACAGCCAGTCCCTTCCTCCGATGCCCGTCGCCTTCCTCACCCCTGCCCCTCAGCCCCGCGGCCCTCACTCCTGAGCACCCGTGAAGCATGGTCGTCCTTCTCCCACCCAGTCCTTGAAGGGTTTGGCAACCAGGACTTCGTGTCTTCCTGTGTGTCTGCCACCAGGGTCTCTTTCCCGGGGCACTTGCAGAATAGCCTGCGGGTGACATGGGTGTGCGTCTCCTCTGCTATTAGAAGACTCACAGTACCTGAATTTGAGCGTCGTCATGAAAAGGACCCCAACAGCCACTGCCGGTTCTGATTGCTTTCAGGTCAAACCCAGCTAGACCTGAAGGGGCAGACAGATGCCCGGGCCACCTGAGGGACGAGGGTTAAACCCAGTCGTGGACCCTGCAATTGGCCTTCATTGTTACTTTTGCTGTTGTCACTTTCCCCACGACTAAGCTGGATTAGACGGTGCCCGAGCTCTAAACACCTGTCGTTAGTCAATGGGAGACAGACGGGTGAGCAGCGTGCAGGGCTGAGTGTCTGGCAAAAGCAGTTTGCCTCCGTTCTCCGGCGGACCCTATCTCACTCAGGCTTAATGTTAGATTTTAGTATTTTACTCCCGACTCAGTTACCAATCTGGGAAACGGTAAGTAAAAGCAGGAATCCAGCATGTGGCGTGGTGGTTAGGGCTCTAGATCCCAAATGTCAAACCACAGTTCAAGTCCCAGACCCAGCAACTTGAAAAACATACTGGGCATATGTGCGTGTGTGCCCAAGATCCTGAGGAGAAAAGAGGAAAAGGGACTTCAGTGTGGCTGTCTCCATTGTGGGGTGATTTCTCATTTTCCCTTTCCACCTCTCTCTGGGGAGTCCATACTCCCTATGGTAAAAGTCTAAGAAGAATAAAAAGAGGGACCAGCAGTTGCCTTAATGGCTATGTCGCTGGACTACCATGTAGTTAACCACGGTTCGAGTCCCAGACATGGTGGCTTAAACTCACGCAGGGCGCATGTTTGTTTGTGCCCGAGATCCCAAGAGGAGAATGGAAGAGAAGGGATTGCGGCGTGGCCATCCCCCCGGGGGATGATTTCTCACTTTCTGTCTCTCTGTCTCTCTCTCTCTTTCTGACAAGCACACATGCCCTATAGCAAAAACCTCTCCAAAAAAAAACAAAAAAATCTTAAAAGGAAAATCAGGAATGAATGTCATGCTTCCAGTTGAGAAGGAGGAGGAGTGAGAACAGCTTGAATACCTCCCTTCTACTCCGATATTTGGCAAGTGCTGTCTTTGTCTCGAGTCTGCCAAGGCCTGGTGGCCGCGTGGGTGGTGGGTAGGCCTGGCCCTGGATGGGTCTGTGTGTGGGAATGCTCTCCGCTCATAATGCTCCGGGAGCCAGACTTTCACCCAGGCCCAGGCATCCTGTGTCCAGCTCAGATGTGTAGGCGGGTGCTCAGAGGCGTTGGCACAGGGGCCTTCTCCTCCTCCTGAGGCTTACAGCGGTGGCAGGTCACGGAGGATCACGGGGAGGTCAGGGAACAGGGCTGCAGGGAAAGCCCCTGTGCAGAGCGACCCGGCTCCTGCCAGCCACGGGCAATCAGGGCTGTCAGCTCAGGGCTCCTGCAGCCGCCAGGACCAGATGCTGCTGCCGGGAGGGCATTTCTGCAGTGCGGTGTCTGGGTTGGGAGCTGCTGCCACCGTCACTTGTCACCTAGCAGGCATGCAGCTTGCTCGTGTGATGGACAGAGCTCAGGGAATTTTCCAGTGTTATCCTTACAGCGCGGCAGGCGAGCCCATAAATAGTCATGTGAGGAGAATTCCGGGTTTCGCCGACGTGGGAGCGTTACAGTTCTGAATTCAGCTCGTCAGGAACCCCGCAGGGGAAGGGAGCCCACATTCTTCAGCACAGATCATAATGGTAACTTTCAGAAATCAGTGAGCCCCTGTAGGCAGAATAAACCCATGTCTTCACACCGCCAAGGGCAGGAGAGGGCCACTGTGGAGGAAGCGCCGTTAGGCTCCAGGCAGCTCACCCCACGGTGTCAGACGCAGCTCGGACCCCGTGGACCTGCCCAATCCGGCTTTTCATTGACCAGAGGGCTCATGCATTCACCAGGGGCAAAGAGGGACAGAGAAGGTGGGCAAGTGTCCCCGTGGGGCATGGGCACACCGTGATTCCTTCTCCGCCTCGCTCCTCTCAGGACTGGGCACGCACACACACCTGGCGTTATTTCTCAAGCTCCAGGATCACAGGCTCAGATCACTTGGTTGGCCATGTGAGATCCAGCCACCTGAACCACCGCGCCACCAGCCGGTCTCGTACAATTGCTTCTCCATGTATGTTGTTTAATTTAAGACCAAGTCAACTGAGAAATTGCCATTCACCGTGTGAAGGGCTGCTAGGCGAAGGACCGGGCAGCCGACCTTCACGGTACTGTCTGAGATGTCATTGAAAGGAGCAGAAAGGGGAGTTGTTTGGAGTCTGAGCTGCGTTGTAGTCTAAGCTACGTCAGGGGTGAGTCTCTATTTAATAATGGCTAGAACTTTAAAACAAATCGAAAGACCCTGCGTGTGCGTTCTGACAATCTTTTTGCACCAAAAGAATCTCGCACTTCCATTTTCCATGAACTAAGATAGATGTCACACGTTCTTAGAAAAAATAAATTAAAGTGCCATTTTAATTTAGTACAAAAAATGTAGCGATCCCCATGGGGTTTCATGACACACGTTTCCATGAACGTTTTGAGGCGCCCCGATCTATATGTGCACACGCATGCACACGGGTACACGCTTCCTTTACATTTCCTCTCAAATGTTCTAATTTATATTTCATTATTGTACGTCTTCATGACATGCAATATGGATTTTCTCTTTTTTTTTTTAAGAGAAATTTTTTTTGTTATGGGGTGTGTGTGCTTGCCAGAGAGACATGGAGTGAGAACCACCCCCAAGGGGATGGCCATGCCACAGTCCCTTCTCCTTCAGTCTCCTCTAGGGATTTTGAGCACACACGCACATGTGTCTAGAGCGAGTTTTAAGCCGCCGAGTCTGGGACTCAAATCATGGCTGGCTACATGGAAGTCCAGCAATATAACCATGACAGCACACACCGGCCCCACAACACGGGTTTCAAAGCACGCATGTAGTGCATGGTCATCAGATCAAGGATATTACCATGCACGTTTGAGCAAAGAGCCTTGCATGCTGGTGTCGGCCATGTTCCTCCCACCCATTCCTCACTACCTCTAACCCACCCCGAAAGTCTGGTACCCATCTTGCCCGCCTATTTTATATATGCATATCAGTAAGTAAAGCTGTATAAAATTACTAACAGAGGGCCTCGCCTGCAGCGTGTGCACGTGACATCGATGACCTTCGTACTGCTCATCTACAGTCCACGGAGACCTGAAGTTAGTGCAGAGGTCTCAGGGACAGACTCGCCAAGTTCACCTACCAAATGCTGCAGGAGAACAAATACCTGCACCCCACGCTTCCACTGAGACACTTACCCTGCAGAGGCACCTTCACAAGGGTGCGGAGGATGTATCTATCTGGCGCTTGTCACACCATCGTCATAAAAATAAAGCCATGAAAGCCACTGACATTTTAAATTTAGGGAAAAGGATAAATATTTATCCACATAACATGGAATTCTATGCAAATTTTTTAAATGAAGCGAATTAGGATATTTGCAAATATTTTCTCCCATTCCGAGGATTGTCTTTTTACTCTAATTGTTGCTTTCTTTGTTGTGAAGAAGCTTTTTAGCTTGATGTAATCCCACTTGTCTATTTTGGGGATTAGTGACTGAGCTTGAGGGGTCTTACTGAAGAAATCTTTGCCTACTCCAGTGTCTGCCACCATTTCCCCTAAGTTTTCTGCCAGTAGTTTTAGAGTTTGAGGCTTTACATTTAAGTCTTTGATCCAGTTCAAGTTGTTTTTTGTGAATAGTGAGAGATAGGGGACCACTTTCATTTTCCCGCAGGTGGATATCCAGTCCTTCCACAACCATTTGCTGAAAAGACTTTATTTTTTCCACTGCATTGGCTTGTACCCTTTGCCAAAAATCAGTCAACTGTATGAATTGAATTGGGGTTTATTTCTGGACTCTCGACTCTCTTTTCCGTTCTGTTGGCCCCTGTGTCTGTTTCTGTGCCAGTACCATGCTGTTTTGATTATCGCCACTTTGTGATATATCTTGAGGTTGGGTAGTGAGTTGCCTTCTACTTTGTTCTTTTTGTACATTATTGCCTTGGTGGTATAGGGTCTTTTAGATACCAGACATATTTTACGATTGTTTTTTCTATTCCTGTGGAGATTATTACCAGCAATTTGATCAAAATCTCAATAAATATGTGAATTATTTTTAGTAGGACTGACATTTGATTACACTGATTCCTCCAGTCCAAAACCAAAAGATGTCTTTTCATTCTTTTGTATCATACTCAATTTTTTTTGAGTTTTTCATAATTTTTTGGATTTTCTGCCTCTTTGGTTAGGCTTATTCCTCAGTATGTTTTGTTTTGTGGGTATTGTAAATGGGGTTGTTCCTTCAATCGTGTCGTGGCCTGTCGGTGAATAAGGACGCTGTAGATTTTGCATGTTGCCGTCATGTCCGCTACTTTTCTGAGTTCATTCGTCACTTCCAGGAGTTTTCTCATAGGGCCTTTTTTATTTTCTCGCTTATGACCACATCATCTGCAAAGAGGGCCAGTTTAGCTGCTGCCTTTGCTGTCTGAATGCCTTGTATTTTGTCTCCGGTCTAATTGCATTGGCTAGCAGTTCCAGCACTATGTTAAAAGGGGAGTGGAAAAAGGGGGAAGCCTCATCTGGTTCTAGTTTTTAGTGGGAAGGCTTTCAGATCCCCCATTTAATATGATGTTTGCAATGAGTCTGTTATACATAGCTTTCGTTATATAAGGAATGTCCCTCTACCTCTGTTTCACTGAGACGTTTTTATCACAAAGGGGTGCTGTGGTTCATCCAATGCTTTTTCTACATCTGTAGATATGATCGTATGGTTTTTACCTTTCTTTCTGTGGATGTGATGCGTTACATTTGCTGTTGCGCTTTGTTGAACCATCCTTGCATCCCTGGGATGAAGTCTGCCTGCCACGATGTGTGGTCTTGGTGTAACATTGGATTCCGTGTGCGGGTATCTTGTTGAGAACTTTTGCATCGATACTCATCAGGGATAGTGGTCTGCAGCCTTCAGTTTTCATTATGTCCTTGTCTGGTTTTGATATTAAGGCAATGGAGGCTTCACAGGGAATTGATGACTAGAATATATGGGGAACTCAAGCAGTTCACCCATAACAAAATAAATAATCCAATGAAAAAATGGGCAAGTGAATTGAATAAACAATTTTCCAGGGAAGAGTTACAAATGGCAAAAAGGCTTATGAAAAAATGTCTGAAGTCTTTTGTCATAAGGGAAATGCAAATTAAAATCACAATGAGGGACCAGCAGTTAGTGTAATGGCTAAGTTGCTGGACTCCCATGTAGTTGACCGCGGTTCGAGTCCTGGATCCAGTGGCTTAAATTTATGCCGGGCGCGTGTGCACATGTGTCCAAGATCCCAAGAGGAGAATGGAAGAGAAGGGATTGCAGCATGGCCATCCCCCGGGGGATGATTTCTCGCTTTCTGTCTCTCTGTCTCTCTCTGTCTTTCTGGTGAGCACACACACCCTATAGCAAAAACCTCTTAAAAAAAAAATGACAATGAGATCCCATTTAATCCCAGTTAGAATGGCTAGAATCAAAAGAACAAAAATTGACAAGTGAGGGGACCAGAAGATGGTGTGGTAGCTATCTATGTCACTGGACTCCCACATGGCCAAACATGGTTCGTATCCCAGACCTGGTAGCTTGAAAGTCACACTGGACATGTGTGGGTGTCCAAAATCCTGAGAGGAGAATGGAGGAGAAGGGATTGTGGCATGGCCATCCCCCCAGGGGGTGATTTCTTGCTTTCTGTCTCTCTGTCTCTCTGACAAGTGCACATGCCCTATAACAATAACAACAACGACAAATGACAAAAGGGAGCCCTCTGGCACTGCTGGAGGGGATGTAAATTAGTACAGCCTCTGTGGAAAACAATATGGAGAGTCCTCAAAAACCTACAATTAGAACCAAGATAGGAGCCAGTAATCCCACTCCTCAGTATTTACCCGAAGTATAGGAAAACACGCAGTCAGAAAGACATTTAGACGTCCATGTTTATCACAACTTCTAGACATGAAAAGAACATGAATATCCAAAAACTGATGACTGGTTTGAAAAATTGTGGCACATATATACTATGGAATACTACCAAGTTATAAGAAACAATGAGACCCTTTATTTGATTCAAAGTGGATGTATATAGAAGATTTAATGTTTTGCTTGTTTGTTTGTTTGGAGAGGTTTTTGCTATAGGGCGCGTGAGCTCACCAGAGAGACAGAGAGAGACAGAGAGACAGAAAGCGAGAAATCATCCCCCAGGGGGGATGGTCATGCCGCAATCCCTTCTCCTCCATTCTGCTTTCGGGATCTTGGGCACGCATGTGCACACGCCTAGCATGAGTTTAAGCCACCAGGTCCAGGACTTGAACCATAGTTAACTACATAGGAGTCCAGCGACATAACCATTACGCCAACTGCTGGTCCCAGAAGACTTAATGTTAAGTGAAGTGTGCCAGACTTTGAAAGACACACACTGTATATCCCTGTTCAGTGTGTACTGAATGGCTGTACTCTATGGCAGAAATGAAAAGATGCAAAGATGCAATAGAAGAGAGGGTACGTAGATACCAGAGACTGTAAGGGAGGGGAGTGTGTGGCAGGGACAAAGGGAAGACATAGTTAAGAAAATGTAAAGTTCTCTGTTAAAAAAAATCTGTAATTTTTGCTTTATAACTTTTTTCAAATGAAGCAGATTGGGCCATCAAGTGGCATAGAGTTTAAAGCACTGAACCCACATGGCTGATAACACAGTTCAAGTCTCAGACCAGACAGCTTGAAAAACACACTGGGCGAGTATATATGTGTGTCCAAAATTCTGAGCAGAGAATGGAAGAGAAGGGATTGTGGCATGGCCATTCCTGTGGTGAGGGATTTCTCACTTCCCCTCTCTCTGTACTTCTCTCTCTCTCGATCTCTCTCTAGTGAGTACACATACTCTATAGCAGAAATTTTTAAAAAATGAAGCAGATCTAGAAACGCTAATGAAGATTTATATATTATATATATATATGTGTGTGTGTGTGTGTGTGTTAACATATAAATGTGTGTATATATACACACAATACATATATATTTATATATATATATACAAACACAATACATTTACACATTTATATGTTAATACATATGTAAAAAACTTATCTTACATTCCATGACTATATGTTCCTATTTGTATAAAAAGACAGTCCTGTCGAATGTGTATTTAGACTTAGTTACGAGAAACGTGTAACGTGGACGGAACAAAGCGCGGTGTGTATTTATGTAGCTCTGCGTATCTGCAGACCCGTTTGTAAAGGTGCAGATGTGCTGGATCCAATGCAGAGGCCTGGGCTGGACTCTGGGGACCCGGATGGTTTACCCTCCTCTGCTGCTTGGACCTCTTGCTTTATTTTGATTAACTACTGTGCCATAAGACCCAGCACGAATGTCTTGTCCTGGTTGGGCAAATGTTCAGTATTTCCCTGCTACCTTAGAGAGAAACAACTGATGGGCCGGCAGGTGGTATGGTGGCTAAGGGGGCTGGATCTTACATGGCCAACTACGCTGAGTCCCAGATCCAGTGGCTTGAAAATCACATAGGGTACCTGGACATGCATGCCCAAAATCCCAGGAGGAGACTGGAGGGAAAGGGGTTGCAGAGTGGCCACCCCTTCGGGGGTGATTTCTCACTTTCCCTCCCTCTCTTTTTCTCTCTTTCTAGTAAGCACACACCTTATAGCAAAAAGCTAAAATACAGGGACCAGCAGATGGTGTAATGATTACATTGCTAGACTCCCACGTAATCAACTACGGTTCGAGTCCCAGACCTGATGACTCTTTAAAACATGGTGGCTGCATATGCATGCATGCCCAAACATCCCAAGAGGAGAGTAGAGAAGGGATTGAGCTATGACCATCCCCCTGGGGGGTGATTTCTCACTTTCTGTCTCTTTGTCTCTGTCTCTCTAGTGAGCACATGCACCCCGATAGCAAAAATCTCCCTCTAAAAAATAAAAAGAAGGTTAAACTATAGCAGCTGAAATGCACGATGTCTTTATGGAGTTAAAGGCATTTGGGGAAGGGATGATCTGATATCTTCAGGTCTCACGTCTGTAATATTGAAGTTAAAATCTTATATTTTACTGAAATAAATTATATGAATGGGGGCTATTTTAATGTTTCATTTACAAATTGCATTTCTAGATTTTAATTTATATTTTTAGCTTAAAAGTATTTATTTTAAATTTTTAGCTCAAGAATGTATATAAATACTTATCTGTAAAGTAAGGACTGGTCAGGAAGAAAAAATAGCTGGCACTTCTAAAATCCTCTGTATTTATGATTTGGGTGAGAAATCCGATCAAATTGGATAACAGTATTTGAAAATGTCTGATATCATTTAGATAAGACATCTGTTTATTGGGTGATACGGATTTTTTTTTGATATTTGACAGTGCATAAAGTTGAGCGCAGTAGTTACTAGCCACGTCCCCAGTTACATAGTTCTGATTTAGGCCCCTTGCGCATTTCCGTGTACTTCCCTTGGGGATGCGGGCGTCTTCCGTGGACTTGCGCAGAGCTGTACTTTAAGCTAATTCCGCGGCTGCATGTTGATTCCATACCCTGACCTGATGCAGAGTACACGTCACACAGCTGCCACCTTCGCCTCAACCCTTACACAGGCCCGGCTTCACAGACGGAACGGGAGGTGACGACATTGCCTCTGCTCTGCAGGAAAACACACCCGGAGTGACCACCAGCCGGGGTGCGTTCCCGGCCAGCCGTCAGTGTTCAGAGCCACGCGGTTGTTCTGAGGAAGAGTGTGTGGGGCCGCTGGTCGTGAGGTCGTTTCAGGAACGACAGCAGAGCCTGGAGCAGGTGCCGGCCTGGAGCGTGGCTGTGCAGTTGCTCACCAGCCCTCGAGGCCGCCCTGGCCCGAGACCTTCCTCCAGGACTTGAAACAGACCTGGCCGGGGCTATGGGGCCCAATCCGCTCCAATCCCGCCCCTTTGCACCTGCGGACATTTAGAGTTAGGAAGGGAGCAGAGCCTCAGGCGCCTGCTGGCCCCAGTGTGCGGCGGTCACTGCTGCCCTGGGGGCCCCGCCGGCTCTCCCGGTGCTGTGGGTCACCCACACCCTTCTGTTTTCAAGGTCCTGAGAGCACAGTGGGCCTGGGGACGCTTCAGAGACCTTCCTTGTAATGACGGGGCGGGGGGGCACCTGTTCACAGAGCTGCGCAAACAGCCCCCCGAGGCTGGTGCATGCCCCTGACTGGACAGCTCCCCTCCTGTGGCTCGTTCCTCCATGGATTCTCTTCAGCAGAGCAGTGTAGACAGGCTTTGTGTTACATAGTCACTCCAAAACTACCTCACACAGCAGACATCCCTCCCTGGCCCCCGAACGCGGCCAGAGCAGCGCTGAGGTCCCCCGTCTCGCCCCTAACTCGTGGCTGCCGCAGCCTGCATCCTGCCTTGCTCACAGACACGCCCGGACTGGCATGGCTCCCAGTTCCGTGGTCACACGTGACTCTCCTGTGTCTCCAAAGCTTTTGCCTAGAATTCGTCAGGTACATAGAGAAGACATCTCTTCTTCACATATATAGGAGACAAATTTCAGAACACTGGGAAATAAAAACAAAGACATAAAATATGTTTGTTAATTGAAAAACAGACATACATTTTTAACTTCTGGGTATCCTTTGATTAAAATAATTATTTATTTAATTTTATTTATGCATTCACTTATTTTAATTTGATCAGAGACCTCTAGAGAGAAAGTGAGAAGGCAAACCACCAGTTCTGGGACTCAAACCGTGTTCGGCCATGTAGGTGTGTCCAGTGCCTTAACCACCACGCCTCCTGCTGGTTCTCCTGGTTACCCTTTTGAATCCAATCTCATGGGAACAACAATTGGCCTGGAAGTTCTGATGCCCAGACGCGAGCACACAGCCAGGCTCTGGGGCACAGCGCGGGGCGCGCCGCACTGGGAAGCTGTTGGCCTGAGCTCAGGCTGGGTGTGTGTAAGCGTGAGAGTCCTGGCAGGCTGGAGGACGGAGGGGAGGGGATGCCAGCATGCCCGAGCCCTGTAGAGGACTCTCTGTCTTTCTCATGCTGTACATGTGCTTATCTTGAATAATAGTAATAAAATATGTAAAAGCCAATGTCCACATATGTGGATAAAATTGTTTATAAATAAATTCCTGTGGATTCCAACAAACCAGTGGGAATATTTTTAGAAATGCTGAATGCCACCTGTCAATATAAAACTAATCAGAACTTAGATTTAGTTTTTCAGACAACGCGATGTTGAGTGCTCTTTGTGTGGCCAGCTCAACTCTAAAATATATAAACACCTCAATCTATGTTTCAGATCTTTAACAAACTCTCCTCATGAAAGCCTGGGGGGCAGCAGGCAAGTGGTGGTTAAGGTGGCTGGACCCCACGTGGCCACCTGAACAGATGGAGTACCAGACCCAGCAAGCTGAAAAATATGCCATGCATGTGCATGCATGCCCAAAATCCCGAGGGGAGACTGGAGGGGAGGGATTGAGGGGCTATCCCCTCTGGGGGTGCATTCGCTCTCTCACGCATGCGTGAAAGTGCACACACCTAGGAAGGACATTTAACATGAAAAAATACACAGGGACAAGGTAATTGATCGTGTTAACGGTATTTGAGTACTTTCATTTTTTTTTCCCTCTTTTTGCCTGTTTCGGTTCAGAAAAGAATTCACTGAGCTTTTACACTTAAAGAAGACTCTGGCCCGGAGGCGGCCGTGCCTGTGGGTCCTGGGCTGCTCATCCTCACCCGGCTCAGTGCCCAGCCTGCTGCTCGCTGACCGAGAGCTGGCCAGAGGCAGTGCCTGAGGGATGCACCACATGCCACGAGCCACGAGTCACGAGTGTGCCGCACATGCTTGCTTCATAGGTGTGCTGAGTGTCATTTGGAAGACCAGACTGTTGGGTTTAGTGAATAACTCTTCTAAATCTTGGACCTCATTGTAGTACTTATTTTTTAATCTGCATAATTTATGTAATTTCTATTCTCATTTTAAAGATACTAATTGTATGAATTAAAAAGAAAAAAAAAAAAGCTTGCATAGATTAGGCCCAGTAGATGGTGTGGCGGTTAAGGTGCTGGATTCCCACCTCACCACCTGTGGTTCCAGTCCTGGACCCGGAGGCTTGAAAATCTTGCAGGGCACATGTGCGTGTGTGCCCCAAATCCTGAGAGAATAAAGGAGAAGGGATTGTAGCATGGCCTTCCCCCCCAGGAGTCAATTTCTCACTTTCTCTCTCTCTTTCTCTCTCTAGCAAGAGTACATGCCCTATGACAAAAAGCTCAAAACAAAGATATATATGCTACAAATATAGTACACGGCTTGCTGTGCTAAAGGTGATTAACATACTTGGCGACTTATATTTTTTTATGTGACAAGGTAGCTACTTCTTATTGAGTGAGCTTTGTACTTTGTGTCTTTTGGAAAAGTTTTCCCATGTCATCTACATTGTGGAGTTTATTGGTTAAAGCTGTTCAGAAGATATATTTTCTTTCAATGTGTGTAGATTCACAGTGATTTTTATAATTTTATTTTTTCCACTTATTTTAGACCTAACATTCTCGGGAGACTGGAGGGGAGGGATTGAGGGGCTATCCCCTCTGGGGGTGCATTCGCTCTCTCACGCATGCGTGAAAGTGCACACACCTAGGAAGGACATTTAACATGAAAAAATACACAGGGACAAGGTAATTGATCGTGTTAACGGTATTTGAGTACTTTCATTTTTTTTTCCCTCTTTTTGCCTGTTTCGGTTCAGAAAAGAATTCACTGAGCTTTTACACTTAAAGAAGACTCTGGCCCGGAGGCGGCCGTGCCTGTGGGTCCTGGGCTGCTCATCCTCACCCGGCTCAGTGCCCAGCCTGCTGCTCGCTGACCGAGAGCTGGCCAGAGGCAGTGCCTGAGGGATGCACCACATGCCACGAGCCACGAGTCACGAGTGTGCCGCACATGCTTGCTTCATAGGTGTGCTGAGTGTCATTTGGAAGACCAGACTGTTGGGTTTAGTGAATAACTCTTCTAAATCTTGGACCTCATTGTAGTACTTATTTTTTAATCTGCATAATTTATGTAATTTCTATTCTCATTTTAAAGATACTAATTGTATGAATTAAAAAGAAAAAAAAAAAAGCTTGCATAGATTAGGCCCAGTAGATGGTGTGGCGGTTAAGGTGCTGGATTCCCACCTCACCACCTGTGGTTCCAGTCCTGGACCCGGAGGCTTGAAAATCTTGCAGGGCACATGTGCGTGTGTGCCCCAAATCCTGAGAGAATAAAGGAGAAGGGATTGTAGCATGGCCTTCCCCCCCAGGAGTCAATTTCTCACTTTCTCTCTCTCTTTCTCTCTCTAGCAAGAGTACATGCCCTATGACAAAAAGCTCAAAACAAAGATATATATGCTACAAATATAGTACACGGCTTGCTGTGCTAAAGGTGATTAACATACTTGGCGACTTATATTTTTTTATGTGACAAGGTAGCTACTTCTTATTGAGTGAGCTTTGTACTTTGTGTCTTTTGGAAAAGTTTTCCCATGTCATCTACATTGTGGAGTTTATTGGTTAAAGCTGTTCAGAAGATATATTTTCTTTCAATGTGTGTAGATTATCAGTGATTTTTATAATTTTATTTTTTCCACTTATTTTAGACCTAACATTCTCATTTTTCTAGTTGCCTAAGGCTGAATCTCAAGTCATTTATCTTTATTCTTTTCTGGTATATATATATGTGAATAAAGATTATATATATATGTATATATATATGTGTGTGTGTATGTGTATATATAAATACTTTCATATTTCTCTTTTTATTTCTCCTTTCATGGGTTATTCCAAAGAATGTTATTTAGTTTCCCAAATGGGGATTTTCCTAGAAATTTATTATTATTGTTGTTTCATTTAATTCCATGTTAGTCAAAGACCATACTTTGTATGATTTGACTCCTTTAAAATTTATTGAAATTGTTTTACATCACAAAATATAATCCACCTCAGTAAATATTCATTATATACTGAACCTGTCATTGGATGGAGTGGTCTGCAAATGTTAGTTAGGTTTAGTTGGATATAATGTCCAAATCTTCTATATCCTTATTTTCTGTTCATTTATTCTATCAATTATTAAGAGAGAATTGTTTAAATCTGTGACTGTAATTGTGGATTTCTTTATTTGTCCTTGTAGCTCTTTCAGTTGTTGCTTTATGTATTTTAAATCTCAGTTATTAGGTGTAGTCATGTTTAAAATTACATCCTCTTGGCTTATTTATTATGAAATGACCTTTTGTACTCTGGTAATATTGTTTCCTCTAAAAGTCACTTGGTTATTAGGATAGCAATTTCAGCTTTCTTTTGACTAGAATAAGTATGATACATCTTTCCCATCTTCTTGGGATTGTTGTCTCTCTACATATTTATTTCTGAAGGCAACACATATTTAGGTCCTGATTTTTATCGAATTCAAATTCTGCCGTTTTGTTGTATTATTCAGACAATACATTCAATTTGAGTGTTGACATACTTAGGTCTAAGTCTACTATTTTATTGCATTTTCTATTTATCCCATCTTTTCTTTATTTCCTTTTAAAATTTTTTGGCCTTGGTTTAGACTAAATATTTATTTATGATATTTATTTATTTATCACTGGCTTATTACTTATAGCTTTTTTAGTTGCTGTTGTTATCTTAGTTGTTACTTTGGATTCATAAAATACATTTTTAATTTTAAATATTGCCATCCAATGGTATTAAATCACTGTACATCTGCTGAAAGAGCCTTGTAATAGTTACTCCTATTTCTTCCTCCTAGCGTTGCATGACTATTATAAACCTCAGTGTCATATGCGCTAGAAATGACTTTTCCACATGGTTATTTTTAATCTGTCATTTATGTTTGGAGAGCTCTAAATGATGGAGAAGCATGCGGTGGGTTTGTCCTCCTAGGTATCGCCCCTGGTCTCTGTGCCCCACTGTGGCAGCCGACACCTGGTGTTCGATCCTTTTCCTTGGAGACCTCCTGCCCACATGACCCGTCTGCTGCGATGGCTAGCGTTTCCACTGTTGTGTGTCCGAGTAAATCTTCGTTTCACTTCATTTTTGAATGATTGCTTTCTCGGGATAAAGAATTTCAGGATCACATGATCAACTCCCCCTTTAAGGATCTTAAAAATGGTGCTGCTTTCTTCTGGCTTGTGTTTGCTGATGATAAATACTAAATTCCCTATCGTCGTTTCCTTCCACATAGTGTGGTTGGTTTGTTTTCCCTTCTCTCTGCCTTTTAAACTTCCTGTTTCTCACCTCTCCGGGTACCTTGATTATTATCAACTGTGTATAATTTTCTTTGTGCTTCTTTCTTCAATTCTTTTAGATCTATGTGTTTGAAGTTTTCATTAAATTAGAAAAATGTACAGTCAGGAACTTCAAATATATCTATATATGCTTTGTCCATTTTCTTTCTCATTTGTTTTGGTTACTCTGATTAGGTGTATCCGAGGCCACTGACTGCCGCTTCTCATGCTTGTAATTCTTTTTTTTAATCTTCTTATTAGTCATACACCAAATCACTATACATCATTTAGATTGTGGAGAGACTTCACCCCGCGTGATCTACACCTCAGGCCAGCCTTTAACTCCTGCTTCCTCTGTATTTCATTTAGATAGTTCCATGAGTGTCTCCATACTTACTCTCCCTCCACAGGCTCTGCTCTGCCATTCGCCCACGAGCGTATCTCCATCTCCGACACTATAGGTTTCCCTTGCAATGATCTTGTTGAGATTTTTTTTTTTTTGAGAGGTTTTCGCTATAGGGCGCGTGCACTCACCAGACAGACAGAGAGAGACAGAGAGACAGGAAGTGAGAAATCACCCCCCAGGGGGATGGACACACCACAATCCCTTCTCCATTCTCCTCTCGGGATCTTGGGCACGCACACACAAGCACCCGGCGTGAGTTTTAAGCCACTGGGTCCGGGATGCGAACTGCGGTCGACTATGTGGGAGTCCAGCGACATAGCCATTACGCTAACTGCTGGTCCCTCTTGTTGAGATTTTTAAAAATATTTTCTCTAACTCTGTTTAATCTCTGAATATATAAATTTTAATTATAATAATTATTTTTACCATCTTTTTTTAAAAAGTTAATTCTAACATCTGCATCGGTTCTGCAATGGTTTGAAATCAGTGATGTTTTTCCCTCTCACAGTGGATTGTATTTCCGTGCTTAGGAAATCCCAGACATTGGAGATTGTACTTGTTATGTCACCCCGAGAGGTCTATCTTCACGCATTTCTCTTGGGAGGAGTTAGGTTGCCTGGGACCGGTTTTATCCAGGATGGTCCAATTTCCAAAAACGTTTAGGCAACAGGGCCAACAGGTGGCATAGAGGTAAGGCACTGGGTCCCACGTGGCCAACTCCGCAGCCCAAGTGTCACCCCCCGTGGCCTGAGAAGCGTGGTGGGCACATGTGCACGCGTACCCAAAATCCCGAGAGGAGAATGGAGAAGCGATTGCGATGCGGCCACCCCTGAGGGGGGATGACTTCTCGTTTTTCCTCTTCGTCTCTCTCTGGCAAGCACATGGGTCCTATGGGGGGGGGGTGGGACTTAAACTAAAAATAATTTTTGAGGCAGCATCTGAGTGACGTTCAGCCTCTAGCTGTTGGTTCTGGTCTAACGGGTCAGTCCTACCAGTGCTTCACCTGGCGCCCTGTCCAAGGGTTAGGCACCTGTGTGACGGGCCGGCACCGTTCCCGGCCCTGGGTAAGACGGCACGCTATCCTGAAGGGTTGCACATGGCTTTCTCCAGCCTCCAGGGGCCTCCTCATACATTTCGTCTGGGTCCTGTTGAACTATCCTGGGGAGCTCTTCCCCTACAGGGTTCTCTGTGGGCAGCCGTCTTCCCTCCAGGACTCTGCCCTGACATCTCCAGCCGCCCTGGTCTGGCTGGCCCTCAGCTCAGTGTCCACGGCTTGGGACCTCACGGGGCTTGTCCTGGTGCCAGTCGTGCCAGTCGTGCAGCCCAGACCCGACTCTCCTGCGACGGTGAGCCGGGAAGCAGAGGGCTCTCCTTCCCCCTTCTGGGGGACCGCGCCCCTCACCGTGTGAAGCCCGGGAACGTGAAAACACTTTGTGCACCGTTGCTCTGCACGTCGCTGCTCTGCTTGTCTCTGGTGAGAGGGAAAGTGTGGGAGCTGCTGCTCCGTCTCGGTGGGAAGCCGGACCCCCGTTCCCTCCATGCTCACCTGTAGTCTCTGGTGGCCGAGACTCAAACGCCTTACTCCGCTTCCCCGCCTGCCCCTGTGCTGAGTGTGCTCGGGGAGCGGAATTGACGTTCGAGTTTATTTGGTGAAAACCAAATTAGAAGCCATTCCAGTTTGTCTAGAGCTGCAGCTTCTCCGTGAACTGTTCGAATGAAAACCCCTCATATTTCCCTGGATCCTCTTCATGAGAGATGGTGTTGGGCACCCTCCCCTCGGAGACAGAGGGCAGCTGTCCAGGCACGGCGTGTCCTCGGGCTGCTCAGCACCTGGCCTCGGGCACGGAGCTCGGAATAACTCAATCAGGTCTACCACGGAGCTTGGGGGTGGCTGAATCCACCAAGATGGTCATTTGTACGTGACAGTGACTGCAACTAGGAGGACACAGTAATGACAACAGAATTTTCGGCTATTTAATTTTAGCTAATTATAGATGATGGGGCAGTTAAAAATGATGAGAATGGAAAAGATAAGTATCCAATTTAGCCATGAAACTGTACTGCTAATTAATACTAATTTCCCCGATGCAACGAAAATGCCCCTGTACTCCCCTGCAGAACACCACGGAAACTAAAATGAGGCTGTGTGTGCTAGTTGGCGAACTTGGAGACGCAGACGTATCAGGCTGACAGACTGTGTGGACCCCATCGTTACATATTATTTATTGTTGGAAAACAGAGATTTCTTAATCCGGTTTTTCATGCTTCTAATGAGCGACTTAAAAAGCTCTAGATATCGCAAATCATGTTCAAGTCTCGACCTGTTACCACCCGATGCCCCTCAATTACCAGGTGGTCCTTTCCTCCGGACTAACTCACTCTGTGGGGATTTGAACACCTCCGTGGGACTGCAGCACACTGGTGCCCACGTGGAATGGCCATTCCCGGGGGTTCACAAAGCATTGAGCTATAAGGAAAATGCCTGAGCGCGTGTGTGTTACACGCCGTTTCCTGGCAGAAGACGTACGTGTGGGTTGGCCCCCTCCCCTCCAGCGTCACTCAGGCACCTTGCACGCACCTTTAACACAGGAGCGGGCACAGGGTGGAAGGCCCCACGTGGAGCCTGGCTACAGCACCAGCTTCGGCTTCTCGCTCCGCATCATGGCCCGCGAGGCCTCAAGTAACAGGTCTTAGGAAGATGGCGCGCCATCTGCTCAGGGGACACTGAAAACCGTTTGCACCGCTGTTCCTATGTTATAGTCAGGGTCTCGGAGCTCTCAGCCTTGAAGAGGAGTTACACACGGTCCAGATCTGCTTTTATAGGACACGGCGGGTGAAGTGGAATGGCCAACAGATGGGACCAGCAGTTAGCGTAATGGCTATGTCTCTGGACTCCCACGTAGTTGACTGTGGTTCGAGACCCGGACCTGGTGGCTTGAACTCACACCGGGCGCGTGTGCGTGTGTGCCCAAGATCCCAAGAGGAGAATGGAGGAGAAGGGATTGCGGCGTGGCCAGGCCCCTGGGGGGTGATTTCTCTCTCTCTGTCTCTCTGTCTCTCTCTGCCTGGCGAGCGCACACGCCCTATAGCAAAAACCTCTCCAAAAAAAAAAAAGAATGGCCAACAGATGACTTCTGGGAAAATAGGTGGTTTTATCTTGCTCCAAAGTGAAAGGAACACTTTAATAAACAGTGGGAAAGAATCTAGGGCCTCCTACTCAGCCATAAAACCAGACCTTGGCATTTGCTAGAAAGGACGAGTGAGGAACACGCTGAGTGAAGCGAGCCAGCGATGAGAGAGACATGCGTGTCCCCGCCCAGTACACAGACGCCCGCGCTGCGGTGGGGCCGACCAGGGGACGTCGGAGCACTAAGAACAGCGGGAGGCTCTGACTGCGGTTTCAGTCCTGGACCTGGTGGCTTGAAAACCTCTCCAGGCGCGTGTACAAGCGTGCTCAAAATCCCAGGAGGAGAATGGAGAAGGGATTGTGGTATGGCCGCCCTCCCTGGGGGGCGACTTCTTGCTTTCTCTCTCTCTCTTTTTCTCGGTCTCTCTCCAGAGAGCATACATGATCTCTGGCAGGACAAAAAAAAAAAGCTTAAAAAAAAGATATGTGAACTATTAAAAGCTTTCAGATTTATACACTTTAAAAATTTGGAAACGGAAGTGCCTAAGTGATTTTAAACCTACCGCACACACCAGGCCAGGGTCTGACTGCCGCCCCTGCATCCTTGCGTGGGAACACCTCCTGGCCGGGGCGGGGAGCCCATGGTGGCTGGGAAGACGCGACAGGTGGGCCGGCCGCAGCTGCGCTGGGCTCGGGCGGGCCTGAGTGGGCTGGTGCGTCGCCGGTCAGTCCGGGAGCCACCCGCAGGTCCCCCCTCGCTCTTTGTGTGCTGTCGACGTGTTTATCTGACACAGGGAGGGAAGCGCCCCGACGCCCTGGTCATGCGAGTTGCCGTCCGTCTCCCGCCCCTCAGGACCTTGGGAGCCCACAGGCACGTGGAGTGCCCCAGGCTGCCTGGTGACCGCCTGGGTGGGCATCGCAGCCCCGGCCCCCTGTGGGCCCTGGGTTGCTGTGCGCCGCGGCTCTGGGCTCTGCCCTACCTCCGGGAGGACTGAGTGCACAGGGGGCCTGGAGGCCAGGGTCCGCAGACGTGTGAGGGAAGACGCTGGGATGTTTAAATCGTGGCCCCTCACTTTAGCAACCTTCTTAATATTGAAAGAAGAAAACATGGTTTGTACCTCTATACATAGAAGCAGCTTTAGGTTTCAATTCTGAAACGTTGATCTTCGTGTCCTGCGTGTGTCACAGTGTCAGGAATCCACAGCGCCTGCCTGCTCAGTGCATGCTCCTCCCGCCCCTGTGGCCGGCTATCCCGAGGTGACAGCCTGGCGTGCCCAGCAGGGACAGCCACGGGGCAGCCTTAGCTCACCTCACAGCACGGCATCTCTGCCACCACGGCCCGTCGGGAGCGCGGTTCTAACGGCACGTCAGGGCCTGGGCTCATGACTGCACGTGTGCAGGACTCAAACCCGGTGCAGCCCTGTGGCGTCCACACACGTCTCCTGCCCAGTGCGCCCATCCTCAGAGGGGGCTGGAGGCTTGGCTGCATGCTGGCTAGAGATGTGCTTGTTCGGCTCAGTGACGTTTCTTTATTTATTTTAAAGTTTATTTCTTCTGTTAGAAATGGAGGCGGGAACGGGTATCCCCACCGGGCCCTCTTGCCCAGCTGCCGACCCTGGCGCGGAGGGTCTGGTTGCGTTACTGCTGCACCGCTGGATGGTGGCCGCCAGTGTCTCCCGTCAGCATAACCCCAGTCACACGTGTGTGCGTCAGGCCCTTCGTCCTGTCGTGGGCTCCTGGTCTGGGAGGAAGTGACCTTCCAGGGATGTAGGGATGTGTTTCAGGGTGCTTATGACCCTTCAGAACGTTTGACCAGCAGTTAGCATAATGGCTATGTCACTGGACTCCCATGTAGCCAACTGCGGTTCGAGTCCCGGACCCAGTGGCTTAAACTCATGCCAGGCGCGTGTGCATGCGTGCCCAAGATCTCACGAGGAGAATGGAGGAGAAGGGATTGCGGCGTGACCATCCCCCAGAGGGTGATTTCTCACTTTCTGTCTCTCTGTCTCTTTCTGTCTTTCTGGAGAGCGTACGTGCCCTATAGCAAAAAAATTTTTTTTTTTTTGTTTAAAAAAGAACGTTTGTGTACCTTGTGTGGCTTCGGCATTTGTGTGTTTCGAAAGAGAGAACCCACGGCCTTCCTCAGGTTCTGAGAAGACTTGTGACCCAGAGCTGGCCTGACTGCATGGCCTAGGCCTGGTGGTGCAGGTGTCAGCACCACCGCAGGGCTGCGGACCCCCGGAGGCCCGGGCTCAACGCCCAGGTGGGCCTGCACGTGCCAGGCACCCCCACAGGCTGTGACCCTGGCTGGGCCTGGGACAGGAGGTGGGTGGAGAGTTCAGGAAACAAAACAATCGCAGCCAGCCCTGCACAGGGCTGAGGCAGCTGGATCCCACATGCGTGACTGGTTCAAATCCTGGCCTGCAGCTTGGAGGACATTCCAGGGAGGTGTGTGGCCTACAGTACAGACGGAGAGGAGTGTGGAGAAAGGGACTGCGGCATGACAGCGCCCATCAGCAGCTGCCCTCCTCCCCTGCTCTGACTCTTGGGCTAATACCGCCCCCCACCGTAGGAAAATAAATCTCGTTGCCGCACCTCCTGTCGCGTCAGCAGTCGCCGGCAGAGATCTCCTCACTGCTCTGGGCTCAGGGTGTCCCGAGCCTCCGACAGGGAGGGTGCTCCTTGCCACTCACAGGCCACCGGGAGTCGAGCTTGCCGGCCTAGGCCACGCCCAGTAGAAGCCGAGGTGCTGAGCTCAGCACAGATCTGTGGTCCACTGAGCAAAGCCTGAGACCGGCCCAGATACGGCTACCAGTCAGTGCAACATTTCAGGATGTCTCCCTCCTCGACGAGGGACAGTCCTGGGGACAGGCATGACCACAGCTGGCACCAGTGGTGGGCGCTCAGCCAGACACCGTGCATCTAGAGCTCTCCACAGCAGGCACGCCCTGTAAGCCTTCTCCACTGCTGGCACGGGCCGTGACCTCTGAAGCGGCCCCTCGCCCTTAGCAGCCTCTGACCTGTTTCCCAAGGGCATTTGTGTTGGGGCCCTGAGAGCCTTGGGCCACGGCACCTTCACCCTGCCCAGTCTTGGTGTTTCTGGCTTCCGGTTAGGGACATCATGTTCTTGCATAGAGGACCCTAGGCAGAGCTGTGGGAACATGTCATGTTGTTTTAACCAGAGCAGAGGACAACTGGGGACAGACAGGTGAGGACCTTGGCCTCGAGGGGACTGTAGGAAGGGTGCTTAGGACAGCCAGCAAGGGCCCAGCAAGGAGGGGCTGCACCAGGCACCCATTGCTATGCACGAGGGGCTCCGGGTGGGCGCCAGGGAGGCACCCGCACTGGCACTGACCTGCACTGAAAGGCGAGCTAGGCCGCTCCCGCTCCCTGCTCCCGCTCCCGCTCCCTGTTCCCTCTCCCTGCTCCCGCTCCCCGCTCCCTCTCCCTGCTCCCTCTCCCTGCTCCCGCTCCCTGCTCCCTCTCCCTCTCCCTGCTCCCTCTCCCTGCTCCCGCTCCCCGCTCCCTCTCCCTTCTCCCTCTCACTCT
>NW_006159879.1:1637725-1644455 GCF_000334495.1 Tupaia belangeri chinensis
CTCCTGCTCCCTGCTCCTGCTCCCTGCTCCCTCTCCCTCTCCCTCTCCCTGCTCCCTCTCCCTGCTCCTGCTCCCTGCTGGGCTTTACCGGTTTCAGGGTTTCAGACCTCCCCCCACATTCTCGATGTGCTAGGGAAGGAGGTCTCCCCTCTGGTGCTTACAGACCAGGCGTGGGCAGTGGCTCTGAGTGAGTTTTCTGACTGAAGTGTGACAAACTACAGGGATGTGTCTGATCAGTCCTGGAAGTTTATCAAAAGAGCTTCGAAGTGGGCTGGATTGCCAAGGCCGACTGAGCCCTCCTCGGTAAACAGCAAGAGGAGACCCGGGGGAGCCACCGGGTGTGAGGAGGGGACAGGCTAGTGTATGAGCCGTGACGCTCAGTATGGCCCACGTCTGCCCCGGCCAGTGGCAGCGAAGAAGTCGGTAATGGGGTCAGGTGCAGCACGGTAGTGACCGTGGGCTCGGCGAGGCTGGCCCATGAGAAGGTTCCGGACCTGTGTGTAGGGACCTGCCTGCATATACCGGTCACCTGTCACCACAACCCAGGGCTGCCTGAGGCTGGTGGATGCCGTGTGCTGCCTCCCTGTCTCTGTCTCTGTCTCTGTCTTTCTGTCTTCCTCACTCATGGAATACATAATACCCTTTGGAATAAAGAAAAGAGGGCTGGCAGGTGGCATGGTGGTTCAGGGCGCAGGACTCCCACGTGGGCTGGCAGGTGGCATGGTGGTTCAGGGCGCAGGACTCCCACGTGGCTGACTCAGTAAGTCCCAGGCCCGGCGGCTTGCTCTCTCACTTTCTGTTTCTCTGGCGCGCTCATGTGCGCATGTGCGCTCTGTCCCTCTCTCGTCAAATAAATAGATAAATAAAGTTAAATAATTACTTAAAAATAGGAAAGAAGTGAGATAATGGAAGCATTGGCCAAAACCACACTGAAGGGCCTCATCTTTGGCCCTAACCCTGGGGGAGGGTGGGTGGGCGGCGTCGCTGGATGTGTGCTTTGCAAAGAACGGCCACGCCATGACCACGGAGCCAGGACCACCCAGCTCTCGCGGGTCAGTGCCGTGCGGGTCTCTGGACTAGGCCATGTCTATGGAGAGCCTGATTCTGCCAGAGCGTGTCACAGGCCACAGTTACATGTCCTGTTTTTAAAGACAGAATCAGAAAATGCTTAATCCAGGGAACACCAGTACCTGTATCAAAAGGGGTCGGAGGTTTTAAAAATTGGTGAAGCCTTCCTAATGAAAAGCGAACAAACACAATGGAAAAACAAGACTTTGATGACATTCGTGGTGACTGTCTCCCGTGCGTCGTTGACCAGCGTGCTCGACTTCCCAGCTATCGCTTCCTGGCGTCCGATAGAAAAACTGTATTGATTTGCTGCTGAGGTCACCATTAAGGGCCGTAAATATAAGTCTTGGATGGATGATTAGGAAGGTTTTGTGTTTTGAAATCTCTAAATTAATTTATCATTTGTGTAAACTGCCGAGTAAGGGCTTTAGCTTTAAGTGCCGTTCCTCCCTCTCTCCGTCCTTTGGGGATTTGGGGCACACGTGCAGCTTTCTCCAGCTTCCGAGTCCCACAGCCTTGACCATCATGCCGTGGGCTGCTCCTATCTCCCCCAGAAAGTCTCATTTGTTCATACCGACAGGTCAGTATGCATGTACATGCCCAGCATGGTTTTTGAGCCCCTGGGACTCGAACCCTGGTTGGCCACATGGGATCCAGCTTCCTCCATGCAGCACTTGGGCAACTGGGCCGGCCCTTTTTGTATTTCCCTGAACAAGGAGCTGACTACAGCAAGTCTTCCATTTTTCATTTATTCAGAAAGTGTCCTTTCTTTCCTTTTATTTTTGAAGGAATTTTTTTCTGAACTTTCTCTAAGCATTTTCTTTTCTAGAATCCCATTGTTTTCTGAATTCCATTATTTCTGTTGAGAAATTAGCTGTTGGTGATTCCTGAAATTTTAAAGACTTTTATGTTCTTGGTTGTTTTCAGCAGCTCCACTATGATGTGCCCAGCTGTGGTTTTATCCGTACAAACCTGCCTGGCATTCCTCGTGCTCACTGGGTTTGAATACTTCTCACCCTCTATCTTTTCGAATATTACCCTTTTCTTCCCCTAAAGTTCTTACTTCTCACGTGGTAGGGTTTTCCTCCGAGCCTCACGCATACCCTACACTCTGATGTACCTTCTGTCAATGTCGCTCTGCTTTCTGATTATAATGTTTTCTTCCGGCCCACGTGCCAGTTCTCTGACTTGGTCTCCAGCCTGTCATATTCTCTTGTTGAGTTTCTCATTTTACCTACTGTAGCTTCTATTTCAAAATGTCCTTCTGTGAGGAGAGTCCGTGAACAACCAGACAAGAGTCAATTTGGATGGACAAAGGGCTGCCTCTGTCCTCCTCTCCTGCAGGGGTGGGCAGGGCCAGGTGTCCACTGCCCTCTCAGAGGCCCCCCGTGGACACAGTTGGGGGCCCCTCAGCCACAGCACGGGCCGTTCCAGCAGAAGGGCTGCTCGCTTTTTTCTGCCCTGTGTGCAGCACTGCAAAAGAGACACACCTAGACATTATCATTTCAATATGAATGGTCTTGCATCAGAAAGCTTCTGACAGGTTCTGAAGGAAAATCTAACATGAGTAATGATAAAATGACAATTAGGTGAATAATCTTACAGATTAGGGAACTGTATTAATAAAATGGCAAAACAAAACAAACAACTAAAACCAGTATACTCATTTAGAGAACAAAAATATAGTTTTATTTAAATATTTTGAGTCAGTAGATGGTATAGTGTTTGAGATGTTATGGGATTGAGGTGGTACGGGATTGAGGTTTATGGGACTGAGGTGTACAGGACTGAGGTGGTACGGGACTGAGGTGGTACGAGATTGAGGTGTATGGGACTGAGGTGGTATGGGACTGAGGTAGTGGGACTGAGGTGTACAGGACTGAGGTGGTATGGGACTGAGGTGGTATGACACTGAGGTGGTAAGGGACTGAGGTGGTATGGGACTGAGGTGTATGGGACTGAGGTGTATGGGTCTCAGGTGTACGGGACTGAGGTGGTACGGGACTGAGGTGTATGGGACTGAGGTAGTGGGACTGAGGTGGTACGGGACTGAGGTGGTATGGGACTGAGGTGTATGACACTGAGGTGCTATGACACTGAGGTGTATGGGACTGAGGTGGTATGGGACTGAGGTGTATGGGACTGAGGTGGTACAGGACTGAGGTGGTATGGGACTGAGGTGTATGGGACTGAGGTGGTACGAGACTGAGGTGGTATGGGACTGAGGTGTGTGGGACTGAGGTCTATGGTGTTTGAGGTGCCTGGATCCCACATGGCTGAATGTGGTTGAAGTCCTGGACCCCACAACTTGAGAAACACCTGGGCGTGTGTGTGGGAACCATGGAGAGTCTGGAGGAGGCGCTGCACTGTGATGGGATCTATGCAAACCTGGTGAGGCAAAGCAGGGAGAGGGACAGTCAGACAGTTGATGAGAATCCTGAAAACAGAGCCAGCTTGTGGCGTGCAGATTAAGCGAAAGGACCTCCACCCACTGCCAGCACAGGGCTGTCCACAGAACTGTCCACGGAGCTGTCCACGGAGCTGTCCTTGGGGCTGCTCACAGGGTTGTCCATAGAGCTGTCCAGAGGGCTGTCCACGGGGCTGTCCACGGGGCTGTCCATGCTGGGCACAAGAATCCTTTTTAGACGGGAGCTAGCGAGCATCAGTGTTACGTGCAAAAAGTTCATTAACACGTGACTCTAATAACAAGGTGAAGCTGGAGCAAGGGCATGACGGGCTGGGAGGTCTCCCGGAGGCGCCGTGTGGCACCTGCTGTCCCTTGGGCTCCTCCTAGACAGCTCCGCGAGTGTGTCTGGATGGACATAGCCCCTCTGCAGTGCCTTGCCACGGACTGCACGAATTCGGGCAGGCGTCAGCTGCAGAAACTGGCCCCCGAGAGAGTCCCGCCGCTGTCATAGTGGAGCCGGGCCCACAGACGAGTCTTCCAGCCAGACCAGCCCAAGCCCACCACGGAGGACCCCGGACAGTGGCCTGACTGCGCTTCGCTCTGGGTGGGATGCTGTCTGCTGCGCGTGGAACAAGTGTAGTCCTGGACAAGGGGCAGAGCTGGGTGGGCACTGGCATCTGCCCGTCAGCCCTCCTTGTCCTCGACAGATGCGGGTAACCGCCCTCCGGAAACCCGGCCGGCGTGCGTCCTCAGGGACTTCCCGAGAGCCGACTTGTTGGGTGAGGCCTGGGAAATGGGCTTGGGGCAAAGCTGAGCGGGACTTCCTCCCGGCCACACCCGTGCTCATGGCAGTGACCCTAGTTCTCCCGCGCACGCTGCCACCGGCTGGGAGGCAGCCCCAGCTCTGGCTGTCAGCGCCTCCTCCCCAGCGGTGTCTCCAGGGGAGGGAAGGCGGTTCTGCAGAACCAGGGCCCACTGCGGGCTTGCGCAGGGCGCTGTGTGTCACTGCCCTTTGTTCAGCGGGACGACAGTGGAGTCGGCGCCCCCCTGCAGTCCGTGTGTGGTACCGACGCGTCCCGGGGTCTCTGCCCTGAGCAAAGGCAGATGTGTTTGTCCGACAAGCTTAGACCTGACCCGGTCATTCCCTCCCTTCCCTCCTCTTTCCTATCAGGAGTTTGGGTGTGTGGCTTTTGCGGTCTGCCACCTACGGTGGTCCCTGCTTGCACCACAAGTCTCCTGGGCACTGTCCTTCCCGTCCCCCTCTGCCACGTGCTGTTGGGGGCAGCCGGACAGGCCCTCAGCTCCCAGCATCTGGCATCAACGGGTCTCGCCATTGCTTTCCCAACACCCGTCTCCGAGAAAGGCCTCACGCAAACGCCTCAGACACAGAATCCGCCATGCAGGCGAGCAGGTGCAGAGAGGCTTCAGAAACGCTGGCTCTGTCCTCTGTCCCTCCCACTGTCCAGTCTCCAGGCACCAAACACCTGCCTGAGTCCCCACATGCTGGACGCCTGGTGATGAGTGCTGGGCCTCAGTAATGTTCTTCCCATAAGAGAAGAGAAAACGATTAAGAAAATTAAAAACTAAGGTCCCAAGCACCAGAGAACGGAAGGACAAGTTTTGAAAGCTAGAACACAAATGCGAGAGGCGGGGGGGGGGGGGGGGGGGGGGGGGCCGCCTCCCCCGTGAAGAACGGCTTGTGAAGGCGGCGGGAGGAAGCCAGTGCGCCTACACTCAGCGTGGCCTGCGCCCCGGCCTCCAGGGCTGGGCTTCCCGGGCCCCGTGGTAGCCTTCCCGCTCTGAGCGTTCTTCCCCTCGCTCTCCCTCTAAGGCAGAGGGTGCGTGCAGTGCTAGAGGGACGGGAGTGGGAGAGGCCTGCAGCGGACCATGCTCACACGCGACCCTTTGCTCTTTCTCTCCTATCAGGATTTTGGGCATGCACACACACACACTGTATTGCCTTTTTTTTTTTTTGGCTGTTGGGCACATGTGCTCACTGGGGAGAGAGAAAGAGACAGTGAGAGGAAAACTGAGAAATCAGCCCCTGGGAGGACAGCCAAGCCACAATCTCTTCTCTATTCTCTTCCTGGCATCTTGGGCACACATGCACACACCCCTAGCATGAGTTTCAAGTCACCGCGTCTGGGACTTGAACACAGTCAGTCATATGGGAGTCCAGCAATGTAACTGCTATCTGCTCACCCCACTGGGTATTTTTCAAGCTGCCAGGGCTGGGATTTGAACTGCAGACAGCCAAGCAGAACGGGTTCTCTGTACATAGAACTTAACCATTGTGCTATGGGGCCAGCCCATGTTTTTTCTTAAAGTCTTATTATTTCTCTCTTCCACAATAATAGAGAAAGAGAGCCACCTGGATGGACAGAAGGCTCCCAGCAGTCTCGGTGATGTGCCTCCACCCCAGCCAGACCAGGGCCCCTGGGCGCCGGCACACAGGGAGCTCTGGGCAGGGACCCGGGCCCTCCGCATGAGCCGGCTTCACAGGGCAGGCTTCCATCGCCGCGCCCCGGGCCAACCCGGGGTTTCATTGTTGAGATTCTGTCTACCTTTTAGAAAAGACAGGAGCAGGGGCAGGGGGGAAGTGGGGAGGGAGGAGGAGGGCGGGAGGGGCCGAGGGGAAGAAGAAAAGCAAAACAGTTCAGGGACCCAGATGGAAAGGAATCTGGATTACCGGACCGTTCGCAGTGCGGGCACGGCGGGAAACCACCTGCTGTGACGGCAGAGATTCAATGTGGAGAATAAAGTATTAAGAAAGAAAAGAATTAAAACTGCAACATTGTAAAAACATTATCTGCTTATTAAAATAAAAACTCATTACATGTTAATAAATGTTACGTACTTACATACTTACAAGAGAGAGAGCTATATTTTTTAAAGAATTATTTTACTTAACTTTATTTATTTTTATCATTGTTATTTTCCAGTTTGATCAGAGAGAGACAGAGAGAAAGCACCCCTGAGGGGCATGGCCACAGGCCACGATGTCTTCTCCCCCCGTGGTCGGCCGGCCATGTGGGAGTCCAGCGCCCTTAGCCTCCATGCCACTTGCCAACCCTGAGAGAGAGCTATATTTTTATAACAAAGACAAGTGGCTGCAGTGGAGTCATCATTTCACCTTTGCCAAAGCCCTTCCTGGGGTCTCACCGCCCTGCCCGCGGCCCAGGGCACTGGAAGATTGTCCAGCCTTTTCCCGATGAGGGAAGACCTCCCCCCCCCCGAGGTCTCAGGCGAAAGGCT
>NW_006159879.1:1644687-1647038 GCF_000334495.1 Tupaia belangeri chinensis
TCCTGGCCACGGGGAGGGTGGCACTGGCGCCCTCGTGTCTCCTCGTACCTGGAGCCCACCCTGTCCACACTGGGCACGTGCCAAAGAATCAGAGGGAAGGCCGTGCCTCCTCTGTCCCGGAGCCAGGCGGCTAGGCGGCAGGCCGTGGTGGCAGGACCAGCGTTGGCTTCGCCTTCAGGGTAGATCTCAGCCCCAGAACTTGCCCACATCAGGCCAGCCCGTCAGCAGGTAACGGTTCCTGCTCTTCGCCTCACACAGGGATGTTTCCGTAGCAGTGAGCTCAGGGGGCCGGAATGAGGGATGTCTGCTGAGAAAGGTGCCCGGAAAACGCAGGCTGGGCAGGAAGAGCACCGCCATCCAGGCCGTGCCCCAGGGCCCACGGCACGTCTGTCTGCGGCCACAGGCAGTGCAGCTGCCCGGCCGGGCTCGGGGCTCGTCTTCCAGGCCATCTGCACAGACCAGGTGAAGGCCGTGGCATGGCACAGCTCCGTGTTCAGCTCTGCACACACATGTGCATGATGCCTCTCCACATGTGTGTGCCTACACTAAGCCAGTCTATGCCGAACGGATAGCGCTACCAACCCCCAGGACGGCACGCGGGCCGAGGCAGAACCTCTTCAGACACCAAGCGAGTGGCTGCTAATCCCTGCTGTCGTCTGTCCAGCTGCCATGGAAGCCCTGCTGCATACCGAGGGGCATACACCTTTGTGTTCAGCTCAGACGTGCAGGCGTCTTACAGAGGAAGTGTGTGCGTATGTGTGCACGCGTGTACCTTTACTTTCGGTGTGTGTGGTCTTCGTTCAGTGGTGGTCCGGGCTCGAAACGAAGCGTTACTCTGTCTCTGAAGCAGGCTTTAACTGAGCATCTGATGTGGGATTTCAGCGTGAGCAGAAGCAGATACGTCCTCTGGGTTTGGTATAAATGCTTTAGCCTTGTGAGCGCTGGGGTAACCTGGGACCCGAAGGCATGCCCGCAGAGGCTCACGTAGAATGAGAACTGAAGGGCGTACGCGGTGTGTGAGGACAGGCACTTCGGGACGCGTGCTTAGGACAGGGCAGTGTGAAGCTGGCGGGGACAGCGCCCGTCACGCAGGACGATTCGGGCCCGCCGAGTGTCCATGTTGGACTTGGGAATGAGCGAGGCTGACGAGCTCGGGTAACGCAGTGTACCAGCCCCGGGCACTCGGCGCTCGCTCGTCTTTCGAGAGCCCTTTAGAATTCCCCGTGCATTCCTCTCCTTGCACCAGCCGCTCCTCTCCGGGGTCAGCGGGGCTGATGAGCTGAGCGGGGTGGTGAGAGCCTCCCGCACTCGCCCTGTAATTAGGGCCGGAGGTTGTGCGGATGGCAGATGAGAGAAAATGGCTTTGTTCTCCCTCCTGGGCCTGATTGCGGCCCCTCTCCCTGCGTCCCACCCCTCCGCGTGGTCCTGATTGCTGGAGTGCCATAATTGCAGGCCTGGCAGCTGACAGTCCGCCGAGCACATTCCGCACAGCTCCGGAAGGAGCTCACAGGGCCGGTGGTGGGGAAGCTCGTCGGAGGCAGGCGGGAGGTGCCTGCGTGGAAGAGCCCCTCTGACCCTGGCTGTCACAGGGCAGGCGGTGCCTGAACCCGCATTGCCTCGTGTGGGCAGCCAGGGGAGGCGGGCGGAGGCCTGCTGATGTGCCGGCTCCTCGGGCCAGCTCTGGGTCCTGCCTGCCAAACATGGGCCCTAGCAGCACACCTCCCGTGGGGTCCCTGCACCGAGACCAGGGTACTGGTGGTGGGAAACTCACCTGGTTTGCAGTCATGGCACAGGGGTAAACTATATAAAATGCAATTTATGAAGTCCTTGTGCTGTTTTAAAAGGAGAAACAAAAGCTAATGAAACTGAATAAAAGGAACTTCTTATTTATAGTTTGCTATAGGGTACATGCTTTCACTGGAGAGAGACAGAGAGAGGGAAAGTGAGAAATCACCCCTGGGGGGATGGCCATGCCACAATCCTTTCTCCTCCGTTCTCCTCCTGGGATTTTGGGCACACACGCACATGCGCCTGGTGTATTTCAAGCCATCGGATTTAGGACTTGAACCGCGGTCAGCTGTTCACGTGGGATCCAGCTGCCTTACCCCTCACACCACTTGCTGGCCCCAAAGGGGGCTTCCTTATCGGGTATGATATGATAAACTCTTGTCTATAAAATGCATAGCTTAAATATATATACACATAAGTACAAATTGTCTTAAATTCCACTGTGTATAGAGTAGTAGGATTCCCTATGTAAGGAACATGTTTTTTCTTTTTCTTTCTTTCTTTCTTTCTTTCTTTCTTTCTTTCTTTCTTTCTTTCTTTTTTTTTTTTTTTTTTTTTTTTTT
>NW_006159879.1:1647194-1648317 GCF_000334495.1 Tupaia belangeri chinensis
CAGGTCGGGGACTCAAACTGTGGTCTCCCACATGGGAGTCCAGCAACACAGCCATCATGCTGACTGCTGGTCCCATGTAAAGAGCTTTTTGAAAACTTAGTTCTTTGGAGTGGGAAAGAGACACAGAAACTCCCAGCAGGGCCTTCCTGCCACGACCGCCCCAGCCTTGGCTACCAGGAGCATGGGCACGTGGGTCAGCATGCACGGGGCAGTCAGAAGGCACGTCTGAGGCCGTGTGGGAACAGGCCGCTGGCTGTGATCCTCTCCGACTGGGGACCCTGACAGCTCAGCGACACGAGGGGCAGACCCGGCCATGCCACCTCCAGCCACGCCGTAGAGAAGGCTAGCATGCTCACGCAGTTAAAGGTGCCTGTTCTTATCGGCCAGAGCACATGTGTCACCTGAGAGACAGATAGAGAGACAGGGAGATAGCACCCGTGGGACAGGGTCACGTGTGGCCCCTCCTTGGCATCTGCACCCTGTCCAACACACCTGCCCATGTTTTCTCTAAAAACTGGGGTTCAAACTGCAGTCAGCCTGTGGGGTCCAGTCCGTCACCAGACACAGGGCAGCCCGATTTCGACAGTGCTCCACAATTGGAATTTTAGCTTGCAATTGTTCCCTCTAGAATTTCATAGCAATCTGGTAATTATGGATTGTTAATTCTGACATTTATGTAAAATGATGTGAATGTGAATAAGTTTGAAAACCAGGGGAAAAAGTAAGGTCTTGGGCCTGGTGGCAGCATGGTGGTTAAGACGCTAGATCCCCCACATGGCTCTGGTTCAATTCCAGGACCGGGCAGCTCGAAGACGCGCAGGTGCATGTGTGTACCAGCTCCCAGCAGGAGGGTGGAGGAGAGGGGACTGCGGTGGCCCCTCCACCCTGGGCGACTTCTCACCTCCCGCTCTGCCTCTCTGTCTCTCTCCAGCAAGTACACGCGCCTAGGTCAAAGGTCTTCCTTTAGTAGTGGAATGGTGGGAGGGCTGGAGACGGGTCTGCACGTAACTGCAGGCTGCCCCTCGGGACACCCGGAGGGCTCTCATCCCGGGGCTGCTTCCTCTCCTGCACTGGGGGTGGCGGGGGGACACAAGCTGCCGGCCAGGGCAGGTTCACACGCAGG
>NW_006159879.1:1648751-1648952 GCF_000334495.1 Tupaia belangeri chinensis
GGATTGTGGTGTGGCCATCCCCTCTGGGAGGCGAGTTCTCACTTTCCCTCTCTCTCTGGTGAGCACACGCATTCTGTGGCAAAACCAGAAACCGTGACACTGCGTAAGCCGAGCACGTTACATAGACCCGCCTCCTCGCCCTGACCCGCTTGCCGTTACTGGTGTTGAGCGGTCGGCCTCCTCCAGGAGCTCCCGGCCGAG
>NW_006159879.1:1650241-1657517 GCF_000334495.1 Tupaia belangeri chinensis
CACCCCCCCCGCCCCCCCCCTGCCACAGGGCTGAAGGCCACGATCCTGGCAATCGGCAGCCAGAGTTCAGAGGTCGCCCGGACTCAGCTCGTGTGGCACGTGCTGTGAGCTGGCATTGGCACAGAGGGCAGTGCACACTCTGAGCACCCCCCCAAAGCCAGACTCCACGCACTCCCAGCTCCTCTGGGTGAACGTGAGCCTCTCTGCTGTGGCACCCAGGTCTGCAACGCAGAGAGGGCACGCCTTCCTGCTGCCAGCACTCACTGCCCAGCGCCCAGGTGTGCCCTCCTCCCCACCGTAGCTGCCCGCCTCAGCTCTTGCCAGGTGGGCTGTGGGCATGCATGGCTCATCCCTGGTGTTGGGCGAGAGCGACTCGCACAGCACGCCTCCTGCCACAGGGCTGAAGGCCACGATCCTGGCGAATGGCAGCCAGAGTTCAGAGGTCACCCAGACTTGGCTCGTGTGGCACGTGCTGTAAGCTGGCATTGGCACAGAGGGCAGTGCACACTCTGAGCTCCCCCCACAAACCCACACCCAATGCAAGCAGTGGAGACCCTCTGGCTTCCTTCCTTGTGAAAAAGAGCGAGCTTGAAAATAAGAGTGAATGGGTGAGTGTGTGCACAAGAGACAGAGAGAGCCACTGAGTGCCTGACCTGCACCCTCCACAGTCCCCTTGCCGTCCAGGAAGCAGTTTGCTTTGTACTGACAGCAACACCCCTGGCCGTCCCAGGGTCTTTCCTTCTTCCTGAAGGAAGGCTCCCAGGAGTGGGTTTCTCATGTAGCCTTAGGCTGGCCAGGCGCTGGCCCAATAGGTCAGGACAGTCCCTCCCTGACCACTCGTCACTCCCTGACATGCAGGGGGAGCCCAACTTGGGGCGCAGGGACTTCTGCTCCAGACCTCTGTTGCTTTGAGTACTTGGGAGGTGACGGCTGAGGTGATGGCAGGGTTCTCCGAGGTCTCTGACCTCAGTCAAGCTGCCTCTCTAAACTCAGTCTCTGCAGAGAGCCACTGGGTGCCTGACCCGCACCCTCCACAGTCCCCTTGCTGTCCAGGAAGCAGCTTGCTTTGTACTGACAGCAACACCCCTGGCCGTCCCAGGGTCTTTTCTTCTTCCTGAAGGAAGGCTCCCAGGAGTGGGTTTCTCATGTAGCCTTAGGCTGGCCAGGCGCTGGCCCAATAGGTCAGGATAGTCCCTCCCCGACCACTCGTCACTCCCTGACATGCAGGGGGAGCCCAACTTGGGGCGCAGGGACTTCTGCTCCAGACCTCGGTTGCTTCGAGTACTTGGGAGATGACGGCTGAGGTGATGGCAGGGTTCTCCTAGGTCTCTGACCTCAATCAAGCTGCCTCTCTAAACTCAGTCTCTGCAGATAGAGCTAGGAGGGCCTCACCCAGCGACCCTCAGGGCTGTCCTGAGGCCCCGATGAAACACTCGGCATAAAAATGCTGTCCCCGGGGCCAGCAGGTGGCATGGTGTTCACATGCTGGACTCCCACATGGTCTACTGCAATTTAAGCCCCAGACCAGTGGCTTGACAATCATGCCAGGCGTGCGTGTGCATGCCCAAACCCCCAGGAGGAGAGTGGAGAAGGGATTGCGGTGTGACAGGCCCTCCTGGGGTTTCTCGCTTTCCGTCTCACTGCCTCTGTCTCTGGCACGCGCACCTATGGCCAAAACCTGAAATAAAATAAGAGGCCGGCACTTGGAGAGCTCTTTTCCTGTGCCCCGGGAGCAGCTAGTGGCAGGACAGGTTTGTGAAGTTGATTGTCACTGGTGGGCGCTGTCCTGCTGGCTCCCGTAAGAGGATGGCTGTAAGGGTGGACGGCTCTGAGCCCCCCAGCCCCACCTGCCTCACAGGACGGAGCATCCCGCTGTGCTGCGGCGAGACCGGAGGTCGGGAATGTGCCCCTGCCCAGCGCTAGGCTGTCCCAGCCAAGCCGCGCGGCCTTGGTTCCGGTCGGGCTCGCGTGTGTATGTCTCACACCACGTCACTGCCCCTGATGGCCACTGACGCCCTCCTGAGGGTGGGCTTGCTGCCGGGAAGGTGGACATTGTACCCAGGGCTGCCTGCAGAGGTGGCAGAGCGCCGTGAACCACTGGAGACCCTGCCTCGGAAGAGAGACATGCCTGTGTGCAGATCACACACATGCACACCCACACACGTGCATACTCACCCGGTACACGATCACCCGCACATGTGTACACACCCACACACAGGCATGCACCCCACCCACCCATGTGCACCCCACCCACATATGTGCACGCCCATAGACATGTGCACATACTGGCACACCCTGACTGTGTGTACATGTGTGTTCACACACATGTGTATACACGCATCCACAGATGTGCACACGTCTGCATGTGTGATGGTTCACATGTGTGGACACACATGCAAACATCTAAACATGCACCGAGATCACACATGTTCACTCATCCATGTGCACATGCAGCTACACACACATCCACACCCAACATCTATGTGCACGTGCCCGCTACATGAACATGCCTGCACATGTGCACACACACCCACGCACACCCGTGTACTTACACACATGCACACATGTCCCCAAGCCTGCCCTGAGCCTAGCCCCTCAGCATGGCTGACTCAGACAGCCCTCCCTCCGGCCTCACCCTGTGAATGGTGACTGTGCACGGGGTGGCGGTTCCCTCCGGAAATAGCTGATGCTTCCCTCCACGGCCGGCCGGGGCCCATCAGAGCACCCCTCGTGTTGCGCTCCCCTAAAAGCTGTGAGGACGTCACAGGACACCAACACGGTGTCCCCGAGAGCCCGTCTCTGCTCACCATCCTGGCCGTGTGGTCACCGCTTCGCCAACGTCCCTCTCCCGGCCCCTGGCAGTGCACGTGTGAGCAGACCCCGCCCACCTCCCAGGACTCGCCCTTCGGTGGCCCTGCAGCGGTGCGTGGAGCCGCACCAGGAGGCCCACTGGCAGCCCCGCCACACCCTCCTGAGTGGGCTGCGGGCAGCCGGGGGACTGTCCATGCCGTCTTCTGAGAGCTGGCCGAGCTGGAAAGCCCGAGCCGATAAGTGATAGAATTTCATGTACTTACGTGTTGATGACGCAAGGTGCTCATGCGACCTGGAGGGAGAGTTGGGGAGCCCCGGGGAGGCCTGGCTGCAGTCCTCCCCACTCTCCCCTCAGGACTCGGAGCAGGCACGCTCATGTGCCTGGCAGTTCTTCAAGCTGCCAGGTCCAGGACTCTAACCACGCAGCCGTCCCTGTGTTATCCAGCACTATACCCACCAGGCCACGGGCTGGCCCCGGTAATGACAGAATTCTAGGAAGCTGGGAAATCTTCGCAATACCTAGATGGAGGGGCAGTGCCAGCCAAAGTGAGAAAGCACACGTGGGCTTCGACAGGTGTGTGCAAGCGTACGCCATGACAGAGCCATGTTGGGGTCAGAATGGTTTACACCGGATAAACTCGTATTTTAACCCCGGGACCTTTTTGAAGCTCTCTCATGTAGTCTGAATTCGAACGACACTGGGAGGCCAGCATGGCATGGTGGTTCAGGTGCTGGACTCACAGCACAGTTCAAGACCCAAAGGCTTGAAAACCAGGCCTGTCGCGTGTGCATGCCCAGAATCCCAGGAGGACAATGGAGGGAAAGCGACTGCTGTGTGGCCATGCCCCTGGTGGGGCGTGATTTCTATCTCTCTGTCTCTCTCCGGCAAGCGCATGTGCCCCATGGCAAAACAAAATAAACACAAACAAGCAAACAAACAGTGCTGGGACTACCAACTGCCTTCATCTGAAGGTCGTGCAGGGCGGCATCCAGCACATGGAGACTGTGGCCCCAGGACAAGGAGCCATTCCTGGCTATGGCTCCCACTGTGCAGCCACAGCCCCTGAGCCTCCGGTTCCTCCCCGTGAAGTGGACGCAGTCCGACCTGCCTGCGGCGTGTGCTGAGCCCCTTCAGCCTGTGACGCTGAGTGGCAGGACAGCGTCTGCCTGGGTCAGCCTACTGCCGAGAGCTGGGACGGGGACGAGCGCTTCGGAGACCCGTCTCGGGGTGAAAGGCAGGGTGCCAGGTGGGAAGGCGAGGCAGCCCTCGGGGAGCATAGGGTCCTGATGGAGGGGAGGAAGGCAGTCCCCGAGCCCTCTGACGGGGAATGCCCTGGCCACTCTGGGCAGCACCGGCTTTGCTGAGGTGCCCGCGGCTCACTTGGCTCAGGCAGCGTGTGCCAGCAAGCCTGGAGCCCGTCGGGCCGCGTGCTAGGCGTGTGTGCGGGGTCTGCCCAGCCAGGGCATGTGTGCAGGGTCTGCCCAGCCAGGGCGTGTGTGCAGAGTCTGCCCAGCTCCCTAGACGCACGCCCGGGCTCCCAGACTCCGTGACTGGAGGACATGACTGTAGGTGCCTACGTACCGCCCTCCGGGCGTCGACGCGGGGAGTTACTCCCCTGCTCAAGCCTGGCATTGCTAGCAAAATTAACTGGAATTGATTCCGGCCTTTTTCTACAACGGTATTCAGTAACTGCGGAAGGAGGGTGAGAGGGCGCACCTGGCCCTCGTCCGGGGCCTCCACACGCCCTTGTCGCTTGGCAGGGACCTAGCATTTCCGCAGGGACCACGTCTGAGCAGGACTGGGCAGGGGAATGGAGGGTACCATGGCCTTAGGCCCTGCAGCCAGGGAGTCCCGCCCTCCGCCCCGCTGGGTCCACTGCGCCGGCTGTTCTCGGTGACGGGTCCCACTCTCCGTGAGCGGTCCTGCGTCCGACCCTGACCTGACGGAGACCCCGAGGGCCAGGCCGCACCGGCCCGCTGAGCGCAGAGGAGCCGCCCCATCAGACACGGCTGCCGCCCTCTGTTTTAATTGCCTCCGTTTTAATTGCTTTTCTCTATCGTTTTGTTTAATCTGGAGGGATTTTTTCGTGAGCTGCAATGATCTAATTGGGGCTAAACATGACCTCCTCGCTGCCTTGTTTATCGATGTGTGAGCGGCAGGTCCCAGCGCTGGCTCTAAACCCCACTGCGGTGTTCGGGGAGTTCGAGCTGCGTGGAAGGCTTCCATGACTAGGCGCGCACATTGCAGCCGACGTGTAACTCGCCGTGCAGGAGTCGCTACAGGCCTGGGGGAGATCGCACACATGCAGAAACGGAAACCGCTTACCCGGTACCTGAATCCACGTGACTTGGCGCTGGCAGAGAAGCCACGAGGGGCGTTTAAGGTCACAGTGAGTGTGTCTTGTCCTCACACGTCACCCTCCCTGCAGAGGGAATGTCTGTTGACGTGGGTGTGCGTCCAGTCTAAACGTGCATATACTGAGCAGGTGCATCGTGCAGCCCTGGGTCTGCCTGCCGGGACGCGGAGGGGCCGCCCCGCACCTGCCCCCGGCACCCCTGGCGGCATCCCTCCACACTGCCCGTCGGTGCAGATCAGGCCTCGCCACAGCTAGCCAGGCAGTGCCGCTCACCAGTGTTGTCACACACATGGCACGGAGGAATCCCGGACACGCTACACACGCCTGTGCCCACGTGTGGCTGGAGAGTGTCTGGTGGAGACCGGGAACTGGGGTGATTGGGCTGGAGTGTGCGCCTGGCTGGCTGCCGTGCACAGGGCCGAGGTCTTGAACCGGGCTGTCCCAGTGCGAGGCCTGGAGACACCCTGCTTTCCTCAGTCACTGCACCAGGGCGGGCAGGCTCTGCTTTCCCTCCGTCTGCGCTGACGATCCTGTGAGCCCGGGGAAAACCGCAGCCTTCCCTTCCAGGGTCAGCCCTGAAAGCAAAGACGTCCAGTGTAGGGGTGCGGGGAAGCCACGGCCGGAGGAGCCTGCCGTGTTCCTGTCTCTGTGTGGCCCCCGTACCCAACACAGGCCTAGCAGGTGGAGTAGGCGTGGCCTGGTCGGAAGGTCAGGTTACCCTTGGAGTCTGAGCACTGCTGCGGTCGATGGTTCGAGAGATAGTGGGACTGGGAAGCCCAGGTATGAAGGTGGACGGGACCTGCCTAACTCAGCCCTGCGGATCACTGACGTCATGGGACAATCTGTAGTGTCTCCAGGATTTCAGTCACACAGAAAGGACGTAAGTGAGCGACAGAACTGGAGACGACAGTAACCGGGGCCCCGCCTCCCCTTCCGAGGTCACCACCTGTCCCCAGGGTGTCGCGCACCCCCCGCACACTGCCCCCTTAGCTGCAGCACCATCACTATCTCCCAAAATGACCACTTTCCCTCTGGACAACTGCCAAGGACTCATTTTCCATCTCAGAGCCCATCGGAAGCTCAGTTACCCTGCGAGCGTGTCCTAAAACAGAGCACATGGCGGGAGCAGCTGCCCAGAACAGGGTGTAACCTGTCGGAAAGGCAGCTCCTTTGCTCAACAGGAGAGACCACGGACAACCTTCGACGTGCGGAAAGACAAGCAAGGGGGTCTACGCAGCAGTCCCCAAGCAGTGGGGTTGCTGTCCGCGGTTGGTACACGGTCACCCTTCCACCCAGGGCCGCACGGTCCCTGCGACGCGGTCCCTTCTGACTATCCTGGACCCCAGATGTGATGACTGGCATTCACCAAAGACCTTCCTGAAGCGAGTTTTCCGTCCCGACGGTCCTGAGGCCAGGTCCAGGGACATGCCCAGACCAGGCTCAGGGCCCCTGGGTGTCCTTCCTGAGGGCTCCTGCGAAGGCCGGCCCAGGTGGAGGGCTGGCTGCCCCTCACCGCGGGAGGTGGGTTCCTGGCAGCAGCTATCTGGCTCACAGCGCTCGGGCGACCGCCCGCAGAGGAAGCCCTGTCAGTTTTCACCGCGTCACACAGACCCATGGGGGGCAAGTCCCACAACTGTGACTCAGGCCACCAAATAGGCATGTGGGTGTCAATTGAGCAAAACTCCATGAAACTAGAGGTATTTTGCCAAAAGAAATCATAGGAAGCAACCCCTGCCGGGACAGAGGTGTTCCCAACCTGGGCCCTGGCTGGGGGAGGGCTGCGGGGCCGGCCGGAGCAGGCAGGGAGACGGGTCTCCTTTCTCTGTCAGCTGTGCAGCTCTGCAGCATGTCGGGAGAGACGTATCGTGTGGCCTAGTGCCACGGAGCCAGCATTCGCAGCCATGAATGCGCCCGACACCTTCCAGGCAGGAAGGGGCACGGAGCGGGCCTCGGGGGCCCTACACGCTGCGTGCAGAGGTGCCACGCGGGCTGGGGGCCCATGCGAGGACCTGGCACAGGGTTCCCGGGATGAGGCGTGGGGGTGCGGAGACGAGTCAAGTCCCAGTCACCCTGTGGCCGCAGACCGGAGCGTCGGGAGCGACAGCCAC
>NW_006159879.1:1657620-1662960 GCF_000334495.1 Tupaia belangeri chinensis
CGGACCTCGGCCGCTGCATGGAGGGTGTGGAGTGGATCGCCGCCCGAGACCAGGAGGGCCCGGAGGCACATCTGCCGGGGAGTGTGGGGTGCTGGCCCTCAGAGGCCAGATCAGGGCCTGGACCTTGGGCGCTGCGTGTGGGGGCTCTGGCAGACGGGAAGGCCAGGGAGTGCCTCCCAGTTCCCAGCAGAGGATGCGCCACGGTACACACCCAGCACGACCTGTTCTAAAAGCTTAGTATGTCGAAAATGCCACGAAACGCCAAACTGATGGTTCTAGTTGACAAAAAACACGTGGTGGTTTGAGATTCCCTCCTTGTTTCTCAGGGTAACCTGAAAACCTTTCTAGTTCCAGGAATTGGTCTGGAATCGGTCGCTCTGCGCTCACCTTAGGGTGCTTATGAGGCTGTCCAGGCTGCACCTGCAGCTGCCTGAGCCCCAGGAACCGAACCACTGTCCATCCGGAGTCCCGCGTCGAGTCCCACTCAACCGTGAACTCAGCAGCCGGCGCGGTCTTTCGGAGGATTTATGGGGACCCACTGAGCCTGCTGGGCTGGTCAGAAACAGCACAGGGCGCCCCTCGGCGCCCACGAGCACTCCCTCTGAGACTGCCTGGCCCTCGCCACGCCTCGCCGTTGAGACAGTGAGCGGCTCTGAGTTTGGGGCTTTGCCCGAAGCTGCAGCTCCAACCACTGAGGCACCCTCTCCCGCTCTCCGACCTGGTTCCCTGTGACTTTTAGCAAAATAAATTCTCCCATGAGCAATATCCTTGGGGACAACCTGGGCATTTTCTGTTCGGATTAGAATAGGCAATAGTTCCTGGCATGGACAGAATGCTGTAGAAACCTCAATAGAAAGTTGGTAAATGAAGTCCATACTTCCTGTAATGAAGATTAGTTCTTTGTTAGAGTTCTGCTAACACGAGGCTGGGCTGGCATCGGAAAAGGGAAAGGGGCTCGTGATCAACACAGTGCGTGTTGTTATGGAAAAAGTCACATTTTCCCAAGAGATAAACACCTAAAATATTCTCTGCTTATTGTATGGTGTTCTCATCGCCTGGGAGCCTTAAAGAAGGCAGCATTGGGACAGACTGGCTGGGGACTGGTTGATCTGTCTACTGTTAGATACGTGTATGTGTGTGCACACTTTGAAAAACCATATTGTGTGTTACAAAGATGCACAACAGTGGAATATAAATTAAAAATTAATAATGTGCTTAAAAATAAAACTAAAATGCAGGATTAAAATAAAAATATTGAGCACATATAGTGGCCTCTTCAAACCTAGACATGGATTTAAAACATACATATTGGGACCAGCAGATGGCATAATGACTATGTCGCTGAACTCCCATGTAGTCACCGTGGTTTGCGTCCCGGACCTGGTGGCTTAAACTCACACTGGGCGCGTGTGCGTGCGTGCCCAAGATCCCGAGAGGAGAGTGAAGGAGAAGGGATTGCGGCATGGCCATACCCTGGGGGGTGATTTCGTGCTTTCTGTCTCTCTGTCTCTCTCTGTCTTTCTGGTGAGTGCACGTGCCCTATAGCAAACTCCTCTCCAAAAAAACATAGATATCATTGGTTTCAAAGATAATTAACTAAGTGTTTAAAGTCGGTCTCTCCTGGGCCAGGAGGCAGTGTGATGATTAAGGCACTGGCTTCCACATGGCTGACTGCAGTTCGAGCCCAGTGTGGTAACTTGAAAATCATACCAGCCATGTGTCCGTGCTTGCTAAAATGCCAAGAGGAGAAAGGAGGAGAAGGGATTGTGGCATGGCCGTCCCCCTCGGGGGTGATTGGTCATGTCCCCCTCTCTCCCTGGTGAGCACAGGCACCCTCTGACAAAACCCTGGAAAAATGGTCTCTCTGCACCAGAGCTCTCCTACAGGCTCCGAACGCAGTCACCCGCATCCCCACCGCCGACTGTGGGCTTCTCCCGCCGCACTGTGAGAACGGCGCCGAGTCATCCGCAGCCTCTCCCTGCTTACTCACGTCCTGTCCTGTTCTGTCCTTCAGAAAATGAACTCCGAGGAGAACTGGTGAAAACCCCCAGCGGGCATCTGTGAAGCCGGCAGGCAGAGGTGCAGCCTCGGGTCCCAGAAGACCTGCGAGCCAGTCAGGTAGGCGGCCGCCCGCCTCGCAGACTGCGGAGAGTGGCCCTCCCGTGCTGCAGTTAAACCGGACAATGCACCTGTTCTCACTGCCAACCTCACGCGCACACGGGGGTGCCAGGAGGGTGGGGGGTCTCCTTGCACACCTGTGAGGCGGTCCCAGGATTGCCAGTGGGGTGGGAGGCAATGCCAGGAGTCGCAAATGGAAGTGACCCGGGAGGCCACTGGGTGGACTCACACACCCAGCATAGGCCACGGCTCAGGGTGTCCGCAGATTCCGCTCGGAGGGCTAGGTGCAGCCGGCGCACACCTGTGGCTGCAGTGCGTGGTCTCAGGGCAGCGGCCACACGACTGTGGCACGGCCAGAACCTCACACTGGCGAGGTCTCAGCATCCGAGTATGCGTGACCTGACTCCCGAGGTCCGGGGGCCGGGTTGGTGCCGACGTTCTGAGTGCCTTTGGCACAGGCCGCTTTGTGGGGGAGAAAAAGGCCCGGAGCGGGGGGTGACCTGTAGAGCTGACCTCGGAGGCCCGGCACGCGTGTGTTAAAGGCGGAGGGGGTGGGGTGACCTGTAGAGCTGACCTCGGAGGCCCGGCATGCGTGTTAAGGTCCGTTGTGTGAGTCACGTGTTTCTCCACCGACTGCCCCTGGGCCTGCCTGATCTCACAACTACTTGCCACATTCTGATAAAGCTGTCCCTGAAGGCCAGCAGGAGTCTAGAGAGAGCGGGGGCTGGATCCCACACGGCTAATTATGCAGTTCGAGTCCCAGACCCGACGACTTAAAACTCATACCAGGCACATGTGCATGAATGCCCATAATCCTCAGAGGAGAGTGGAGGAGAAGAGACTGCAACGTGGTCATTCCCCTGGGGGTGCCTGCTCACTTTCACTCTCTCTCTCTTTCTGGTGAGTGCACATTCCCTATAGAAAAACTAACAAGAAAGAAGGATACTTCTCCCTGCCTGTGGAAGTAGAGCTGGGATTGTGTCCACGCCCACAGCCTGGGGGCACGCAGTCTCTAAGAGCAGTGGGAACAGCACTTGCAGACCACAATGTCCTGGCCACGTTCTCATCCCCACCTGCTCGCCGTCCTGAGGGCTCCTCTGTCCCCACCGGCCTGGTTCGGGGACTGTGCTCAGTTGTACGCTTCGAACACGAGTGTCAGCCCCTCCTGGGCTCTGCAGGCTCTGAACCGTCTGCGCGCCCACCCGCCCGTCCATCTCGCAGTCCCAGTGGTGTGCAGCCTGGGCTCGTCACTGATCGTGGCTGACAGGTTGCCGTTTCTGGTGTGACGCTAAGTGTTCACATATAACTGAGGAGTATCAACACGGTTTATGGTAGAGCTTCAAATGCACCCTCACTGCAGGTTAAACCACACAGCAAGAACAGCCAGCTTTGAAAGAGAAATCCCTGCTTACGCTGGACACGCCTGGCCCTGAATAGGCACCCGGTTGATTTTGAGAGGTGCGTTTTCCAGGCGGGTCGAGGGTGCTGGACTTGGTCCAGGTGAGCTCCAGCAGGCCCTGCTCTCCTCCTGCTGCCCTCTGGCCCTGCTCCTGCGGCGGCCTCCAAGCAGGCCCTGGTCTAGCATGCCCTCCTGGGTGGACAGTGAGTCTGGCCCCCAGCAGCCTCCCAGGTTCAGAGCCAATGGGGTATTGGCGGCAGGAAGCAAGCCCTCAGCCCTCCACAGCACAGGGAGCCCCTGGGCTGGCCAGGCCCCCGCCAGGCCACGCCCAGTCAGGGCACGCCTTCACTACCCCTCTCACTCCCAGGCCTCAGGGCTGCTGCGAGGGTAGGGGAGCTGCCATGCGGGCAGCGGTGCTGGCGTCTGTACTCTGGGACTTCTGGTAGCTGTTATCCATTTCGCATTCTCTGAGGAGGACTCTCCGGATAATCAGCATCTATTTCCTGTATGTGTGTCATAAATACTCGGCCGTGGGTGGTGCATAAAATATTAGGGAACAGTACGTGGGACAGAAAGACAAGCCCTACGTGGCGGGGACGCACTGCCGTGACGTGCTCCTGGGACCAGCGCAGCTCTCCCCGGGCGTCGCCAGACTCGTGCTGCCCTGCACATCCGGATGGGCAGCTTCTGCGTGAGGAGCTAGGCAGTGGCTCTCGGCCTCATGGCCCTCTCCATAGCAGCTGGTCCCACCAGGCCGGGAGGTGAGCCATGGACAACGGAGAATGGGCAGGTGCGGCCACATCCCATAAAACCGTGTGTGAGGGCCAGCAGGCCGCATGGTGGTTAAGGCACTGGACCCCACGGGGCCAAGTCTGCAGTTCGAGTCCTGGACCCGGTGGCTTGAAAATCGTGGCAGGCACATGTGCATGTGTGCCCAAAATCCTGAGCAGAGAGAAGGGAAGGGATTGTGGTATGGCCATCCCAGCTGGGGCTGATTTCTTACTTTTCCTCTCTGTCTCTCTGTGTCTCTCCAGCAAGCACATGTGCCCTATAACAATAAAAACAAAACAAAGCATCAACAATAGCGAGTGCATTTGGCCAGAGCTCTGGTGCCGACCCATGGCCAAACGCCACGTTCAGAGCCCCAAACTGCATGGCTGTCTCAGGGGTGGGGCGGCCACTAGCCCTGTCACACGCCCTGATGGGCACAGCAGAGCTGCAGTCAAAGGCCACAGCCAGGCCCGGGGTGAGAGCCAGGATGCAGTGAGCTTAGCCGGGGCTGCGGCAACGCTGTGAGCATGGAGGCAACGGCTTCGTGGTGTCCGTGGGACTCGGGGCAGTGTTCGTGAAAACCTTCTGACTCCAAGAGAAGTTTCTCAATCTTCATGACTATATCCCTCTGCCTGCCAAGAAGTACCGTCCTGACACTGTGTAGGGCAGGAAATCAGTTGAAAGCGATGCCACGAGGGACCGTCACTCCTGGACGCACGGGGCAGTGTAAACACTCAGACACCCTGAACGAGTACGTATAAGTGACCATAGCTCGGGCTAGCGACCAGGCAGTGTGAGGTGGGACCACAGGTGCGTGATCCTAAGCAAGGGGCTTCCAGAAGTTTGTGGAAGATGGAGTTAAAGCTCTAGTTGTTTGGGTGTAGGAAATGTGAAATCCGTGCAGTTTTTCCATAATACGCATTTTCCATTAAATTCTTGAAGACTGCGATTGCAAACCAAGATAAAGACTGCGGAGAACCCAAACACGAGAATATTTCAAACTGCAGGAGACGTCAGCCAGTCTTGGGGAAAGGTGCCGACTCACGGCTCGC
>NW_006159879.1:1663308-1674356 GCF_000334495.1 Tupaia belangeri chinensis
CCGGCCGGCGCTGGAGAAGGTGGCCGGCCGGTCCCACCCAGCCAGCCGCCTGTGCGTGCCCAAAATCCAAAAAGAGGGAGACGTGGAGAAGGGATTTCGGCCTGACCATGCCCCATGAGGGGTGCTTTCTCACTTCCTCTGTCCTCTCGCTCTTCCTCTCTCTCGCCTCTGTCTCTCCCTCTCTCCTTGCTCTCTCTGACGAGTATGCATGCCCTCTGACAAATGTTTTAAAAGTAGCGTGTATTGTAAAGCAGGGTGCAGCCCCCACATGGGAGCACTAGTGTTCTGGAGAGGGCAACGTCGCAGGGTCACAGCCTGCAGTGGGCTCTCCCGACGTGGGCCTGCGTGGACCAGCTCCTGGGAGGCCGAGCTGGAGCCTCGGCCGCGGCAACCCACCATGGGGAGCTCTGGGCTGCAGCTGGGCTCTGTGGGCAGGTGGGGCTGGGGACTACAGGTGGGGCCTGACCTGACCCTGGTATGGCAGCCTGAGGGCAGACTGGAGGAGCCGAGGCCAGGGCGGAGCGGCTGGAAGGACGCTGGTACAGGAGTCCAGGGAAGCTGCCGAGGGCTGCAAAGAAGTCAGGGGTGCCTGGGACGTGGCAGGAGAGGTGGCCCGAGGAGCCCCAGAGGACAGCACTGTGAGCACAGGGAGTTGGGGTGAGGCCCCGCGCACACCAGCCGGGGCACGCGAGGAGCTGGCACACAGCCTTGAGACGTGCTGCTGCTGCACATCCTGCCTCCCAGGACCTCAGTGACCTCACCTGGGAAATGGGGAGGAAGTTCCTGCAACATGGGGCTGCTGAGGACGCGGAAGGCAACACATGGAGAACAGGCTGCTCCGACGCGTGCACGGCTCGGGCTCGGGCTCGAAGCGCCACGCTTGCCCTCAGATCACTCACAGACGTGCCACCGAGGATGGGCAGGGACTCTGGCTTCCAGCTGGCTGTGCTCTGGGCTGCTCTAATCCAAGGGCTCTATCTTGCCTCGCAGCCTGGAGAATGTGAGGACGCGCCGTGAATCGACAGGGCTCCAAGGATGCTCATAAAAAAAAAAAAGATGCGGAAATGCACATTTATGTGAACGCACATTTCATAGATGCACTGCTTGTGTTCAGCAACAAATTCTACAGTCCAAGAAGCTAGCAGGTGTGCGTGCGTGACACCAGAGACAGGCAGCGTGGGGCGGGACTCGGTTCTGCTCACTCATTCATTCACTCGCTTATATTTTGAGCCACGAAAGTGTGTTTCTTATGCAGAAGATAAGTGACATTACAGCTCATTTATTTATTCAGTAATAGAGTTGTAATTTAAGGGCAAAATGCTCAAAATGACTGAAAGTGTTTCTAAGCAGCTTTCAAGAAACAGCTTTGAGACAACCAAAAAGTTGGAAAAAGCGGCGGTACCCACTGAGGGTTCCGTATTTGTCATGGGAAAGCACCTGATATTCTGGCTCTCTTTAATACATTAAAGCGTCTGCGGAGGGCATACCTGCAGTGGGGAGGGGAAACGGGGGCCGCGTATTGACAGGTATACTGCACCGTTGTGAAGAGCGCACCGTTGCCTGGAGCGTTTCCATCTCAGAGGGTGAACGTGGCGTTTAGGTAGACGTCGCCATAATGTCTGTAACCGGCTTGCAAAGATTAAGAAATGTGTGTGTGCACGTACATGTGTGTATTGTGAGCATATGCACGTGTGTGCGTGTGTATGTATTTGTGTATGCAAATGTGTGTGCATGTATATTACATGTGTGTGCATGTGTGCATTTGTGCAGGAGCCTGTGTGAATGGTGGCAGATGGATGCATGGGTGTGTGTGCAAGCATGAGGGTATGTATTTTCATATGAATATGTGACTACTTGTGTGTGCATGCACATGCATGTGAGTGTGCACAAGTCTGAACATGTGCATATACATATGCACATGTGTGAGTATATTATTAAGCGTGTGCGTGTTTGCACATGTGCCAGTGGTATGTGAGTGTGCATATGTCTGTGTGTATGTGTGAAAGTGTAATGTGTGTATACATGAACATTTGCATGTGTTAGGAGTGTGTGAGTGTGCATGTATATGTACACACATGTTTAGGGAAGATTCAGATAGCCCTCCTGTACTTGACCCTGTGTGTAATATTGTCTTCAAAATGACAACTTTACCGTATTTATTGTTTTAGAAGGTATTATTTCTTAAACATTCATTTAAAATATTGAGTCGGGGCCAGCAGGGGGCGTAGAGGTCAGGGCCTCAGACTCCCATGTGGCCATCTATGGATCAAGTCCCAGGTCCAGTGACTTGAAACTCACACTGGTTTCGTGTGCGTGCATGCCCAAAGTCCCAAGAGGAGAATGGAGGAGAAGGGACTGCGGTGTGGCCCTCCCCCAGTGGTGACTTCTCACTTTCTGTCTCTCTGTCTCTCCAGGGAGCACACATGCCCTATAGCTGAAACCTTGTGTGTATATATATTTATCTACACACACACGCATATACAGATATACTTGCATACATACATGTTAAGAGTAGAGAGTGGGACGCAGAGCTCGTCTACAGCCGAGGACAAGCGCCACCCTCTGTGGGCAGAATGAGCTCGGTGCTGGTGGCCGGGGCGGGGGCAGGCTGCCCTCCTCCCAGACCCATCCCCAGAGAGCGCTGAAGCCCTGACTCCCGCGTTTGTGGGTGAGGGAACGCAGCTCTTCCAGATGGACCGTCCCACGACCGAAGTGTTCATGCCTGAAAGAGCCTCAAACAAACTTTGAGAACACAGTCTTCCCATGCTGCCACGTTCTATGTGCTTGGTCCGTGTCCAACTAATGAAAAACCATGTTCTAAAGGGGTCCTTGGCGTGGTGGTGTGGGCGCGGGGATGCAGCTGCAGCGGCAAGGGGGAGAAAGCCCTCTCTGAGCAGGGACATGTGCTCCCCCAGGAAGTCCCTGTGCCACCTGTGGGTGGTGGTTCTCTTCCGCGTGTGCCCACTGTGACTGTCAGAATGCCGTGGACGCTGCGTCCCTGGTGACTCGCTGGCTCAGAACGTGAGGGCGGCGAGTCAGCCCCGGCGCTGCTGTACGCAAGATCGTGCGGTAGACCTCCATCGTAAAAAAGAAACCCCGAGAAAGAAGCAGGCTGTCCCCACGGCCTGCGGCGAAGGGAACGCAGCTTGCATCGGAGCCTGGGCAGCTTGAACACAGCAGTGCGTGTGTGCGTGTGTGTGGGTGTGTGTGCCTGGGTGCCAGTGGGCAGGAGAGTGGGGAGGGACTGTGGCACACACCCCTGCGGGCGAGCCTTCTTGCTGACTGTCTCACCTTCTCGCCGTCTTTCTCTGGAAATTAAGAAGAAACACAAAAACCAGTATCACTACTTTACAGCTTCTCAAAAGGCGGATGTCTGGGAAGCGCCAGCTGAGCCCCACGCTGGCCACGTGTGTAAACAGCAGCGAGACGCCGGCTCCTGTCACCAAGCTGCCTGTGCCACCCAGGGCGCACTTAACGAGGTGCTGGCTTGGACACTAAGGAAAGCAGGGCCCTGGGAAGGGAGAGCCAGACAGAGACCTGGGATGGCAGACCCGCAGAAGTAAGAAGTGAGGCGGGGAGAGGGCAGAGGACGGGACACACCGCGTGCAGAAATCACACGTGCCCGTGGGGAGCCAGCACTTCCTGGCCTCAGACTCAGGAAGCTTCGCTGGTTCTCAGCACAAAATCAGCCTTTAGCTACATTTAGCCTGAAGGGCAAAATTATGTTCACTGTTTCCTCTAGCCCATTCTGTCATTAGAAACAGAAAATACCAGAAACTGGGTGATTTATAAACGTAGAGGTTTATTCACTTCACAGTTTTGAGGTCGCAGGGCCAGGGCTGTTGTGGGGCGTCGTACAAACACTGACCACGTGGGAGTCGAGAGCAGAGCAGAGGGGCTGCCCCTGTGTCCTGTCTGGTCTCCCACCATCTCTTCAACCTGCGAGGAGCTGCCGCAGAGACCACGCCCTGGTCACTGAACTGCCCCTGGTCCCAGTGAAGGCTGACCCCACGAAGGGACTGCGTTCCTCCCCCTCCCGACAGCCAGTCCTCAGCGCACAGTTTGGGGACAGCGTTCTGTGCCCGGTGCCCATAGGACGACACCCCACACGCCGTAGGCATGCGCTCAGCTGATGGGAATGCAAGCGTGCTGCCCGGAGGGACCGTATCGAGGCCTGCCTGCTGCGAAGTCCTTCCCCGTGCCCGGCAGGACGCTCGTTGGGGACTCTTACCTCTCAGTGAGGCGGACGAGCCACACTCCTGCTCCTCCTGCTACTGCGAGTCACGCCTGGCCAACGCCTGGCCACGCTCCTGTCTCGGTCACGGCATGTGCAGAAGGATGCGTTCTGAGCAGGGCACCAGGGCTGGCCGGCCAGTCGTCTCCACTGCTACGAGCAGCTGGTAGGGTTTATTTCCACGGTACATTTAAATACTTTTCCTAACTTTGTGATCAACTGCCGATACAGAGAATATGCGTAAATACAACTGTAGCAGGTAGGAAAGGGTTGGCATTCTTAGGAAAACCGAGGTGGGAAAAGGGTCTCCTCTCTCCAAGAACTGGGAAGAGGGTGTTGTCGTCTACTGTGTGCCGGGGCGCCGATGCCTGGCCTGGGCAACTTCGAGAACAGAGGCTCCAAGCCCCTCCATTTGGGAACCCGAGGGTGAGGCCGCACTGGGGTCCCAGTAGGGGCCACGGTGGCACAGAGCAGCATGTGGCTGGGGCTGAGCAGGGCGCACGTCCGCATGAACCCGAGGGCCCAGTCCTGCTGTCACGCCCAACGCCGCACCCGTCTCAGCCCCGTGGTCAGATCACCTCACCGGTCAGCACCAGGCGCGGCGTCCCAGATTTCGAGTTGCTCAGATGACAGCGGGGGGTCAGGTCACCCCACCCCGGGCGCTTACAGAAGTAGCGTTCTACAAGGTGTCCTTAGTGACAGGTGTCTCCAAAATGCATCCCATCGATGCCATGTGGCTAAGTCCGGATAGGCTGGGCTGGTTCAGAATGAGCTGCAATAAACTCAGAGTGCATACCGTGGTAAGTCAGCCGGCTGCTCACGCCGCAGCCGGACGCGGGTGGCGGGCCCTCCATCCCCGACAGGGGGTGCCCCCCCATCCGCGACTGTGCCCGCTGGAATCTGTGGCCTTCCAGAAAACATCAGGCCTGAGGACCGTGCAGGATGTCTGGGCTGGCCGCAGCAGCCCTGAGCTAGAGCCAGACTGCAGACCCTGGAAGGGAAGCTGGAAATGGAGACGCCCTCGTGCCCGGGAGTTTGGGTATGGCGAGAACGCAGGGCTGGCCCTGCCGCGGGCTGGTCGGGGAAGGCCTGGCCGCTGTGGACCACCTGGCACCCATGCCCTCTCCTCGCCAGCGTCCCTCAGTCTGATTCTCTTCTGCCCGTGGGGATGCCATGCACATGACCTGGCAGCCCACGCTCTGCCCCAGGAAGGCCCCCAGCGTGCCCCCACCATGCCCACGCCCAAATCCCTGCAGAGATAGCACTCGGCCTCTCCGTGAGCTCGGGTCTCGGTGAGACGAGTCTGTCCTGGGAGAATGAGCCTCCCCGAGTGGAGGGGACGTCCTCTGAGTCTGTGGGCATGGGCGTCCCTGCCAGGGATTCCTCAGGGCTGCTCGGAAACGCCTCCATGAGAACCAGCCAGCGTTGCCTTCCTAGCCCCCTCTGAGCTCCACCCCGCCAGCGCACCCGCATTCCAGGAGCAGGGCCTGGGTAGGTGTCTCTAACACATTCTGCAAGTTCTCCTGCACACGACAGGCCACTATCCTGGCCTGCGGGGGACCCTGTGCTGGTGACCGCTCTCCAGGTACTCAGAGCTGGCATCCCCACCCCGTCCTGCTTGCCAAGAGGGCTCAGAACATTCGTGGGGAATGGATTTAGAAATTTGAATTCCGTGCACAGTGTGTTCAGAACATGCGTTTCCTACGACTGTCAGAGACCCCTCCCCTGACAGGCCCAGGGAGCCGCGCGGCCTGCGTGTTCGCTGACTGTCCCCCTGCCTCCTGGCAAGGCTTCCTCGTTCTCCTTATTCTACTTCATTTCTTCCTGTCTTGGCTCTACTGTGGGAGAGTTGACACACACTCACACGGTGGCGAGCCCCAGGGTAGACACCGAACGCATAGGCCACAACGGGGAGACCTCAGGCTGGCGGCTATTCCACGCCGGCCCCCACTGCAGCGACCTGGTAATCCTAGGGTTAATCTGCTCAGGCCCGGGCTGCCCGTGCCCCCCACGCCATCCTAAGACAGAACCCCACGGAGTCGTGCCCAGGTATGCTCAGGAGTATGACACTCAGGTGCTCACCCACGGCCCGTCATGCCCTCCCACGGAGCAGAAGCCGGGTCCACCTGCTCCACCCGCCCCTGTGCGAGCAACCCACGGAGCCAGGGATCATCCTGACGTTGGCCTATTTCTGTGTGTCCACAGCAAGGCTTTCACACCCGGTGTCATGTGTGTGTGCACGCATCCCCATGTGTGTACCTGTGTGTGTGCACGTCCCCATGTGTGCACATGTGTATACCTGTGTGTGAGTGTGCGTGTATGTGTGCAGGACAGGGTGGGACACGGACGCAGAGGCTTAGCTGAGTAAGGAGCCAGTGCCATGCTCTCAGGGCAGTGGCCGAGCCTTGCCTGGGGCTCCTATTCCCGGGTGCTCCAGAACACAGAAGGAGCGTCACTCGGAGCCATCTGGATTGGCTCTGCAGCCGAGGACGGCGTCTGGGAAGTGCGTCGGCAGGAAGTAGAAGTTTGCTCTCTGACCTACGTGTCAAGGGCCACGGCGTGTGGAGTCTGTCTCCTGCCCTCCGAGAGCACGCTGGAGCCCCGGCTGCGCACACGGTGTGTCTGGGCCTGTCTGCCTGTGGCTTCCGGCTGCAGGCGAGGGGCTGGCGGAGGGGGGCTGCCCTCAGGGCTCCCCGGGCAGACCTGCTGCCTCCTGGGAGCCGCCACAGGAGCCCTGGGGAAGGGGCAGGCCGGGAAGCTGGGCCCAGCACCTGATGGGAATCCGGGTGTGGAAGTCGGGCTGGGTGGCGGGCTCTGCGAATCTTCTGTGTGACGTGAAGGTCAGGAAGTGACCCGATCTCCTCGCGTGGACAGACCGCAAACACCGAACCTAAAGCCGGCCAGCGTGGCCACGTCTCGGGCAGACACACCGGGGCCAGGTGCTTTCTCTGAGTGTAGGCGCAGCAAGCTGAGAGACAGACCTGCAAGGGCAGGGCATGGAGGGCGGGGAGGGCGGCGGCTCTAGCGGGGCATTCCCCATGGTGTGACGCACTCAGGTCTCCTCGGGGTCCTCTCCCACGGCACGTGAGCCATCCATGTTTCTCATCGGTCTCTGAGGAGCAAGTCAGTAAAGCTCCAGGAAACAGCCCCTTATGAAAACTGCAGAGAACGCAGCGACCACTGACCCGGTACCAGCCCTCCCTGCAGCCCCCACGCCTGCCGTCCCCTGAGAGTCACGGGAAAGTCTTTGGAGTAATGAAGACAGCGTTGCTAAGGGGCCACTCAAAGAAGGCTGCACAGGTGAGCCACGTCTGCTCAGCTACTCGCACCCTGACGAGCCGCCCGTGCGTCCTTAAACTACTGAAGCGACTCTGGGAAGGACATCTCTGCAAAGAACCTCTGAGTACGTCGCTCACTCCCGGCCGAGGTCACCCTGCCACGGAGACAGTGGGTCCACCAGCATCGCGACCGCTCTGCTGTACACCAGCGCCCACACGGTGCACCCACAGAGACATGGGCCACGTGAAGCCCGCTGGCCCCACCTCGCCCGCGCCCGGCAGGAGTCGCCACACCAGCTGGACTGCCGTGGAGATCCCGAGGCACCCCTGAAGTCTCAGGCGTTCTCCCCAGACTGATGGACAAGGGAAAGGAAAGCATGTTGCCTGGCAGAAACCTTGATGGGGTGACAAACCAGCTTAACTGGTCTCCCTCGAGATGGCACGGGGCTATCGCGGCCTCGCCAGGCGGGCTCAGCGGGCACTCCCTGCCCAGAGTCTGAGGCTCAGCACGGGGAGGACCCACTCCAGACCCATGTCCTGCGGCCCAGGAAGTCCCAGACTGCCCGGACTGGGGTGGGACCCTGAGCCGCCTCGCCCCCGCCCACCTGGGCTGCTGTGGGGGGTGTGAAAACGGACGGGACTCCGCTCCCCAGCGGGGCTGAGACCCTTACACGGTCCAGTGGGTTGAGCACAATAGCCAATTTGCGTTCCATTTCTGAAGGGGGCATTTTTTCTTATTGGCACATGAGAGAGGAAAAGGCCGAAGGTTGCTGAAAGCACTCCTCATGACGCCGCAGGCTGGTGCTCTGTGTTCTCGTGTCCTCGAGGGCCCGGCTGGTGGCAACAGAGACCCACAACTGCCGGCTTGTTTCCATCCCCGTGCAGAGTGGAGGCCGCGCTGTTCTGACACGGTTGCAGCTCCGAGAGCGACGGCCCCGCAGGCTCGCCCTCCAATGGGAGCTGAGGTGCATGAGCTCCAGACTGACGGTCCCCAGGCCCTCTGGCTATGCATGTGCTCCCTGCTGGCCCCTTCTTCTGCCCCCTCAGGACCCATTCTCTGGGCTGCCATGGCCCCCACGTGCCCTCCAGAGCACCGGCCCACTGTCCACTGTTGCCCCAGTCGTGAGCCCCGAGGGCACCAGCCCTGGCTGTCCCGCCTTAGCTCCTAGGACTCTGACCCTCATGTCCGTGCGGACCATGGCCTTGCCCATCTCCTGTACCCTGCTCTCACCCTCGGACGTGGCCCCGGAGCCTAGGGCCCTCCCGGCTCCTGGCTGCCTCCTCAGGAGCAGGTGCTGGAGCTCGCGGGCTCTCGTCCACGTCCATCTGGGGAAACTGCAGAGTGAGCGAGCGTGCTGTACCGCCTTGGCCTGTGGTCTCTGGAGCCTTCCACCACCCGTGGGACTGACCCCACGAATGTGTACGGGCATGTGCCCACCCGCCCACCTGCCCTGTGTACCTGCACGCCAGGGCCCGGCCTCCAGGGGCTGCCGTGCATGTGCTGAAAGGATGGTCTTCCATGAACTGCCCCTGGCACCTCCTCGGCCGCCCGCCCAGTGAGGTGCCCATGTCTCACCAGACTCAGCGCGTCGCAAACACTCGCCCTTCCCGGGACGTGCCACTAGCTTCTCTCCAGGACCAGGCAAAGCTCCCCCAAGGCACCGACTCCACCCAGCTCGGCTTTCGGCCCTGGATCTGCCCAGGCCTGCAGCGGCAGTCAGCCCTCCGAGTCTGGGTCGGATCGGGGGTGCCCAGTGCTGTGAGGGAGGAGTGCCCCATACCCGCATTCTCCTGGGGGTCCCAGAGCTGCCAGCCATGGGTGTCCCCTTTGCCTTCTGGCCTGCCTTGGGAGGCGAGTTTTCCAAGACCACAGGAGGATCCGAATTGTGTAAGCCCTCTGACTGTACCCCCTGGTTTTTACCAGGAGCCGTTGTCGCTGGGCATGCCATGTGGGGTTGTCGGGAAAGGCAGGACATGGTTTTGCATAGAAAAATAGAGACAGCACCTCAGTGTGGCCAACAAGCCATGCCGTGTAGGTCAAGCACAGCTCCCTCCAATACCCCCGGCTGCGGTAGATGGGAGCTAGAAGCAGCATAGGGCTCCCTTCCCAGTGTCAGCGAGGACCCGAGCGTGGCCCACTGCAGTGAGTGAGCTAGCAGTGAGCGAGCTAGCAGTGAGCGAGCTAGGGATGTGGGCACCACAGCATCGGGAAGAGGGGCTGAGTCTGCGCTTCCTCCTGGCAGGGGCGGTCGGGTCCGGAGGGAGTGCGCTTAGAGGCCCCATGCCCCGCAGGCTTCGTCTCCTTACGCCCACGCACTGTGCATCGTTACGGTGTGGAAAATGGCACAGCCGTCGTCCTACGGAGACCTGGGCGGCCGCCCCGTGTCCCCCCATGCAGTCTCTGCGGCTGGTCCTCAGAGCAGGTGGAGAGGGCAGAGTCCCAGAGAATGTGGGCAGGAGGCGCGGGGCGGCCGCGGGTGAGACTTTGAGCCTAGGTTACGTGGCCCGGCCCAGGCTGTGAAGTGTGTCCTCACTGAGGGGCGCCTGCAGGACTTGGAGCTGGAAGAGGCTGGGTTGGGCGCTCCGGCAGGACCGGGGTCTACAGCACCCTTGGGCTCTGGCCAGCCCCTTCAGAGCCAGCCCAGCGCTCTGGCCCAGCTCACACAGCGCCCGGCGCTCGCAGTCCTCCTAGGGCCAGGAGAATACTCAGCAGGGCCGCGGTGACCATCAGGGCCGCTCCAGTCAACCGGCGGGCACCGGGCAGGCCAGTGCGGGCTGCGCTGGACGTGGTTGAGCTCAGGCCGTGGGCTCTGGCAGACGGCGTGTGGGCGGCGGAGCCGGGAGCCAGCGTGGCTGTCCTGCCTAGTGAGGGGTGGGCTCAGTGCTCAGGCCACGTCACCGTGGGCCCAGGCTGATCGTGCAGCAGGGCCCTTTCCAGGTCCCCCCGAGAGCCTCGCACACTTGCCGACACACCCCACGGCTGCTTGGCCGCGCGGAAGGACCCAGCATGCAGCCGCTGTCTGTGTGGTCCCTTCACAGCCGGGCCTGTCCCAGCGTCACCGCGACCGTCGTTCTTCCCACGTTTTAAAAATACTTTGTCCGTCAGGTCCCTGAGAGCTCACCGCCATCCCCACGGGTGATTTCACATGCCGCTCACGTGTCGTGAATGTGCCCGAGAACAGAGCTGGGAACGAAGGTCTGGGAGAGCAGAAAACAGGAAGAGGGAGGTGGGAAGGGCAGGGAGGGAGAGCGAGCAGCCGACACGTGCAGTGTGAGGTGGGAGAGGCTCTGCGGGCAGTCCACTGCAAAGGCGCCTGTGGGAGTCTGGGGACCTCCCAGAGTGTGCTGGGACACACGTGCTGGGCCCATGCGCTGGGGTGGGCTATGGTGTCAGGACGCCCCAGAAGGCATCTCTCCCTTGTTCATACAAGTGACAGACTGTGGGACCCCCTCCCTAACAGCGGCCACCAGAGGACGTCAGCCTCTGACCGAGTGAGGCTGTAGCTGCCCGTCCCCGACACAGGACAGCGAGGGTG
>NW_006159879.1:1675274-1680219 GCF_000334495.1 Tupaia belangeri chinensis
CCAGCTGGAAGGCCTCTGCAGGAGGACGCCATGGTCCCACAAGCCCTCCTCCTGACGTCCTACTGCGTGGAAGCACACACCCGCCCCTCACGGCGGCTTGTCCCGTCCAGGCTTTTGCCATAGCGCACGGATGCAGGCTCAGTGGCGGCCTGCTCGCATCGCTCGTTGTCATGAGTTGGGTTTATATCAGAGGGCGACTGCTCACGGATCCCGGTCTCTGCCCGCTCTGTGGGCGCCGGCCTATCCAACCTGCCACCTGCTGGAGTCCGCTGCAGCCCTGCGGGTTGGCACTGACCGCTGATCGGCACAGCAGCTGCCGTCCCCGCGTCCTGCTGCTGAGAAACGTGGTCTCGCTGTCTCGCCAGGCTGGGAGATGAGGCAGGTGAGAAGCCACGGCTCCCCTGAGCGCCCCGTGGAGCACACTGACAGCGTTCCTACTGCCGCAGCACTGGAGGGCGTTCAGGCCAAGGCACCAGAGCACACATTAGGGGGTGGCCCTGTGTCGGTGAGGTGTCAGTCACCAGGCTAGGGAAACGGCAGCGAGACCGTGAAAGGCCCTGGACATAGCGCGACGTGGCTCATGCCGTGGAAGGAGCCGTGGACTCTGGAGTCACCTTTCTCGGAGCTCGGCAGCAGCTCCCCAGCAAACTGAGCCCCTCTGGTCGCGGGACAGCCCTTGGTCTCGGGTGACAGCACCTCCTAGAGCACTGAGCGCACAAGGGGAGCCGATTCTAGAATGCTCCTCCCTCCTCGTGGGCGTGCACACACGATGGCCCTGTCCCTCTGCACCCACCCCTGCCGCAGGCAGCCGTCCCGGCACCGCCCTGGCTCCACGCTTGCCGGAGCCTGTGAGGCCTGCGGCCGATGGGGCTTCATTCCGATGCCAGGAAATCCTCCCAGCCTGTTTGCTTTATTTCCAGAGGAAAACATGCATTTTAAAATGGCAGCATAAGACTCCATAAAAATTGTTTTAAACAGCGTAAACAGTCCTAATGTGCTGACCAGGTGGTTCACGCTGCAGTTCTCCCATGCCGGCCACGTGGTCATCAAACCACCCCGGGCGCTGGAGCCCCTGTGCTGGGCGGGAAGCCACGCCGTAGCCGCCCGGGCAGCCGCAGGGGTGCAGTGCCCCGCACCCTCACTTTCCTGATGGGGGTGCGAAGTCCGGGGTGGCGCCCAGATACGCTTCGCTTTGATCCCTGTCACTCAGGTATCCGCACTCCTCCCCTGCCTTCTTACCTGCCCACTTCCAGTTTCTGTCCTCCAGTGCAGACACAGCACACCTGAGCGGGGACGGACACCGTCTCCTTCCTAGTCGGCTTCAGTCCGTCAACGGGAGATCTTCCCGCCGTCCACTTCCTGTCCAACGTCGCGGTCTTGCTGTTTGCGTGGCTGAGTAGATTCCGCGGGGCGCATGTGCCACGCTGTCCATCCAGTCACCCGTTCGTGGCTCATGTCTCAGCGGTTGTGAATAACGCTGCGGTGAACATGGGTGTGCAAGGGTTTTCCAGCTGTGCGTTTCCCTGCCCGTTGGGCAGACGCCCAGGAGTGGGACTGCTGGGCCCACGGCAGCTCTAGTTGTAGTCTCTGAGGAACCTCCACGTCGCGCTCCACAGGGGCTCCCTCCGGCAGCCCGCCAGCACTTCTCACTATGTGTTTCAATCTTGGCCGTTGTGGCTGGGTCGGGGTATCTCACTGTGGTTTTGACTGCATCCCCCTGTGATGAGGGAGGGTGAGCGTCTTCCATGTGCTTTTGGCCTTTCATACGTCTTCCTTAGAGAGCTGTGTCCTCATACCATTTCCCGTCTTTGAGCTGGGTCGAGCGTTTCATCTCAGGTAAGCTGCCTGAGTCCCCGCGTGCTGGCGACCAGATCCTTCTCGGAGGCAGTCCACACAGGCCTGCTGAGTCACTCCGCTTGTTGTTTCTCTTGCTGTGAAGAAGCTTTTTAACCTGATGAAGGGAATCCAGGGGAAAAGAAAGAAGCAAAACATTTAAGGGACACAAAATTGGAACATGATGTGTTGGTGATAACCTGTACGGTCATATCTTTGACTGGACTAGATGCAGTGTATTCATGCCAAGAAGATGCATTTGCATGCTGTAGTGACATACAGTAATGAAATGTATACAAAATAATAAAGAAAAATAAAAACTCCAAATAAGTAAAAGAGAATGAAATTAAAGCAAAAAAAAAAAAGAAAAAAGAAACGAGCCCCTTCTAACATCCTTAAAGAGTATTCTCTGCCTATACGAACCCTCCTAGATTTCATTCTACAGACCGGCAGGTGGCATCATTGTTGTCACTGGACTCCCATGAAGTCAACTGTGGGTCGAATCCCGGGCCCGGTGGCACACATGTGTGTGCGTGCCCAAGATCTGAGAGGAAAATGGAGAAGGGATTGTGACCCTTACATCCCCCAGGGAGAGATTTCTCGCTGTCTGTCTCTCTGGAAGCATTGGCACTCTCTAGCAAAGATCTCTCTTAAATTAGTTCTCCCACTTGGAGTCAGAATCGCATTTGCAATGGACGATCCTGACCGGAAGCCTATGTTCAGGGCTGCACACTGTTGTTTTCTGGCCTGCCCGTCACCTCTGGCAGGGTGTGTGTTTATGCACACATGCGTACTTCCATGTGTAGGTCTGTGTACACACGCACACACACTTTTTCAGAAAAGCAAATATTAAGATTAGCAGCCTCAATGAGAGAGATTTCCACAGGGTATTTATATTTTCTGTGTAATACATTTTCTCTTTTTTGTGAGAAGGTCTCTATCTTGCTCTTCACTCTGAACCCAGGAAGTTTCTGACCACAGGCTGGACTGTGCACGAGCCATGGACCAAGAGTGGGCATCGCTCTGTCTGCAGCCCTCCAGCATGCAGTGGGCTCGAGCCCGGGGGGGCAGGCCAGGCCCTCCAGCAGGGGCGGATGGAGCAGGAGGCAGGGGCAGTGCGGACACACTCAGCGACCAGTCCACACGGAGCAATCCCTGTGGGGAGCTGAGGGTGACCCTGGATGTAGCAGGAGCCAGAATCCGGGGCAGTGAGGGCAGCAGGGGGTAGGACCAAGCTTCGGGGTCCCTCTTGCTGTGACTGTGAGCTTCATGCACGCTCACACCTGCCCAGGGCAGGGCCAGCCCCTACCAAGTTTAGGGCAGACCCCGCCGATGCAGGGCCGCCCCTCTTGCTGGGCTCCGTCCCACACAGGGGCCTCCCTGCCTCCCTCTCCTGCCCTGACACTTGAGCTTCCAAATGACCTACCTGGGCCACTGCCCCCATGTCTTTCCCAGTGACCCCACGCAGGGCAGGAAGAGGCAGGTGTCCCTCAGAGGTGCTGGGATGTGAGCCAGCCAGGCCACCCCACGTCTGGCAGACTCGAGGTGTTGAAGGGGCAGCAGGGTTTTCTGGAGGACCCTTGATGAGCCCAACTGCAGGGAACACATGCAAGGCAAAGACGGGGGTAAAAGAGGGCCTGTCTGGGGCAGCAGGTGGCACGGAGGTCAAGGTGCTGGGCTCCACGTGGCCCACTGAGTGGTTCGAGCCCTGGACCCAGCGACTTGCACAGTACTGCAGGTGTCTGTGTGTGTGCTGCCCCAAGTCCCAGGAGGAGAATGAAGGAGAAGGGGCACAGCATGGCCACCCCCCGCGGGTGCTTTCTCACTTCCCCTCCTCCCTCTCTGTCTCTCAGCCAAGTGCACACGACCTGTAGCAATAACCAAAAGCGAGTGTATTTCTGAGCAGACTGACCACTTGGCCTTTCCTCTGTTTTGAACTTCCGGGTCCACGTTTCCCGCTGGCGACCAGAGTTCTGGTTTGCGTTCTGAGCACCTGACCCTGCAAGGTGGCCAGCACAGACCCTCCCTGGGGCCCTGCAGGGTGCTCACGATTGGCCCCGGGAACGAGCTCTGGACACGCAGCAGAGTGGGTGGCGGGCTCCTCTGCCCTCTTTAGGCCAGACAGTGAGGTCAGAGGCCGGATGAAAGGCCGGCAGGGAGGGTCCCACCTGCATTAGCAGACGAGACTCAGTCCCTGTGTCCGACGGCCCTCACTGCTTTGTGTCTAAGCGGAGAAAGCATCAACTTGATATATTCTGATCTTTCATGAAAAATAGGCAAAAATAACCTTTGGAAAGGGAGAATGTAATTTTTTTTTATTTGGAGGAAACATTGAACTTTCTGAATCAGGGGACAGACACAGGGGTGGTGGTGACATTTTGCAAACCCTCAAAGTCACGACTGTCTTGTGCCTAGAGGGCAATGTTTGGAAGTCCCTCTGGCCCGGAGGAGAGGCTTTTCCCCCCCCCAGCTCACGGGGCACCTCCTGGCCTGTGACGGCCCACATGAGTGCTGGTCTGGTCCTCCGCATTCCCCACCACCCCGGCCTCGGGGCTGACAGCTGCGGAGTATGCCCAAGAGTGACCTTGGGAGCCTCTGACTGCCAGAGGGTGCGTGCACTCACCAGAGACAGAGGTGGGAGAGGGAGAAAGCAGTCCCGGGGAGTGTGGCCACCCCGTAACCCCTCTCCCAGTTTCTCTATCTGTCTGGGCTCCAGGAACATGCACGTGCACCCAACGTGTTTCCCCAGCAGCCAGGGTGGGACTTGAATTGCAGTCGGCCCCGAGAGGTCTGGCTCCCTCCGCGGCGGCTGAAAGATTTTTAAAAAATAGATGTTAAGTTTGGATAGCCCCCTGCTGGTGTGAGCGGCTTCAGTAGCACACCTCTTCGGGTGGGCAACTGGGCCACATCTGTCCGTAGGAAGGAAAAGAATATCCAGCGCTCTGGACCAGACATGGGCCAGGACCGCACCCACGTGGATGGCGGAACACCCTGAGAGGGTGGGACACCGTGACTTCTCCGTGTGGTCACGGAGGCGGGAGGGGCCTGACCGTCTGGTGAAACTAACCCCCGCCCCGCCGCGGCTACGAGCAGACCAGCGTGTTCACAGAGG
>NW_006159879.1:1680239-1723444 GCF_000334495.1 Tupaia belangeri chinensis
CCACGCCACTCGAGTACCTCACAGAAACACGTTTATAGCAGGGACAAGTATCCGAGGGATTAACGTAAATCTTTCTTAGACATGTTTGAATAAACCAGAGATTTACAATTTTGGGTCATTTTTAGAAACGCACTAGATAATCAGGGCCAGCAGATGGCGTAACGGTTACGTGCTGGACTCCCGCAGAGTCAACCTTTACGGAGTCCCAGACCTGGCAGCTGAACACTCACACCGGGCACAGGTGCGTGCGTGCCCACACTCCCGAGAGGGGAGTGGAGAAGGAAGTGCTGCATAGCCATGCCCCCGGGGGTGCTTTCTCGCTGTCTCTCTGTATTTCTCTGTCTCTCCGGCAAGCACACATGCCCTAGAGCAAAAAGCTCTCTTAAAAAATATGGGGTGCATTTGATAATCAATTCCAATATTTACCTGCCTAATTCTGAGCAATCAAAACCTGATATCTGAAGACACTGATTAATCGTCTTTCCTTGAACTAAGCCAGAGAGCAGCTGCCCACAGAGATAGAATCAATACCTTCTTTAACAGCTTTTTCACAATTGCCCAAGTTACTTTCCAAAACCCTTAGCAGTTCCTGACTTCCAATACAGATTAAATTCAAAACATTCGATGGTGCACACGTCATTAATGATGCGTTCTAATGGCGATTGTGGACGTGGTCTGAGCGCGTGGGCAGCGTATGTAACGGGTAACGGCAATTCGTGTCCTGGCGTCTCAGCAGCTGGAACCGCACGGCCCGCTGTGAGCCACACTCCAGCCTGGACCTGTGACACCGGCCGTGGCATCCTCTGTCTGCAGCGTTGTCCGGGTTACTCGGCACCTCAAGCCCTCAGCCCCCTGCCCGTACCTCTCTGCTATCAGGCCATGGCCCCGTTTCCGTGTATGAGTGTGGACACGCAGAGCTACTTGTCCGTGGCCCCGTTTCCGTGTATAAGTGTGGACACGCAGAGCTCCTTGTCCGTGCCCCGTTTCCGTGTATGAGTGTGGACACGTGGAGCTCCTTGTCTGTGGCCCCGTTTCCGTGTATGAGTGTGGACACGCGGAGCTCCTTGTCCGTGGCCCCATTTCCGTGTATGAGTGTGGACACGTCTGTGCCTTGTCTTGTCTGTGCCTTGCCATTTCACGTCACACGAGAAGAACCTTTTTTCATTTCTTCGTGTTTTGCTTCTAAGCTAGAGAGCGCATGTGCGCAGCAGGGAGCACAGAGACAGGGCAGGGAGAAAGCACCCCAGTGAGCACGCACTCCACACCCTCCTCCTCCGCTTCCCACTGCGCCGGGTTGGGACACACGTGCATGCACGCTCCGTGTGTTTTCCAGTCCCAGTCCTGCCGAGACTGGAATTCGAACTGTGCGGTTGGCCATGTGGGATCAGCTCTGCTAACCGTAGGCCGTGGGACTGGCCCCAGATATTTTATTTAATCCCAGGAGAGACCATTCATTTAATGGTTATACTTGTTAGCATATGTCTACAGCTTTCTTGTTTTTAAGTCCTCGTAAGTGCACCCCTTCCTAATTTAGAGTCCATGACACATCGCACCGTAATTCACAGTTGGTACCACGTGACACGGAAGTTTCGGCTGATCCTGGTTCCCTGCATGGAAAGGCTTCCCTTGAAAATGGCGAGAGGCCGACCACATAAACTCGCAGGTGCTTTGTCCAGTAGGGAGCAGTGCGAACACGGTGGAGTGCCTGAGCCGGGCAGAGACTACGGCTTCGCCAGGAGCAGAGGCAGCAGGCCCAGATGTGAAGGCGAAGGGCCAAGGGCACCCTCGATGAGACGCAAGAGTTCACCCAGACAGACGGCCGGACAGCCGGCAGCCCGTGGTTCTGTAGTGAGGAGTGAGCATGCAGCTCCCTACCGCACCGTGCATCGTAGCTTGGGCCACTGTCACAAAACCCCACAGATGAGAGCTAAGACAGAGACTGTCCCGCAGTTCCAGAGAGGGCCATCCGGGCTGGCACAGCCACTTGGCATCCAACAAGGGCCGGTCCTGGCCTGCAGGCGAGCACGGTTCACTGGGTCCTCGTGCGGCTGACGGAGCTGGGGTCAGCAGTACAGCTTTGTGTGCGTAAGGGTGACAGCTCCTTAGTCTGTCCCTGCTGCTGTCACAGACACCTGAGAGGCCACCTGTGGGCCGGATGTGTGCCCTCACAGCTCTAGAGGCCGGGAGCAACACAGGCCCCAGCAGAGCCAGTGTCCGCCGACGGCCACCCTCTACCCCAACACGTGCCTCTCGCTGCGTCTTCACCTGGCCCAGGAGAGGGCAGAGGGACCAGCTAGTCCCTTCCAGCCTTTCGTAAGTGCTGGTCCCCCACGGCCTTCAGTGACCTGGCAGAGACCCAGAACAAGGACGCCCCTCAGGTGTCTCAGAAGGGGGCAATCCCAATAGCACCCACTCACCTCCCAAAGGTCCCCTCACTACAATGCCATCCCACTGGGGTTCACCGTGGCCGTGTCAGAGTGCGACCGTCTGGCTGAGAGCAGCAGTGGTGATGGTGAGCGAAGGACACAGCTCATATTTGTTTCCTTTTGTTTGGAGACATTTTTGCTATGGGGCGTGTGCACTCACCAGAGAGACAGAGAGACATCAGCCCCCGGGGATGGCCACACCGCAATCCCTTCTCCTCCATTCTCCTCTCGGGACCTTAGACACATATGCTCATGCACCTGGAGCGAGGTTTTTGTTTTATTTGTGTGTTTTCGCGTTGCTTTCACCTGGTGCCCATTGCAGTGAGCTGACCCTGCTGGTCGGCTCTCACCAGGAGCTTCACGCTGTCTCCGTTAGGAACTGGTGACCGTGACAGACTGCACCTGTTGAAAGTGAAGTTTGGTAAGTCGTGACATGCATACACAAAGAACTAACCTGGCGTGAGTTTTAAGGTCCAGGACCTGAGCCACGGTTGACTACGTGGGAGTCCCTCTGCTGGCGCCGGACACATCTGAACCTGTCCCAGCTTCCAACTGCGGGGGCTCTGGGAAGCCAGAAAGGGAAAGTGCCTTTGTCGTGCGTGCCATGGATGGAGCGTGACAGTGACGTGACCGAGAGGCCTCTGATGGCACAGGTCTGGGCAAATAGTCCACTTCCCCAGACGTGGAGTCCAGGAGGGAGGGCCCGCCTGGGCAGTGGAGGCGACATGGACACACAGGACACGCGGGTTTCCATGTAGCCCCTGCTCTGTGCTCAGGGGCAGGGCCACGTGGAACAGGGCTAGGTCCCAACTGGCACCACATGCGCCGTCCGCAGCCCCTCAGCTCCCTTCTGTTCTTCCTAAAGCATGCGTTGCGGTGTGCATGGCAAGCCTGGGTCCCTGAGCTTGCCGCCTGGACAGCCAGGGTGGCATCATGGGGAGCAGACCTCTGACCCTTCTGGCCACAGACGTGCTCACCAGGCTTGCTCACGGATCTGATTAGCACCGACGGCTTCAGGAGACATCGTGGGCGCGATCCGGAAACTGCGAGGACCCCTCGGCTGCCTCCTTTGTGGTGAGACGTGTATGAGGCCACGAGTGCCTAACGTCTGCGCCCCAGGAGAGGTCTCTGTGCTGAGGCATGGCCTGTGCGAGTGAGTTTAATGGGCTGGCAGAAGGAAACCAGACGGCCTTGGGATGTCACCTTCTCCAGGAGAAATGACTTCAAGCCGACACACAAACTAGCGAGCGCTCTGACGGCGTTCGTGGGCCTGCTCGCTGAGCCAGCGACCCGGAGATGGGCTCTGCCCGCACTGTTCTCCCCACAGCCTGCAGGACCCCGCGCTCGGCAAGTGTCAGCTACGTGTGGCTCGAGCCCACGCTCCAGCCTCGCCATGACAGGCTCCCGCCAGGCAACAGGACACCATCTCCCCGACCCTTGGCAAGCACATTGAGGTGGTCGAGGCAGCCACCACCCCCGAGGTTCGAAACCACCCTCGCCAACGTGTACCTGTTCTCCCACAGAGACAGCACGCGCGGGGACGTACGGGTGCTCTTCCCTGTAGGACATTTTCAGAAATGAACAGTTTGCAGGGACTCTGAAGCAGGAAGCCCCAGCTAAGAAGCAGGGCGGGACACTCCACGCAAGGAGCAGACTGAGTCCACACTGCCTTCCCAAGAGCCTCCGGCGCCCTGAGGGCCAGAGTGAGCACTTCCTTTGGTGGTGGCTGCTTAGGGTCGCCGTCACGCTCTCTCACGCGCCGTCTGCGGTATCTCCGAGGAGCTATGTCCAGGGCCTTCGCGCTTTTAGCTGACCTGTTTTCCATGCTACGCCCATACTGTGCTGGTCAGATGTGAACATCACAGGAGGCCATGAGGCTGGCAAGACACGGCAGCCGCCGACTGTTCATCAGTTATTAGGGGCTTGCTCTCCCGGTGAAGTGTGGGCTGAACGTAGGAGACACGCCTGCTCAGACTGCTCGGACACGGCCCGGCACGGTGAGCGGCACTCGTGCATTTGGTCGTCCTTCTGCCTGGCTTTTCTCCCCCGGTCTGGGTCTTGTCCTCACTGTGCGCCCCGCGCCTGGTCTGGGTCTTGTTCGCACCGTGCACCCCGCGCCTGGTCTGGGTCTTCTCCGCACCGTGCGCCCCGCGCCTGGTCTGGGTCTTGTTCCCACTCTGCGCCCGGCGCCGGGTCTTGTCCCCACCGTGCGCCCCGCGCCTGGTCTGGGTCTTATCCCCACTGTGCGCCCCACGCCTGGTCTGGGTCTTCTCCGCACCGTGCGCCCTGCGCCTGTTCTGGGTCTTGTCCCCACTCTGCGCCCGGCGCCTGCTCCCCTCACAGCCAGTGACTTTTTCCTTCCGCTCCTGCATCCTGGCAGCTTGGCAGGACACTAGCCCCTCCCAGCCAGTGACTTTTTCCTTCCGCTCCTGCATCCTGGCAGCTTGGCAGGACACTAGGCGGTGGGGAGGAGCTGTCCACGGTAGTGCACGCCCGGCCGAGACCCTGGCTGACTTAATATTCCTTGCTATAAAGTCATTTCATCTGCAAATAAAACACCTTCTCTCCATATTTCTGTAATGATGCTGAGCAGTTAACTCGCTATGTCCGCTGAGCCTCCAAGTAACGCGGACTCGAAGTGCTGATCAAGAGCCCCTCTTTCTCCTGACCGCAGTGCGGTGCCGCGGCCTTTCCCACGGAGGGCAGACCTGCTGCGGGATTGGGCGCGGGTGTGCCGTGCACGTGAGGTGGCGATGGCCCCTCGGTGCTCCCCACAACGCAGCTGCACTTCTCTCCAGCTCGGTGGTGCCGTAGCTGATGCCACACGTACTTTATCTGAAAAAGTAAAAATATGTGAATGTATAGTCAAGGTATATGACGGGGTCTTCAAAAGGTTCGTGGAAGCGCACAAGGAGAGGACTGTAGATTTCAAGTGCCGTGCGCCAAAATGGAGTCATACTTCAATTCTGTTTCCCTCCAACTTCTGGGAGTCCCCTCGCATTAGGCTGTGTCTTCACACGGAACGACCCTGACGGCCACCGGCTTTACCCCCCACAGGAGTTTTATGACACGTCTGCCTGGGCTCCCGTAGGGCCAATAGTAATAATGACGATGATGAAAAGGGGAAATGCCACCCTCATTGTGAGGTCAAAGGTCAGCAGCAGCCAATAGCGCTGGAACATCACACTGGCAAGCCGGAATCAGTTCTCATGGGCCGGTGACCATCCGGACCTCCCCCTGCTCTCCTCTCGTGGGGACCGTCCTGGACCTCCCCCTGCTCTCCTGTCATGGGGACCATCCTGGACCTACCCCTGCTCTCCTGTTGTGGGGACCGTCCCGGACCTCCCCCTGCTCTCCTATCATGGGGACCGTCCCAGACCTCCCCCTGCTCTCCTGTCATGGGGACCGTCCCGGACCTCCCCATGGGGACCCTCCCGGACCTCCCCCTGCTCTCCTGTCGTGGGGACCGTCCTGGACCTCCCCCTGCTCTCCTGTCGTGGGGACTGTCCCGGACCTCCCCCTGCTCTCCTCTTGTGGGGACCATCCCAGATCCCGAATGTCCCTGACCAGCCAGCCTTGGTCACAGGCAGGTCAGCCTGCTCGCATCTTACCCTTGGCTCTGTGGGACCGATGGGGAACTGCAGAGCTCGACCTCCCAGAAGCCCCGTGGATAGAGCCATCAGGAGGTGACACGGCCTGAGACCCTCCCCAGGAGGCTGCAGGGAACGACCAGGAGCCAGGAATCCTACGGGGTGGCAGTGGCGTTCAGACTGGTGGCATTGCTGGGAGTGCATGCAGAGACTTCTACACTCTGGAACTTTCTGTGTGGTGGTTTGTCCTCCAGGCTGGGCTGGTAAACAGACCACGCGTGTGTGAAACGCCGTGGACCCACTCTGTGGCTGTCACAGCTGGTGGGCTGCTCTAACGTCCTTCTGTTTGCTTAGTTAAATGAGAGTGCCTCCCTGACGGGCCTCCGGCTAGTTTTAGAAGAGATTTGCCTCTGGGCTGCGCACGTGTGTGGGCCTATGAGCACCGTGTCCACCTCTGAGATACAGCAGACCCTGGTGGTGAGTGTGCGGAGAGCTGGGTCCCCATGCCCGGGGCCTGAGTTCCTAGAGCGGTGTGGACCTGGGCCAGCATATGGCGTGGGGCTAAGGCAGCTGGATCCCACCTGGCCAACTGTGCAGTTCAAGTCCTGGACCAGGCAGCTTGAAAAACACACAGGGCACACACATATATGTGCCCAAGTCCTGAGAGGAGAATGGAGGAGGGACTGTGGTGTGGCCGCCCTCCCTCTGAGGGGTGGTCTTGGTGTCTCCCAACCTCCAGCAAACATACAACTGTAACAAATGAGAAGAAAAGAAAAAGAAACATGTGAATGCAGAAGAGCATCTCCTTGTGAAAGATGGCCTAAGACGTATGTGGGTGTGTGAGACCCGGGCGTGACACGGGACAGCAGCAGCTGCTCGTCATTTGTCAAAGGACGGCGCCTCACAGTCCAGACGCAGCCTGACCTAGATGGTGCGCCCTGGACGTGGTGAAGACCCAGGCCGGCCCCAACTAGGCCGTGCCCGCCGAGGAGGCCAGCCCTGGACGGAGCCCCCAGTGCCTGCAGTGGCTGCCTGGGGGCTTCCTGTCTCCTGTTAGGCTCCTGCCATTTCCAAATGGGGGCTCTCGTGAGACAATGCTAGGCCGACCCTCCCTCAGCCACCCCTGCCAGCCGTGGCAAGGGCCGAGGTAGCTCCGTAAGCACGTGGCTGCCTCCCTGCACTGGGGGTCGACGGACTGAGCACCTGGAGGGACCCCTATGTTTCCTGAACAGAGAGGCACTAGAGGGCATGAGAGAGAGAAAGTGAGCAAGCACCCCCCGAGGGGGGCGGCCACGCCACACTCCCTTCTCCTCTAGTCTCCTCTCAGGATTTGTGGGTACGCACGCACATGCACTAGGCATGTTTTTCAAGTTGCCAGGTCCAGGATCCGAACCGTGCTGCCGGCCAGCTGGGACCCATCCACCGCCGTGCCCGCTCCGTAGCTGGCCAGTCAGTGTCTATTTCAAAGGACGATTTTTCCAATTATGGAAGAATTCCCTGCAGCTGAAAGTCCAGGAACACTGGAGCACAGATGCCATGGCGTGTGGTGACAGGGGCACCGGTGTCCGCTGAGCGCCAGCAAATCCTGCGTGAGCTGTTGTGTGGGTGCAGCCACGGGGCTGCAGACCACGAGACACAGTGACTTCCTCCAGAACGGTGGGGAACAGGGGACCGAGGCTCCTCACCGCAGTCCCTCTCCCTTCCCTTAGCAAGCTGGAGTCCTCGAAGCCTGGGCTGGCCGCTGTGGGCGGGGCCTAGTGCATGTCCCCACCATGCTGGGTCACGGGAGAGAGGCCACGCGCTCACGGGATATGGGCTCCATGCGCAGGCCCGAGTCACTGTCCATGCTTGTCTGCAGCCGGGGTGGGTGTGCCGGGCCTGCACGCCCAGGAGGCCGCGGGGCCTGCCAGACTCTGCGCCTACGCCGTTGTCTGAGCCAGCTCGGGTCACCTGCGGCAGTGACGCTGTCATGCTCTGGTGTTCCTTCTCGGTCTCATGAGCAACCTGGAGAGCCTAGAGAGAACAGCTCACCGTGCACGGGGCTGTCCATCAGACCGGAGGCTCTCTGCAGTTCCCACCCCTCCCTGGCTGTCCTTTCGCTGTTCAGCTGAGGAGTTTGCAGGCCGTAGTGCTGGCGCCGATGTGCACGCCCTTCTCTTACACGTAGAAAACACTGACAGGGTACGGGCTCGGGCCCGCACCTCCCTGCTCCACAGACTCACGTGTTGGCAGGGCCTGTGCACGGCCACATGTCACATTCACGCGTGCATACAGGAAATGCGGGGCTCGGCAGGGCTGCATGAGGGAAGTCACAGAGCGCCCTGGGCTAGGGTTGAAGCAGGAGTGCAGAAGGTGAGGGACAGAGCTAGGAACGGCCGCCATGTTGTCATGTGAAGGTTCAGGCTGCCATTGCCAGCCTCCAGTGCCCTGCGTTCTCGGGTTAGACACCCTCTGCTGGCTGGTGAAAGCTTGCCGTGAGCGCTTCAATCCTGAGGAAATTCAGTGGCCAGAGAGTGGGCATCTTGTGGGTGTCAGACAGAACAGCGGAGGGTGTTGCAGACTGCACAGGGAGAAGCCTGCAGCCACGTGGCCTCCAGAGGTCTCCACATGGCCGCTGACCCACGGGGTGGCTGGCCGAGGGCAAAGCGATCTGCCCTCGGTCCTGGAACCACTTGTTTCTTGGAGAAGCCAGTCTGTCGCTGTCGGCAGCTGCGTTTATGCAGGGGACTGGACTGCCGTCCACATTCTTCCCTCTCCTGTTTGTGACCAAAAACATCATTGCGATATCGCAGATAATGGACCCTTTAAAATATTCTAAATCAAACAGAAAACATACAGAATACCTTGGCCTACCCAGCACTCCCCTAGCCCTCATTGGCATCTGTCTTTGTACTTCCAAATGGTGCAGAAGACAAATGTCAGGTCCACAGAGACATTCTGGACGCTTCTCTAGGCCGAAGACGCTGACAAGTAAATGGGGCAGACGGTCACCACGGTGGGTCCTCGGGGGGCCTAGAGGGGCCGCAAAGGCTCTGTGTCCACCCATGTGGCTGCAGGAACACACACGCACGCACACATGGCCCCCGACAGATGAAGGTCCTCAGACCCCATGGACAGATCGCAACGCCTACCCCGATGTAAACCGGAACCTTCACCACCTGGCAGTGGGGCCACCACCAAAGACATGGTGTCGGACCACCGTGACCTCACCGGCAGACAAGGGGGAGTCAGGGCAGCAACTTGCAGAGCTCTGGAGACTCCTCAGGACTCCCTGCCTTCCATCCCCTCCCTCCCCACTCCTCCACAGAACCACCCTGAGCCCTCCCTGCCCCTTCCCTTCTCACTGTCTGCGCCACGTGCATCCCTGCGTGTGGGCCCGGCCTGCCTTCCATCGCTGGCCTCTCCCTCCTGCTCGCTCCCTCTCTGTCCCCCGCGCTCCTCTCTCTGTTCTCTCTCTCCCTCCTGATCTCTTCCCTCTCTCCCTCTCTCTCTGTCCCCCTCACCCCTCCGAGCTGGGCTGCAGGGTCTGGACTGGAACCTCTGACCTGGCCCTGAAGAAGCACACCCTGACTCAGTTCACTCAGAGGCCTGGTGACCTCCGGGGCTGACCCTCGTGTCGGTCACCTGCGAGGGTCTCCTCATGGTCTTTGGCACACGCACACGCACACATTTATTCTCCCTGTCAATAGGTAATTCCGTGAATCCACTTCCTGTGCGAGTGACTAAGAGCCAAGGCTTAAAATAGCGGCTTAGCACAGACCGTCTGCGTCAAGCTCATGCACCTGAGCGCGGGTGTTTGGAAATGTTCACGGTAAGGCTGGAGAAGACGCACACAGGGGTACTGACGTCCCCGAGTACTGTTTCTAACGCTGTGACAGGGAACACCGTCCTGCACGCATGCGAACAAGCACGTTCGCGTCGTCAGCAGGCAGGGCCGGGAGCGACAGCGGCGCTGCAGGGCGCCTGACTCAGCCGTGGCCTCGGGTCTCCTGCATGTCCTCCTTTCGGGCTGACGAAGGTTCTTGCGGCACGGACACAGGGCACTTAACCCTGGAATGGCCTCAGATATTCAGACTTAATCTAATGAAGGACGTCGAGATAAAGTTTTATACGCTCATTACACACAACACACTGAGCTGCGGTCTCCCGGACTGCTCGTGGGGATGGCCCTGAGAAGATGAGGTGCCTGTGGCCTCCCCATCACAGCACGCCTTCTGAGATGGTGTCACTCGGGTACACACAGCTCCCTGAGGGCCGACGCGGGGCGGAAGGCGCACTGTGGCTTCCCGAGCCGCTCTCACAGCGATGACATGCCAAGCTGCCTCCCACGGCGCCCCCACCATTTTCACTGATTCGGGTTGGGGTGCGTCGACGCCCTTCTCGCACCGGGAAAACACGCCCGAAGTGTCCGGAGAGGCTGCGGTGGCATCAGGCTGCCTGCGGGCATCCGCCACCCCCCAGGACAGCTGTGCCCGGTAGAAGGCGTCCTGTCCTCGGGGTCCCGGGGCCAGCCTCCGGCAGATTCGGCTTACCTTACGGGAGCCCGGAGCGTAGGTGTGAGCGATTCTGCGGAGGGCGCAGCGGGTGTTCTCGGGTGCGAGCTCAATCCGGATGAGCTGTGTCTGTGACGATTGTAAACTGCGCAGAGTTTATTTTATTTTTCATAGTCAAGTTGCACTGAAAAGGCCGAGGCAAACGGCCGGAGCTACTTTATACCAGCTGGTAGTGTCTGAGGACCGCACCCGGCGGAGCCTGCTATTTCCCAGTTGGTACTAAACGTGGGGCATTTCGAGTGTTTCGATCGTGTTTCCCACACGGAGCCGCCCCTCGGCTGTGCGCTCGGGTCGGGGAACCTGGGCAGGGCCTCCGGGGAGCTTCTGGAGTCGCGATTTCTACCTCCCTCCCGCCTTCTTCATACCCTCAAAATAACATTGAAGAAAGTGTCCATTTGGTATTTACGTGTGGATTGTTTTGCTTAATTTACCTTCAGCTAGGATACGATTACCTGAGTTATTTTATTGCTAACACATTTGAACGGATGCGGAAGCCCCGCAAGCCGTTTTCGTGGGGAGCGTCCTGAGGGGGCGGGAAGCTCTGGGGGTCTGTCAGCCCCCCGTGTTTACATGGCTTCACTCCCTTGGGGAGGAGCGCCGTCACATGCGGTCATCCCCGGGGTGACCTCCAACAGCCAGGCCTGTGCGGTACCAGACTCTCCCAGGACTCACTGGGTAGAATGCAGAGCAGAGACGGCGGGTGCAGTGGCAGCGGTGCGTGTGTGTGTGATGTGTGTGATGTGCGTGTGCATGTGTGTGAGCACACGTGTGACTCTGTAGGACTGGGTAGGATGCAGAGCAGAGACGGCGGGTGCAGTGGCAGCGGTGCATGTGTGTGCATGTGTGTGTGTGATGTGCGTGTGTGTGTGTGTGAGCGCACGTGTGACTCTGTAGGACTGGGTAGAATGCAGAGCAGAGATGGCATGCACACAGTGGCATCAGTGCATGTGTGTGCATGTGTGTGTGGTGTCTGTGCATGTGCGTGTGTGTGAGCGCACGTGTGACTCTGTAGGACTGGGTAGAATGTAGAGAAGAGATGGCATGTGCGCAGTGGCAGTGGTGTGCGTGTGTACATGTGTGTGTGTACACGTGTGACTCTGTAGGACTGGGTAGAACGCAGAGCAGAGATGGTGTGTGTGGCAGTGGTGTGTGTGTGTGTGAGCACATGTGTGACATTGTAGGACTGGGTAGAACGCAGAGCAGAGATGGCATGTGCGCAGTGGCAGTGGTGTGCGTGTGTACATGTGTGTGTGTACACGTGTGACTCTGTAGGACTGGGTAGAACGCAGAGCAGAGATGGCATGTGCGCAGTGGCGGTGGCACCAGTGTGCGTGATGTGTGATGTGTGTGTGTGCACGCACACACGTGTGACTCTGGTTCTGTCAGACACCCCACACATAAGCCAGGTAATGAGATGCGCACAGGTGAGAGGAATCGGGTGGCTTTCAGGCCCCCGTCTGCAGTTCCAGACCCCCTCCCTGGAGGGCTGGCTGCTTGGCCGTTTCCCCCGCCCAGGTGTGCAGTACAGAGTCCCCGCCCAGTCGCCTCAGCGGTCCGTGCTCACCGCGCAGCCATTGCAGCCTCGTGGGCTACACGCTCCGCCCCGTGTGTCGTCTGTCCCCGGCACACCCGCCGCGTGTTCCGAACAGGTCACGTGGACGCGCTGACTACACCTCGCATCTCCGGTGCCACCCACTGAGTGCGCTCCAGGCGGCTGAAGGGCTGCTGTCAGGAGAAGTCTGTCCTCCCGGGCCCTAAGGACCTGGCTCTGGGAGCAGCGCTGCCGTCCCGGGTTGGGCCTCGGGAGTTGTCGCCGTGTCCGAGCACAGCCCCTCGCACCTCTGTCCCATGGAGGAGCTCTGGACTTCCGTCTTGCTTCTCCCCAGGGTGCTTCTCACTGGCACCCCGCTCTGCCCAGTCCAGGTGATGAGAGCTAATTAGCACGCAGAGACACCTCGCCCACCACCGCGTGGCCCTGGCTCCGTGGAGGGCTCTCCCGCCGCCGGACGCCTGCGTCTGCTGTAGATGCCGTGGTGCCCTGGTCCTGTCCTGCACCCCCAACCCGCCTCCAGGGGTTCTGCAGAGCCCTTGGGGTCTTCAAGGACTGGAAGCCTGGGACACCAGGGGCACCCAGACACCTCCGTCCCCCACTCTGCCCAGCCTGCCTGGCGGGGGTGCCTGGGATGGGGACTTCTTGCATTTGACCTGAAAATTCTGGTTTTAAAGTCATGAGGGTTCCATCCAGTTTACGAAGGTGACCGGTGTCGTTTTAGGGTCAGAGGGAGGCGACAGCGCTGAGGGCAGGCGGGGACCTTGTCTCAGGGCAGTGGCCCCTGGGCCTGCCCTAGGAGGGTGGCCGCATGGGGTGTGGAGGCGGCCCCAGGTGGCCTCTGCGCACTCGCGCCCGCCCCGGCTGCTGGCAGCCACCTCGGCCCTGCGGTGCCCCGTCTCGCTGGCGGGTCTGGCTGCGGCTGCTGGGTGTGCAAAGGGCAGGCGTGTTCACACTCCTGGAGACCGCAGGTGCTGTCCCGGGGCTCCTGGCCCACGGCTGGCCTCCAGGCTGAGGGCTGAACGGGCAACAGCGAGCACGCCCCCTGGCCCCCGCGGGCCCCATGTGGTTCTCGTGGCGGCATAGACTGTTCTGCTCAGGCTGGAGAGCGGCCGCTAGACCTGCCAGTGAGTGCCGACTGGCACCCAGGGCAGTGAGCCGCCGTTCTGTGACGAGGGAGGTCCATGTCTGCATTCACTTAACACTCACTGCGGCAGGAACCAGCTCTTACCCTGGTGCCCGGGCTGGCCTTGAACTTGAGGTTCTCCTGCCTCTGCCACCCAAGTAGCCAGGACTGCAGAAGGTCCAGGCCTTCTAAATCCTGTAGTCCCCGCCTCCCGCGGTGTCCAGCCCCAGCGGTCCCCACCTCCTGTGGTGTCTAGCCCTGATGGTCCTCGCCTCCCGCAGTGTCTAACCCCGATGGTCCCCTTTTCCTGCAGTGTCCAACCCCGACGTCTGCGCCTCCCGCGGTGTCTAACCCCGATGGTCCCCTTTTCCTGCAGTGTCCAACCCCAACGGTCTGCGCCTCCTGCGGTGTCTAACCCCCAATGGTCCCCTTTTCCTGCAGTGTCCAACCCCGACGTCCGCGCCTCCTGCGGTGTCTAACCCCGACATCCGCGTCCCCCATGGTGTCTAACCCCAATGGTCCCTAGCTTACTCAGATTTGCTCTCAACCCTTACTGTTGACCTATGTGAATAAAAGAGGTTCAATTACTTTGAATTGATCGTTCTCATCTTAGACCCTGAGCATGGGGCCAGCAGGTGGCGTGGTGGATGGGGCACTGGGTTCCACATGACTGTCTCCACAGTTTGAGCCCCAGCCTGCGTAGACTGAAAAACATGCTGGGTGTGTGTGTGTGTGCCCAAAATCCTGAGGGGGGACTGGAGGAGAGGGTTTGTGGGTGGCCATCCCCTCTGGCGGTGATTTCTCGCTTCCCTCCTCTCTATGACTCTCTGTCTCTCTCATACACCCTGTGGCAAAAAAATAAATAAATAAAAAAGCTTAAAAAAAAAGAAACCTGGGCATTAGGCTGAGCTGACGCTGTGTGCCGTTTAACGTTCGACTCCACTGGGGTCCTATAAACGCCTGTGCAGAGTCCGAGCTCTTCCCTGGCCATCGCTGTCCTCGGAGTTTCAGGAGCTGAGGGGACGCCTGTCCCCACCGAAGGCTCGCTGTGGAGAGGGCCTTTTACTCATTTCATCTTTCATGAGCTAAGAGGCCTCTTTTTGACCAGGTCTCCTGAGCTTCCAGTGGCCAAGGCACACACAAGTGCCCATGCCTGGTCTGCCCGGACTGGACCAAGGGCTGACCTGAGCCCGGGAGTCCTGTGCCCACCCACCACGCAGTGGCCCTCCGCCTTCCAGCACCACCGCTGGGTCTGTAACTTCCTTTACGGAGCAAATATATTGGAGACCTACTAAGTGCTTTCTGCTTGAGGTGTGGAGAACGTGGTAGGAGACACTGCTACGGACCCTCTCCGTAGAGCTGACCCTGGGAGACGTTCTCAGATAACAGCTTTTAAACCCTGCATTTTCCCTTGTTAAGGGGCTCTCAGTCCACGGAAGAGACAAGGCGCACGAAGTGTGGACGTGGTAAGAGGCCGGCAGACGCGTGGGGGCCACGGTCCGCAGCAGGGCTGGTCTAACCCGCCAGTACGTGTGGAGGAAAGTCCAGTCCCGGGTGTGCAGAGCACAGGTGGGAGACCGTGTGGGTGTAGGACTTCTGGACGAGCAGGGGCCATTGACGTTGTGATCTGAGCAATGATCCGGGTAGTGACAGCGGTTGTGCCCAGGCAGGACCAGGACGGGGAGCCACCAAGGTGACCGCCACTCCCTCTCACTCTCTATGGACACACGTACTCACACACGAGCGTGCGCTCTCTGTAGACACACACATGCTCACTCTATCACTCTACAGACACATGAGCTCACTCCCTCTCTCTATGGACACACGTACTCACACAAGAGCGTGTGCTCTCTGTAGACACACACATGCTCACTCTACCACTCTACAGACACATGAGCTCACTCGCTCTCTCTATGGACACACGTACTCACACAAGAGCGTGCGCTCTCTGTAGACACACACATACTCACTGGGGGACCCTCCAGGCACCCCGCCTCTCCCTCTCTCTCTCTATGGACACACGTACTCACACACGAGCGTGCGCTCTCTGTAGACACACACATGCTCACTCTATCACTCTACAGACACATGAGCTCACTCGCTCTCTCTATGGACACACGTGCACACACACACGAGCGTGTGCTCTCTGTAGACACACACATGCTCACTCTATCACTCTATAGACACATGAGCTCACTCCTTCTCTCTATAGACACACGTGCACACACACACGAGCGTGCGCTCTCTGTAGACACACACATGCTCACTCTATCACTCTACAGACACATGAGCTCACTCCCTCTCTCTATGGACACACGGGCTCACACACGAGCGTGCACTCTCTGTAGACACACACATGCTCACTCTATCACTCTACAGACACATGAGCTCACTCCCTCTCTCTGTGGACACACAGGTTCACACACGAGCGTGTGTTCTCTAGACACACATGCACACTACTCTATAGACACACATGCTCTCTCTCTCTGTAGTCACACTCTCTCACTCTCTGTTGACATTCTTGCTCTCTCTCACTTTCTATACACACATGCTCTCTCTATAGACACACTCTCTGTAGACACACTCGCTCTCTGTAGACACTCTCACTCTCTCTCACTCTCTACACACACACATGGTCTCTCTGTAGACACGCATACTCACATAATCTCTCACTCTCTGCAGACACACACGCATGTGCGTGCTCTCTATGGGGAAGCAGCATGTAGACCACAGACAGAAACCCCAGTACCTTCCAGTAACAAGTCACTATGCAGGACAGGCTAAAATCCAGCCATCTGCCCAGGGGGACGTGTTCACTAGTTAGCAGCCATGGCAAGGCCTTGGGACCCTGTTCCTGGACGGAATGAACCGGCTCCTAGGCCTGCACCCCGGGCGAGGTGCACTGCAGGCAGGTGAACTGAGGCACACCCTCCATTTCTAAGTCTGTCTCCATGGCTCAGGACTGCCCAGCAGGCATCAGTGTATGCTTTCAGCTCTCTGCACGTCTGAAACGGTCACACGTGGAAGTCCTGTGATGCCACCTTGCAGGGACCCCACACGGGGCTGACTTTCCCTGTGTGCTCCTGTGTGAGAGCGAGGCACGAGCAGACACGCAGCTGTTCGCGGACACCGTCAGCTCGCGGCCTATTACACCCCTACCTGCAATATCGCACAGACAGACTCGGCGAGGGAGCGCTCTGGGTTCCCTGCTAGGCTCCTTTCGCCAGCATCCCGGTTTCTAGCTCTCTGCCTCGTGTGGGGCAAACTCACCATGTGACACGAGGAGACCCCACCCTCGGAGGGCACTTGAAGTGTATTCCTTTCATCATTTTCAAGGATTTGGTGACTCAGTGGCTGCCTCCTGCTCAGAGGACGCTGGGTGCACGCGGGTGCACGCGGGTGCATGCGGGAGACGTGGCTTCAGTCCCCGGCGCATGTCGGCGCAGGGGCCCCTGATCCCGGCTGGGGTGGAGTCTGGGGCGTCGCGGCGTGAGGCTGTTAAGGGTGCTTTTCTCTCTCTGTCACGCTCATGAATTAACTTCAAAATCTGCTAAAGATCTGGACCTACTTCCCTGAGATCCCTGGCGCCTCTGCACGGCTCTCCATTCCTTCCTTCCCAGATGCCCAGGACAGAAGGACTTAACACGAGGGACATTCCTTACTTTTCATCCTTGGAAACTGCTGCAGAGATAGAGAATGGGCCCTCCAACCTCCTCACTTCGTCCTTTCTGTTTTTTAAGTTTCTTGCCATAGGGCACATGTGCTTACCCTCACTGGAGAGAGACAGAGACAGAGGGGGGAAGGGAGAAATCACCCCCCTGGGATGGACATGCCATAATCTCTTCATCTCCTTTCTCCCCCTGGGATTTTTGGGCACACACGCACACACACCCAGCGTGATTTTCAAGTTGCTGGGTCTGGAAATTGAACCATGGTGGACCAAGTGGGAGTGCAGGCCTAACCATTATGCCACTCTGCCCCATGCTTCCACCCACTGATGTCTGTCCTGCTCTCTGACAGGTTCCACTCACTTTTGCTTCGTTTTGTTCTAATTTTGCATCCCAGACCCTGCCCCGTTGCAGGGCTCCCCCGACGTCCGCTCTGGGCAGTTTTGTGTGCCTGGGGCTATGCAGGGCTCTGGGGAGGGCGAGGCCAGGGAGAGCCGGGCGTCTGGGCCAGGCGGGCCCTGCTCAGTGAGCGACACTCCCTGGGACACGCGTCCATGGTGCTTCTCGAAGGGCTGGTGCAACACGACGGTGCCTAACATTCACAAGTTTGAGGACAGAAACTCCACAGTTCCGCTCTGCCGTCAGTGTCCGCGCTCTGCCCGTGGGGCTGTGATCACTTCTGAGGGGCAGTTTGGACACTGCCACGTGCGGCCCGGGCTCCAGCGAGCGAGAACTGCCAGGTAGTTCGGTCTCTGCTCTCGCGCCGTCATGCCACGGCTGCTGAGAAAGGGGCAGCGAGTCCTCCGACGGCCTGGGTCCACGTGACACTGCGACCCCAGGAGCAGGCTGCTGTGGGACATGGGCCGTGAACCTCGAAGCAAAGGAGCTGCTCCACGCTGACAAAGGGAAAGCGCAGCAGGCCATGAAATAGAATAGCGTGTCTTTGGACAAAGCAAAATGTAAAAATGACAGTACATTCGAAGAGGGGGAAAGGGTGTGCAGAACGTTCCAGCGTTCACCTGGTAGTTCAGGGCCCGACGCTGGTCATGGCCCGCTGTCAGGCAGCACAGCCACTCAGCACTGTGCCAGGCGGGCTCCAACACGGCTTAGCGTGATGGCCAGTAGGAGTCGCCTGTGGGTCTCTGGGCTCTCAGGCCACCTCGGGGAACCCCCAGTCGGGGTGGGAGGAAGGTCCAGCTCAGAGAGCCCGAGGGGAGACATGGCTGTGGGGGTGTCGAGACAGAGCTTCCAGGAAGAGCAGCAGAGATGGAGCCACAGGTGGGCTCCACAGCCCAAGGTGGGTGCACATGGTAGAGGACGGAGCTGTTCGAGGAGCCTGTCCAAGGACCCAGAGGCGTGCAACCGGGCTGAGCCACATGGCCAACCGATCAGCGGAGACGCAGCCCCCCCGTCTCCACCACACACCTGTATGGTGGCAGAGCTGGTGTCAGGGATGGGCAGGAGGGGGGCTAGCCAGTCCAGCCACACCTGCTGCAATGCTGTGCAGCTCTGCGTTTACCCACACAGCCAGAAAGACAGGCCAGCACGTGGGTGCCCATGGCCAGGGCTGCTCCCATTGCCATCGGACAGGGCTCACTCTGGACAGGCTCTGTGGGTTTTCAGATGTCAACGCAAGTGGATTTCTAGGTTTGCTACGTGGTATCGAAGAGCGAACCCAGAGTGGAGTTCATTTCAGAACAGGTGTCTCTGGGTGGTCAGCCGCTGGGTCTTCAGGTGAGAGCGTGGTACCCAGGCCCACATTCCTGGTCACACGTCTGGTACCCCACGGTCTCGCCCACACCATCCTGCACTCTCTTCTCAGTCCTGGGGCTTACTCTGCCTTCTGAGAAGCCCCCCTTCCCTCCGAGCCAGAAACTGCTTAGACATGGGCTATTATTCTCTCCAAAGTCTCGCACACAACCTCGCTTAGGATTGAAACATTTCATCCCAGTGCGGCTGCATGGGGCGGTATCCCCAGAGCCTGCACTGTGGCCTGGGACTGTGGGTTGAGTCGCAGTGCAATTCCACATCACCACCACCTGTTCTCCTGAACGACAGGCCCGATCCGGCCAAGCTGAGCAACCGCCCTGCAGAACCCCGCTCAGGCAGCAGCTCTGTACTGTGCTGAGCAACCGCCCTGCAGAGCCCCGCTCAAGCAGCAGCTCTGTACCGTGCTGAGCAACCACCCTGCAGAGCCCCGCTCAGGCAGCAGCTCTGTAGATGATGTCACATCGCTGCCTCACAGTGGAGCAACTGCCTCCTCCAGGGGTCAGTAAAGACCAGGGCAGTGCAGGCCGGGTAAGACCCCTGCTCGCAGGCTGTGTGCTGGCTGCCCTGTGGGCCTGCAGGTCAGGGTTCCAACATCAGGATGCATCATTGGCTCTGAAATGTGGCCCAGGCTGGGGCTCATAAGCCCACCAGGCAGCTGCTGTGTTTGAGGGGCCGCTGCTTGGTGAGATGATCTATGGAAACTGCCGTCCAGCCAGGGTCTCTGCAATTAGCCTCTCGCCCACCTCCATTCATTTTGCAAATATGAAAAAGCACAGGACCAGCAGGTGGCATAATGGTTACTTCAGGACTTCAACGTAGTCGACTGCAGTTAGAGTCCCGGACCCAGTGGCTTAAAACTCACACCGGGTGCATGTGCATGTGGGCCCAAAATCCCAAGAGGGAAAATAGAAGAGAAGGGATTGCAGCATGGCGATCTCCCTTGGGGGGTTATTTCTAACTTTCTGTCTCTCTGTCTCTGTCTCTCCGGTGAGTGCACACACTCTATAGCAAAGATCTCCCTCTAAAATAAATAAATAAGCATAAAAGTGACAACAGACTCTTAGGAGGACTGATGCCTTCTTTTTCCGACGCACCTGGAGGCTTCACAAGAAGAGTGTCTCGCCTCTGTTGCCCAGCCCACACTGACACACAGGGAGCTCTGTCGGCCTCTCGTCACTGCTAAAAGTTAACCCCCTGAGCAAGAGCACGTTGAATGCAGAGAATTGCTTCAGATGGCACAGTGCTAGGTCAGAGAAGAGAGAGCGACCCTAGAGCTCATTACACCTTCTCACAAAGTTCAGGAAGATGAGGGGGAGGAGCAGGTGTCCCTCCTCGGGTGCTGCCTGGGTCCGGCTCTGTGCCCTTCTCATGCCAAGTGCTGGGCTGGCAGGTCCTGGGAAGGCTGGCACACCCTCTCCCTAACCCTTTGGTGCTCAGTCTGTCTCCATTGGCATGCCGTGTGGTCCACGGGCTTAGAGAGGAGGGACTGGGCACAGTCAGGATCTGCCCTGCACCAGGTCCAAACACTCGTTTACCTCATCCGGTATCACCGGGGAGCTTTGTAAAATGACAGTGTTAAATTGCATTTTCTAAAGATTAATTGAGTCATTCTGTCTTAGGTGTAAAATGTAATCACCAATAAATAAAAGTAGATGATATTACAGAATATGAGAAAGTAAGGAGCTCATTTTCCAGCTATAAAAAGTTACAGCAAGAGCCAGTCTATTATCTCCGATGGTCACGGTAACGTCTGTGACCGAAGTGCCTTATGGTGGGACTGCATGACTCAGTTCTCCTAGAGAAGCGCAGTCTCTCCTCACGGAAGGACAGTGGCCGCTGCAGTGGAGGCCATGGGTGGGAATGGAAGCCCTCCCTGTGGCAAAGGCCAGACAACACCATCAGAAACGTCACTGTGGTCCCAGCCAGGCCCAGAGGACACTAAGTCTCCTTGTACCCAAGAGAGTGCGAAGACCTGGGACGAGCATCCTAGAGTTAGCATTCAGGGCTTTGCTGCTGTGCGTGCGAAGGGCGGCCTGCAGGCATGGCAACCCGAGCAGCAGTGACTGTCAGGCTCATAACTGACACAGCCTCATCATGCCCGCAACGCCTGCTGGGGCTCCGGGGAGGCCAGCTCCATGCCATACTCACAGAGGCGACCACGCAGGGACACCTGTGTGCATAAAGCATACCTGTGCCTCAGGCATCATGCCTCAGATGGGTGCCACTCCTGGTGGCTTCTCCCTGACGCCAGTACCTGACTCTTACTCCAAACGCTCACTTCCTGATTCTGGCCTTACATAGAGCTTGAGTCTAGGGCCCTGGAATTACTCAGAATCTGACCTTCCCAGCCTCACTAGACTGCTCCCTGTTACCTGAGCTCGTAATAGCCCCGGGAGTGTCGCGCCGCCGGCCAGCCTGTTGCTCCTCGTTTGCCGCCTGACTCTGTCTCATTCTCCCGTGGACCCGGAGTGCGTGGCTCGCTGCCAGCAGCCCAGGACCCACGTTAGTTCGCAGGGTGGCTTGTTCCCTTCCAGGATGGACGGAGCAACTTCTGCCGCGTCAGCAGCTTCAAGTAGTGCTGATGTCACGGCCTCCCGCAAGCCCCACCGCGCGGCCAGGCCACCGTGCCAGGAGCACAGGTGGAGGCGGCCCGGCCTGCGCTCTGGGTCAGCGCCACGCAGGCCCAGCGGAGCTGCCTTCGAGCAGTCAAGAAAACCCTCTTGACTTTGCAGTGTCCTCTTGTTGAAGCTTCATGCTCATCTCCAGGTCAGCCCTCGACTTCCCCAAATCTGACAGATAACATCTGCCTGTCAGAGTCAGCTCCAGGCTCTGCTCTTGTGTCTCCTGACAAAGTGCCTCAGGGTCTGCTGGGCAAATCTGCACGCTCAGGAGCGGAGGGACAAGCGGGGGGCTGAGCCGGGAGTGCGGGAGACTGAGGGGAGGGGACACCCGGAGGCCCAGGAAAGGGGGCACGGGAAGGTTGAGGGCAGAGGACACCAGGAGCTGAGGGGAGGGGACAGGACTCCGGGAAGCTGGGGCTTGTGCTCACAGCCCCATGGGACCCAGCTCTGCAGAGTGAGGCTATGGGGTGCTGTGGCAGGAGGACTGACCTCTCTCCACTGGTCCCTCGAGCTGACATGGCGCACTCTGTGCACACGTGGTCCTGTGTTCCTTAGCCGTGGCCAGGCCCTCTCTGCTCACAGCCTGCAGCCATCGACTGCCTGCACCAGGGCTGCCTTTGGCATTAGGGAAAAAGGAGGGCATGCCGGCCAGGAGCGGGCACACCCCCGATCTGGGAGGCACACCGGCTGGAACGGGCACACCCCTAATCTGGGAGGGCATGCCGGCCAGGAGCGGGCACACCACCGATCTGGGAGGCACGCCGGCTGACTGCGGCACACTCCTGATCTCAGGTGCACAGCAACTGCGCAGTGGATGAACAAGCCTAGGACCGAGTGCCCCGAGGAGCTGCAGAGGCAGGGCCGGCCTGGCTATGTCACCGGGTGATGGCGCGCTCAGACTCAGGTCTCCGGAGAGGCCGACGCGGACTGCGGCAGTGCGTGGATCTTTTCATCCATGCACAGAGTTCTTTGAGAGTTAGAGGGACTTTGCAGGCTCCCCTGGCACAGGTGACCACGTGCTAGAACCTTCCACGGCTCCTCTTCAGGACGGTGTCCATGGCTGCTCTGTGAGGGACTCTCAGCACGAAACACGCGGGTGCCAGGTCTCGTGTTTGAGTGCACAGAACTCCCACTTGGACGCGCGTCTCACGTTCTGGCTTTCTGATGTGGGAGCGCTCGCTTAGACCGCCATGTGTACCATGCATGGGCCGTCCGTGCAGAGCGGCGCTCGCTGGGACTCCCTCAGACGAGGTAGCGGGCGCCACGCAGTCGAGATGGTGTGGGCTCTGCAGCGCCTATCAGACCCGAGAAGCCCCAGCCCCACCACGACCCGACAGCTGACCCACCCAGGCCCCAGGGCTTCGGGGCTAAGTCGACTGCTCTCCCCACAGCTTGCATCAGTCACGCAGACCTAATGGGTGAAATGTGTGTTTGGGAGACGCATCGCCACGCGAAGATGCGGGCAGCAGAACGGCGAGGCTGCCTGTCTGTAGTGAAACGAGGAGAGTGGGTCTGTGTTGGCCGTGCTGAGACTCGGGGTCTCCAGGAAACCAGGAGCAGTGTCCGCATATTCAGGAGGGCTAGGCTGGGCGAGAGACCAGAAAGGGAAGACGTGCGATTCCAACATGCCGCCTGGTTCTCAGCCACGGACAGCTATCAGTGCAGACTGCCTATACAGGGAAAACGCACGCGTGAACGTCTCGCGCTTCCGCAGAGGCTCCCACACCCAGGGCCAAGGGGGCCTCGGTGCAGCTCGCAGGTGTGATTCTGCCTTCGTGCAGCACCGTGGGTGTGGCGGGCCAGGCTCTTGTAGAAGCAAAGCGAGGAGGTGACAGGTGGCATAGAATAGCTGGGTGCCAAGCCCCACAGCGGCATGTGTGGGGGCCGCAGGGAGGGGGAAGAAGGCGGGTGATGGGACGCACGCCAGAGGGGCTGTGTGCGCTTCATCCACGGGGCAGCTGGGGGCCGCGGAAGTGCGGGGAGCCATTGGCCCTATTGCAGCGCCTGCTTTTCCGTGGAGGCTGCGCTGTGGGGCCGCTCCCCCAGGCTGGGGCAGCAAGTGCCACTGCGTACAGCGTGTGGAGCATGCGCCGTTGCCAGCCGTCTCATGAGGCACACAGATGCAGATGCGTGTCCTGCTCCGTTCTTCATCTGTCCACGTGCGGACTGAGGCATGGGTGTGGGAGGAGGGAGGACGGCGTAGTGGCAGGGAGAGCTAGCGGCGATCATACTACGATTTCATTTTACATGTCCACATGGGCTCAGAGTGGTGTGGCTCAGCATGTGGTCACGTGGACAGCATGTGACGGAGGGGAGGGGACCTGAGTCCTTAACCCGCTGCTGCCTGCTGCCTGCTGCCTTACCGCCCAGAGGGTGCGTGCTGAGTGCGGTGGTGGCTCCCGCGGTGGCTGGCAGGAACTACACCTCTCCAAAGAGAAGTTTTTCTGAAGCTTTGACACGGAACTCGCTTTCCCTCGGAGCCAGTCCAGGAGTCTGGACATATTACATAAGACAGCATCTCTGGCATTCTCAAATTAATCGGCGTAGTTCCCACAGCGGGTGCTCCGCACCAGGCTCTGTTGGCTGTGGGCAGACGCAGCCGGGCACCGAGGCACAGAGCGGAGCCCCCGGTCGGACCCAGACATGCCCGCGCCTTCAGGCAGGGCACTCGTGCACTCCGGAGGCCATGGCTCCACATGTGGTTTAGTGCCCCGCCTCCGGGTGGCCATGGCCCCACACGTGGTTCAGTGCCCCGCCTCTGGGTGGCCATGGCTCCACACGTGGTTCAGTGCCCCGCCTCCAGGTGGCCGTGGCCCCACGCGTGGTTCAGTGTCCCGCGTCCAGGTGGCCGTGTTCCTCTTCTCCGTCTTGATCACCCAGAGTGCAAACGCGGTGCTGAGGAGGCCGCCTGCAGCCCGCGCTTGGGTACGCTGTACTGCCGTGAGCCCGCGGGCTCTTCTGCACCTCACGTGTGAGTCTGGGGCCCGGGCCATGAAGAGGCCAGTGGGTTTGGCTGAGAGAAGCCTGAGCACAGGTTGAGGATGGGGACCACGGGGCTGGTCCTCACACCTGGTCGAGTGAACGGACCTGTGAGGGGACCGCTGCTGTGTGCATGCAAGCGTGGTGGTTTCTCCTGGCATCTGCCTTCATCCACGTCCAAGGCCCCTGCCCCTGGCTGCACTCTGCCCTGCCCAGATGGTGTCCAAGCTCTTGGACACTCAGGTGTGACTGTGCATGTGGGCGGGGACAGGGAGAGGGCACCTCCCTGAGAGCCTGGTCCCGGATGTCGTCAGCTGCTCGTCACCCACAGATGGGGTCCAGCCACCCACTGGGCAGGCTGCCTCCCAGAGCCCTGTTGGGGCGTCTTCTGCACGGTCTCCACAGCGTGTCCACACTTTCCTCAACTGCTACAACCCCTGAGAGCAAGCGGGCCGTTTCCTGCCCCTGCAGCCTAGGATGGGCAGGCACTCGGACCCGCAGAGGGTGTGAGTCGTTGGCGCCAGCACGGCTGCTGCTCATTGGTGTCTTCCGCTGCGCTTTCCGGTTCAGGTCCCGTCATCCTGCATCTGTGTGCGGTCCGGGGTGTTCTGGCCTGCGTGCAGTGCGTGAAAATGAAACCAGGGCTAGAGAGTGTTGCCGCGACGTGCCATGCACGTTTAGCATGTCCCACTAGCTACTTTGCGTCCGTCTCAGGGCCAGGACTTCTGCTGTCCTGTGGCACCCCACCCCGCAGCCTCCTCCCGATCGCCTTCATATTTGTTTCCTGTGTGCGCTCCTGTACCTGCTGATTATCTTCTCCCGAAACCCCCTCCTCCTGGCGTGCAGTTTCTGGCCTCTCTCTGCTTCCAGGCCATCGGGCCATGTCGCTGTGCCAGACTGCGAGGACCCTGGAGTCCGTGAGATGGGACCACGCGGAGCCCGTCTCCACAACTGCTTCCACTCAGCCTCACGTCTTCCAGGTCCGTGGCTTCGTGTCAGCTGGCCGGAGACGGCTGTTCTTCGGCCGCGTTGGGCCCTGGGGCATGGGCGCCATGTCCTCACTCGCACCTCGGTCGTGCCCAGCTGACCCCTGTTGGAGCTGCTGCGGCCAGGGCTGTGGTAAGCGTGGGCATGTGGGTCTCGCTGACCATGGTCTCCTGTCCTGCCCAGACCTTAACGTGGCATTACTGGGTCAGACCGCAGATCTGTCTTGGTGTTTGGGGGGACACGCCAGCTCTTGTCCATGGTGGCCATGCTGGGTGACACGCCCACCTGCATGCTGCGGAGGGCCTTGCTGTTCTGTTCTCATTGATCCGAGGTCTCTTCAGGTCTCAGGCCCCAAGTTTCTTCCGTAGGCCTAGGAAAGCCTGCCCGCTGGAGCTACTGGGTGGAGCAATGCAGCCTGAACTAAGCCCCGAGTCTCATGATCACTGAAAGCGTAGACAACAGCCCTCATAACGTAGAACGCAGGATGCCATGTGTCCTGGGTGGGGACGGGCCCTGCTGCTGGTCCGCTCAGGCACACGCCTTCCGTCAGCTCTGCTGTGAAACCAGGCGGGCTCCGGCAACTCCTATGGGCACCTCCGCCTCTGCCCGCTGAGAGCAGGTGGGCTGTGAGACACGCAGTTCACGCCGCCCCGGAACGCGGGGCATTTTCTGTGAGAAGTCTGTTTTCCTGGGAGGAAGGCTTATTTCTCCTGAGGAGGTTCTGCTCTGAGAGCTGCCTGTCGTGAAGCTGGGAAAGTGCTTAGAGACCAAAGGGTTCCTAATGCCCTTTGACCTTAATTTTTTAATTTTCAAAATGGAAAAAAATGAAAAAGAAAAACCGAGTCCACAATGGAAGCCCAAACGTGCCAGGAGGACTAAAGACTGCTGTTCCTTTCGTGTGTTTGTAGGCGGGGTGGTTGCCGACAGCCGGGCGGACCCTGTGCCACATGGGGCCACGAGACCCCGAGAGAAAGCAAGTGGTCCAGGCGAGGGCACACGGGAGCACACACCAGGCCGCGGCACTGTCCTCCAGCCACGGAGGCGTGCAAAAGCCACGCGGCAGAAGGAGGTTTGGATATGAGAGGCAGGGCCGGCCCAGATGCCTCTGCCTGAGTCCAGCCCCTCGTGTGCTCCAGCTGAACCCCGTGGTCCCGCCTCTCTGCCGAGCCAGAACCCTGCTCTCCCTGAACCTCTGGGATGGGACAAGGCTGGGCAGGCTGTCGCTCCCAGGGCTGTGGCTGTGGGCTCTGCCCAGGTGGAGAAGCCACTGGTGCCAGCACAAAGCAAAGGGGTGCCCCGATCCGCTGTCTGCTTGGTGGCTGGCGTGAGCCGACACAGCCACGTAGGTCACCTGCCACAGCCAGCTGCCGGCTGGTGGTTGGCATTGCTCCTGTGGTGTGCCTGCCTCTGCATTCTCACGGGGAAGCCGACAGGCAGACGATGCTTGGTGGCCAGAGCTGCCCGTGTTCGTCGGACACACAGTCGGACTCCGGCCCTGCCCCCAACACCGAGCCCTCGCTGTCCTCGCCAGTGCAGCAATGAGAGTGTCTGCGGAAGTGGCTAGGTGTTCCCCAGAGCAGCTGCCAGCTGGCCCGGGACGGCATAACTCACGTGCGGGACCGTCCCCTCCTGGGGGATGGCTTACTGGAGCTGACCAAGGTCCCTACTACACATCAGGGGTCAAGGACCGCCACCGTGTGGGCCTTGTGTGTGACCTCCATCTTGTATTCGTCATGGTCAGGCTCCGAAGAAGCGTACAATGCAGGCGAGGTTAAGACAAGCCCTGTGCCCCGAGACCGATTGGCACAGGCCATGGAGAGGTAGCTCAGGGTCCTTGCACAGACGTGCGTTTGCCAGATTCTTCCCGTGCCCACGAGTTAGGGGCCACGGCTGACCGTCCTCCCCAGGACCTGCCGTCCCTGCCCTCCCTGCCCTGGCATGAGAAGGGCAGGGAGAACCCGGCCCAGGCAGCACCCGAGGAGTGACAGCTGCTCTCCCGTGTCATCCAGAGCTCTGGGAAGACGTGACACACTCCAGTGCTGGCCCTCCTCTCGACTAAGGCCAAGGGCACCTTGAGCAATTCTCTTTGTATCCAACTTTCTCTCGACCCCCCTTGGGGTTCTGGGCACACACGCACGTGCCCAGTGTGAATTCCAAGGCAGGTCCAGGCCTCGAACCGTGGTTGACCAGGTGGGAGCCCAGGGCCACCTGCTGACCCCAAGAGTATTTTTAATATTTTTCATAACCAGTGTTTTCAGTTGCATGTGAGTTATTGTGCAAAAAAGAACCTTTCTGAAGCTGGCCTCAGCAGAAAACAGCACTTGGAGGTCTGCAGTGTAGCTGCAGGGTCCAGAGGGGGCCTATGGTGGTGGGTGCCAGGCCCATCCTCAGTCTCCACAGTGCCACAGCGGTCTGCACTGAGGCAGGCCCACCGGAGCCCACGGGCTGGCGTGCCATCTTCCAGCCCTGCTCCGGCCGTGACACACGGCTCCCCAGGACCACAGCTGTTTGAGTGAGTCTAATGGAAAACGTGCTCCCCGAAGTGCTGGTGAACATGCCTGGGGCAGCATTGGCGACCCGGGACACCACCTGTGGGCCTCGTGCCGACAGCCAGGGCCGACGTGGAACTACGTGTGGGAAGAGCCACGTGGTGTTTATAAAGCGGTTAGACAGAAGGGCAGAGGACGGCCTGCAGTTTTCCGGTGACACAGAGGGAGGCCCGTAGACTGCAGCTCCTGCCCGAAGCTACTAGATTAACCGCATTCAGCAGTTTGCGGGAGGCTCTGCCCTGCCTACAACGCTGACCATGCGAGAACAGAGCACGCCGTCCAGACGGCGTCGACGCTGAGTTTTCCTGCTAGTCTCGGGCCTGCCTCACCGCGTACACCAGCTGGAGCTCTGTGAGCCGGCCCGATCAGCTGGTCCAGCGCGAAGGCCCTCTCGGGCACGTTATGAACAGTGCCCGTCCCTCCGGTGTGCCCGTCCCTCCGGTGTGCCCGTCCCTCCGGTGCGCCCGTCCCTCACGTGGCCTCTCTTACTGGATGGCGCGCAGCCATACCTGGCCCCACCGTCTCCTTAACTCCGACCTGAGTTTCTTCCTGGAGAAGGGGTTGTCGGAAGCGGCCCAGACCCTGGGGGCAGACCACAGGGACGCGGCCCTGCACTCTCGGCGCTGGCTCATGCGATCTTCACGGTAAGGAATCCTCACAGAGGCTCCGTGGCCGTGATGCACGCAGCCGGGCACCACGGCCACGTAGAGAGGCTCCCATACCCTGCCGGGCCTGCTCATGGGGGGCACCCCGTCCTGGCTAGCTGCAGTGCTGTGGGGGGAGGTGCTGTCAGGTGCTGTCTCTGTCTCTGTCTCTGTCCCTGGAAGAAAATTAAACTTTAAAAACGCTAGGCATGGGTCTGGAGTCCATTCCCACACTTGTGGAGGAGCAGGGACAAGCGGGAAGCCCAGACACGCTCTTCGTAAACAGGGAGGTGCTGAGTGGGAAGTGGCCGGAGAGAGGAGCCAACGACGCAGGATGGGCAGAGCCCGGGGGCAGGAGTCACAGCGAGGGCAGCTGGGGGACGCAGAGGCCCCGGGGCAGAGGCCGAGTGGGAAACCGCGGGCCGCGTGGGTCCGGTGGATTCTGCCAGCGTATATGAGAATAGCGTCTGGCCCAGAACGTGGCCGAGGTACCCCACTGTGCGTGAGACGGGTTCTGCCCGACGCCAAAGAGCGAGAGATTGGGAACCGCCACCCCGACGGAGCAGAGCAGAGCGTTCTGCGAGATCAGAGCAGCGGGGGACTCGAAGGAAGGGGGACGGGACGGCCGGCTTTGCGCAGAAGATGGAATCTGAGTCTTAACGCAGAATCGGAGTCGGGCCAGTAGGCACGTCGTGGGTAGGGCGCCGGGCTCCCACATGGTCGAACAGTTGGACTCCTGGACCCGGCAGCTCGAAACTCATGCCAGGCGTGTGTGTGCCCAAAATCCCAGGAGAGGCATGGAGGAGAAGGGATTGTGGCGTGGCCATCCCCGCTGGGGGTGATTTCTCACCTTCCCTCCCTCTGTCTCTCCCAGCAAGTGCACACACCCTGTGACCAAAAAAAGAGATGGACGGGAGTACAAGCACTCGTGACACCAGGACACTGGTGTCCTGAGACTAACAGACACACCCACGAGAGCAGTGGCCTTGGAGGGAGGGCGCTGCAGGCAGCTCGGGAGATGGACTGGGGACTGGGCGGGGCAGTGCCGAGACCAGCCCGGGGCTAGCTGGCGCGGTGTGCGGTGCAGTGGGCAGGGGACGGCCACGGCGCTGGTACAGGCTCAGCACCTGCCCTGGGAGAGGCCGAGTGCGGACAGGGAGCTACGAAGGCAGACACATGGGTTCACAAGGCGCGCTGGAGGCCTGGTCGCAGAAGCCTCTTGTCCACATGAAAGCCTGCTGGCCAGGGCTCTGGGGGAGCCACTTGGAGGGTGCTGCCTGGCCCTGTCGGCACACACAACGCCCACAGGCACCGCTGCTCAGACCGCCTGCCTTTGGCGAGACCGGGATGTACCTGTCCTTCACACCAGGTTAGCCCGGACACTCTCTCGCCATTTTCCTTCCCAGTTAGAACTGTGTTACCCCCTGTGTGACGGCGGGCTCCAGTCAGTGGGGTGTCAGGAACACTCCACATCCATCCCCCCAGTTTCTGTGGGGAGGGTCAGGTGGCCCCGGCACCCTTGTTTCCGGGCCCTCGTGGGCTGGGCCGAGTTGTGGGGAGAGGGCATGCGTCACCCCACCCCAAAGCTCACAGGGTAGGGTTCGCGTCCGGCCCATGCAGGACCGTGGGCAGCACCCAGTTCCCCTGCGGGTGCTGGGCTGGCCCCGCTGGCCCTTGGAGCAGGTGGGTGCAGAGAGGTATCAGAAGGTGGGACTGTGCCACTGTCACCTGTGCAGGAGAGGGACAGCCATCACTTCCTGCCATGCCTGTCCTCCATACGCAGGCCAGAGACCGCTGCCACTGAGGGGTGACTACCCAGGCAGGGACACTGGAGGGGCAGTGGAACCAGAGGGAAGGCCTAGAATGTCTGTTCCCAGCACGGCCTGCTCAGGAAACACGTGACAGTGAGCATGCATTCACATGTGGGCCCCATCCACGCTCCCCTACTCCCTGCTCCGACCCTCGCCCGGGCTCTGTGCTGGCCCTCCTCTCCTAACTACCCCGTCCCGTGGCATGGCTGACTGACCCTCCGTCTTCCTGCTGGGCTCTGGTCACACCAAGTGCCCACACAGGACCGGCCTGAGGACAGGGTCTGCAGAGGTGGTGTGGCGAGCTCCAGCCGGCATGCTGTGGTTGTCCCGGGCACGTGGGGCTCTGTGGCTGAGGTCCCCTCCCTGTCCCAGCACAGCGGGCTTCTAGCGCTCCCCACGGGGCACGAGGTGTGCAGTTCTGGTGCCTTGTCTTCCAGGGGCCACGCGGGGGGCCAGTGCCTCGGCTCTGGGATCCTGGGATCAGACAGCCGAGCTGCCCCGAGCTGGGCAGGAGGGAGCAGGCCCAGCTCGCGGACTCCAGCTCTCCCCGGGCGTCCTCCCCTCTGCAGGCCGGGGTCAGGCAGGGCCAGAGGGGAGCGTGGAGTGTGTGCCCATGGTGCGTCCGGAAGCCACTGATGCTCCTTATGTGACAGGCGTCCCGCAGAGCGGCCTCCTGGGACTCTGAAAGGTTACAGAGAACCTGGCCTCATGCAAAGAGCGTCACCACAGTGACAGTGCGACCGCGGGGCCCTGGCCTCTCACCAATGCCATGACTGAGTCAGAAGTTTTGAGACAGCATTTTCCCACACGGCCCTATTAACATCAATGTCACAGTGTCACATCCTGGACTTGGAGCAGATTGCTAATTTTCCTGCGATTAATTCAAAAATCACTTCTGGGCTAGAGAGGCACCCTGGACTGAGGGTGGCGGACTTCTGAGGCGTGACCCCAACGTCAGGAGGACACGGTGACCGTTACCTACAGCCCCGTCATTGCTGATGTAAAGTGGAAGAAAGGACAGTGTCTCACGGTGACTTACGAAGGCTAACGGAGGGATCCGCGGGGTCCCGGGTGACCAAGTTCACAGCAGCGCGCTGCGTGGTGTAAGCGGGTCGGGATGTCCTTGGGGTGCGCGGGCAGCTGAAGACGCCTGTCAGCCCGTCGTCACTTGTCCAACAGCCCAGCCTCCTGTACCGCTTCACGAAATGCTGTCATGTGCCCTATGCTTGTGTGAGCCGCGTAAACACGTGACGGGGCCACCGTGTCAGAGACTTGCGCCCGCCCTGCGGACGCTGTCCCCTTTAATCAGCACTGCAGCTGTGCTTTTGGGGACGAAGGTGCGAGGCGTTAGGACACAGGTTGGGCTGGACAGCGGTGCCGTGGTGTGCACTCGGACTTAGGCGAGGTCGAGCTCGCCCTGGCGCTCCCCAGGCACGTGGCGTGGAGTTGAGAGACTCCACCTGGAGGTGCCTCTGACGGAAGGGCTGCCTAGGTCCCTGTCGCCTCCATGGGGGGAAGCAGTGTTTACACTGTACTGAGACGGCCCACACAGCACAAAATCTGCCCACTGACGTACGTGATTCACGGCGTTTGGTACAGCCACAGGCCCGTGCCACTACCCGCATAGGCAACGTTGGAATTCTTTAATGCGCCAAAGACAAACCCCTGAGCCGTGACCGGGATCCCGGCCTCCCTGCCTCCCTGCCTGCCCTCAGCCCTGGAAGGTTCGAATGTACTTTATATCTCTGTGGATCTGTCCCAATCACTGGAAATAACTGCAACCAACACCGGAGGCTGTCTGGGGACCGGCTTCTCCACGAGCTGTTTCCTGGACACGTCTGGGACCAGCTGTCGCAGCCCCGCCTTCTCCGACAGACTGGCTGGCGCCCCACCGCACGCGCACGTGTGCACTGTGCTCTGGCCAGCCGGTGGACTTGAGCCGTCTGCACATTTGAACTACTGAGGACCAGTCCCACACACCTGCGCATCTCTTTCTGGATCAATAAATTTATTTATTGGTATGCTGGCACCATTAAAAAAAGAATAATGCCTCAGGGCACGAATACGGGCAGGCTTTTGTAGAGATGTTTCATCTCTCTTGGATAAGAGTGAAATCTCCATGACACGTCCCATCTGGGTTTTGCATTTCAAGGAAACGCCAGTCTTTCTCAAAGCAGCTGCAGCATCTACATCCCGCCCGCAGCGTCGGGCTGCGATTTCTGCACGCGCTCTGCCATGTGTGTGCTCCGTACCTCCCACTCTTCCTGAAAGCAGTCCCAACAGCTGTGACCCGGGATCCCCTCGGCGATGGCCACGTTTGCCCACGTGATTAGCGGCCGTTGGCGTCTCCTCTCTGGAGACACGCGCCCTGTCCTCGGCCCATCACTCGATCACGTGGTCTTCCTGTAGGCTTGGTTACGTAGTCCAGGTCCACCCCTACTCCAGGCACTGAAATGCAAGTAATCTGGGGTCGGCTTCCTGATGGCAGTCTGTCACACACAGCCTTTAATAGCCACGCAGTCCGCCTTCCGCATCTCTCACCCTCTGTGTGTGTGCTGTCAGATGCCGTCCCCTCGCCCAAGGTCACAGAGGTTACTCACGTGCCTTCCAGAAGACCTGAGTGCTAAACCTCCCTCTGGGCCTTAGTGTCAAGGGACGCGCTGCAGCATTGTGTGCGGGAAAGAACGCTCTCTCCCCATTAAGTGGCTCAGCCCTCCCAAAAGCCAGCTCCTAGTAAGTGTGCTAGTCTGCTCTAGGCCGCACCGTCTCCTGAGCTTCCGTCGTCCTGACGCCAGTGCCCGCTCCTAGCCAGGGTTAGAAGTCTGTGAGACTCCCTGCTCCAAGGCTGTGCATTTCCAGGGTTGCTCTGCTACGCCAGGCTCTGCAGTACAGTATGCATCCGGGGTCGACGTAGCAGTTCCGCGTTCTCTGCCTCCTTTATGTGCAGCCGTCACACGTGTCTGCAGCACACTGGGTGGTTTCCGAGTACGCATGAAGGACGCGGCAGCAGATCAGGGAGATTGCCACCTTCGCCATTTTCAGCAGAGAGCTTTCTGCTCCTGCGTCTGCTCAGCCTTCCTTCCCTGAGCCCTCCCGCCTGTCTCAACTCTCCACCCCACTCCCATACAGTCTCTCCTCTACACTTCCCTCCCTGGGTCTCTCTGTCTCTGCCCCGGAGTGTGGACATCGGTATGTACTGAGCAAGGACAGACCGTGTGTCCTCCACAGTGTGGCTTATTCCACGGAGCACTGAGTCTCCCCTCATCCACTTTCCACCAGGTGACAGCTCTCCCCGTCCCTCAGGGTGGGAAGTACCCCGTGCCGTATACATGCCACACATGCCCAGTACCGTCACGGCGTCACGCTTAGGCCGATCCCACAACTCAGCAAGCATGGGTGTGCAGGTGCCGGACCGCCTTTCTGCCTTCGTGTGGACCCCAGGATGAGACTGTCATGGGGCAGTTCTAGACGCAGGTCTCTGAGGACCCGCCATGTAGTTCTGCACAGTGGCCGGCTTCTCCTCCCTGCCAGGAGCGCGCCGCGGCTCCCTCACCACCGCCTTGCCAGCACCCACTGCTCCTTACTTGCTGACCGGCCGTTCTGACGGGTGAGGTGGTCCCCACTGTGGCTTTGATTTGCGTTCCCTAAGGATGAGGGGTGCTGAACACTTTTCCGTATTTGGCCACTGCTGTGTCTTCCTTACAGAGTTGTCTGTTCAGCGCGTTCGCCCTCTTCTTAATAGGGTTACTGGTTTTCGTATGGCTGAGGGCTGGAGTCCCTGGGATCTCGATATGTCTAGGCATGGGTACATTGGTGTTTACCTTGGTTGGCGTTTTTGAGCTTTTCAAGTGTGTACGTTATTTTTAATCAATTCAGAGTGTTTTTTTATCCATTATTTCTTTCAAAAAGTGTGTTTCTTTTTTCTTTCTCATCTTCTTCTTGAAGTCCCTTCCTGCATATGGTGATGGGCGTGGTGGAGTCCCATGGATTTTAAGGCTATTTTCATTCCTCTTGACGTTTTTCTGTGTATTCTGAGATTACAGCTACTAACTTGTTTTCAGTTTCCTGATTCTGTTTTGCACACTCAAATCTCAATTCACAGTAAGTACGGAGGTTACAGAGGCCTATAAAGAGGGATTTAGAGAGTTTTTTTAAATAAATTTTTGCTATTGGATGCATGCATTCATCAGGGAGATGGAGAGAGAGAAAGCAAAACATCACCCCCCAGGAGGGGTGACCATGCCACAATCCCTTCTCCTCTATCCTCCTCTCAGCATTTTGGGCACGCACACATACACACCTGGCATGTGTTTAGGCCGCCAGGTCTGGGACTCAGTGGCCAACTACGCAGGAGTCAGTGACACACCACCACGCATCTGCTGTTCCGCCTGTAATGAATTTTCTATTTCAGTTATACAGCACAACTGCAGAGCATTTTCTTATAGTTTCTGTCTCTGTATTAATAGTCTCCTCCTGGTGAGACAGCATTTCAACAGGGCTTTCTTTAGTGATTTGAGCGTATTTGCAATAGCTGGCCCAGAGCCCTGTCTGCAAGGTCCCGGCCTCAGCTCTGCAGAAGCGTGGCGTCCAGGCGGCCTTCTCTGCTGTGTGTGTATCAAACTTCCCTGCTCCGGAGGGATTCTGAAATGTTCTCCACTTTCTTATGAAAACTGGACCTTTTTAGACAATGTGTTAAGAAAGTTCTGGTGTCAGATTCTCTCGCTCCCCAAGGGTTGTCACTGTGGCTAATTTTTTGCTGGGGTGTTTTGTTTTCCATGTTCGTTTGTTTGGTAACTTTGGGGCTGATTATGCAGACGCTGGTGTTCCACCCTGCAGGCCTCCGAGCACTCTGCTGGGCTTATTGGCTGCTCTGGTACGTTCCCGAGGGCCACGGTTTATTACTGTGTGCTTTGGAGGCTGGTCTTACAGCTGTCACACGAGGTCGGTTTACGCTGGTCAGTCAGCGGTCAGCCCACGGAGCGTCTAACACCTCCCTGGACGGATCTGCTTGCTCAGTGATCTTTGTGAGGAGTTTATCCATATAAACTTCAGGCCCTTTGTAAGATGGCGTGGCAGAGTCTGAAGGGCAGCAGCATGGAAGACCAGAGCCTTTCCACTTCCATGCCACTCCTGGGCACGCAAGCAGCCTTGGGGGCCCAGGAGTGTGTCGAGCCCCCGCAGGTCCCAGGAGTGTCCAGCTCTCTGAGATTTCTTTTCCAGCACTCCACCAGGCTCTGTTGCTCCCGATGGTGATCGCCTCGGGCAGCTGAGACAGAGCGGGTTTGTCGCTGTCTCAGGAACTGCCTAGGGATGCCGACCCACCCAACTACTGAACTCTACGCCAAGATCTCCTAGGAGTGGCGGATTCAGAGAAGTGACGGATAGTGCTGTGAGAATGGTGCTTTTTTTTTTGGAGAGGTTTTCGCTACAGGGCACGTGCGCTCGCCAGACAGACAGAGACATAGAGACAGAAAGCGAGAAATCACCCCCCAGAGGGGATGGTCACGCCGCAATCCCTTCTCCTCCATTCTCCTTCGGGATCTTGGGCACGCACGCACACGCGCCCAGCGTGAGCTTTAAGCCACCGGGTCCGGGACGCGAACCGCAGTCCACTACGTGGGAGTCCAGCGACATAGCCATTACGCTAACTGCTGGTTCCCGAGAATGGTGCTTTTAATGGAACTCCAAAACCCTCAGATCTTGGCTTCCCTCGGTAGCACTGGTTTTTGGCTTCCGTGCCACTCACCTGGAATAAAGGGGGGTGGGGATAGCTCCCAGTTATAATGTCACAAACACTCACTGCTTGACCAAAAGTCAGGCATTTCCAGTAATTTCTCCTGGACACAAAATTTTTGGTTTATTCTGTAACTTTGGTTAATTTCCATAGGTTTGAAGCAATTGATTTTATAATTTTGGTAATGAATAGACTTTTTAAAAAAGTTCCAGGGTTTTCTGCTACTTTTAACAGTGAAATTCATAAGATAGTCCCACCGCCTTTTGAATCAAATATGGCTGATGAACATAATGACCCTATTCAGCAAAGGCTTGCTCATCCCTTCTCCAATTCTCGGGGCATGAAACACAATTTAGTAGTGATGATGACAGACAAAGGTACATATAGATTTATTTATTACCAAGCAGTAGGACAATGATTAGCTAAGCTCTAAATATCCAAAGCTGAGGTGTCTGTGACACATTCTAGCAGATAGTTTTAGATGTTTAGAGTCATAGCTACAAAATTCCCTGGCCAGCCCAGGATACATTTGAGAAATGTCAGTGCACAGATGGTAGCCAGAACCCCAGGAAGCAATTTTTCTGCCAAGAGAGAACGAGAATGATCGACAAAGAAAATAAAGCCTCAGTGAGGAACAGTCTCTAAGAAACAGCCTCCAGGAACACGTGAAAGATACCATTGACGGCTACTGTGGGAGTCAGTCAGTGCAGATATCAAAGAACGCCCCATTTGGATAGTTGTGCTAGTTACTCCAGGAAAGCTTGATGCAGGACTGTTTTGTGGATGACAATATACCATGAAACCCAAGAGTTAAAATCAGTGTTTGCAGTTCCCCACCACGGAGGATAGCCTCCAAGTTATTCTACCTCTAACTTTATCCCTCCCATCAATTATCCACGTTCTAGCCAAGGCACACTTTACAACGCAAATACTGTTATCTACTACTTCGAACTCTAAAATTCTTTCATAGGCTGACTTTTGTTAGGACAAAGTTCAAACAATTCTCCCACTCTATTTCTAATTTACTCTTACTTTCCCCTTAGGGCTCAATGTAGTGCTACTTTATTATAAGATGCATTAGTCACATCCAAAACAGAGAAACCTGACTTCCTATGTGAGCCAATAACATCTTGTGCTTTCAACTGAAACGATATTTGTGCTATCGTGGGATAATTGCCTGTTTGTGTGTCAGGGTCACTCCCTGGGCAATACCCTTCTGAGGGCAGGGCCAACATCTTGGGTTCTCTTTAATTCCAGTGCCCTGCTCTAAATGCATCCCTCAGATGTTTGGAAGACATTTGATTGATAATTAATGGAAGTGGTTAGACGTTATCGTAATCTAATTATTAACGGACTTCTACATAGCAGTTTCATTCACCAGTAGCTCATATTACCATATGCATTTTAAAGTAACGGAACTATACTTCTTTTTAAAACCTTTCAGAAATCCAAATTGACTTTTCTCCAATTAGGATTTGTGAGGTCTTAGTAGATAGTAACATTTATATTTCCATAGTATAAATCAGAAAGCAGTCAGAAGATCAATTATCTGTGTGTTGAATTCTAAAACAATATTTTCTTTTTTTAAAATTTTAACTATCTTCTTTTTCTATGAATATTAGAAAAAGAAGAAAAATATTGTCAATACTAATGTTAATCATTTCTACCTGTATTAGTGTTACTTCATACTTTCTAAAGTGTTTTCACAATTTTGTTCATTTGATCTTCAAAATAGCTCATTAGAAATTCAGATAAAACATAATTAGAGACATTTGCCACATGCAGATATTCAAAGACATGTTAAATGACTTCTCCAAAAGTACTCAAATAAATAATCATTGAATGTCGCTAATATCTAGTGCTCATGCCACTCAGGTTCTTTTGTCTTTCTAAATGAATATTTATATTATTTATTTTTAATCCTAGTTTTGAGCTATTGAATTAGCATCCCTGTTGTTTAACTGTTTTAATGTGCTGTGTTTGTGAGAAGTATGTCAGGAGTTGTTCAATGCGTGGCATGTGTGGCACAATGGACACGTATGGCACAATGGACACGTATGGCACAATGGACACGTGTGGCACAATGGACACATGTGGCACCATGGACACGTGTGGCACAATGGACACGTGTGGCACAATGGACACGTGTGGCACAATGGACACATGTGGCACAATGGACACGTGTGGCACAATGGACACGTGTGGCACAATGGACACGTATGGCACAATGGACACGTGTGGCACAATGGACACATGTGGCACCATGGACACGTGTGGCACAATGGACACGTGTGGCACAATGGACACGTGTGGCACAATGGACACGTGTGGCACCATGGACACGTATGGCACCATGGACACGTGTGGCACAATGGACACATGGCCAGCACAAGTGCAGTCTTTCATCTTGCTCTCCCAGGTAAAGTGAATGAGTGCAATATCCAATGTCAGGGAGGAACAGCAAGAAAAAGGAGCCATTGCATTATCTAGGCAGAAAGACTCTTCCAGAGTTTCTCCTGTGTCCTTCCACTGCTTTGGACACATAATCCCCAATAAGACTCTAAGCTACTCAAGGAGCAAGACTTTTTCAACTCTGAGTGACACACACATGGTACAGGGAATGGTTTGAAGTGTGGCATGGTAAGGCAGAGAAAGGGTGGGCGATGAATGGATAGGTGGGAGATGCATGGATGGGAGTTAGGTGGGTAGAAGGATGTGTGGGTGAGTGGGTAGGTGAGTGAAGGGGTGGGTGGATAGTAATTGAAGGGGCGGGTGGGTGGGTGGATGGTGGATAGATACAGGAGATGGTTAGGTGGATGGATGGGTGGGTGAATGAACAGATGGGTTGATGGTAAATGAGTAAATGGGTAGACAGATATGGGAGATGGTTAGGTGGATGGACGGATGAGTGAATGAATGGATGGGTTGATGATTAAATGAGTAAATGGGTAGATAGATACGGGAGATGGTTAGGTGGCTGGATGGGTGGGTGAATGAATGGATGGGTTGATGATTAAATGAGTAAATGGGTAGATAGATGGTTAGGTGGATCAAACGTTCAGGGTTAAGGGAAGGGGTGATGGCTGGGGTAGGTGGGTAGATGGACAGATGAATGAATAGGTAGACGTACGTAGGGATAAATGAATGAAAGATTGATAAGGAAATGAAAAGACAGAGGGATGACTTTGACAGAAACTATGAACTTCCTTTCTGGGAAAAGTAGGTAGGAGTGATGAAATTAATATTACGGCCACTTTCTCTTACAGTAGTTTTTCTCTACTTGAGAGATAATGGAGATGGACCAGTGTGAAAGTGTGAGATTAAAAGGCTAATTTCACATTACCTAGGCAATACCACAGGGGCTTAATTACTGCAGCTCCAGAGTAAGTCTTGAAGCCTTAAACAATTTTCCCTTCCTTAATTTTCTTCTTTACAAATAACTTAGCTAGGGGAACCAGCAGTTAGCGTAATGGCTATGTCGCTGGACTCCCACATAGTCGACCACGGTTCACGTCCCACACCCGGTGGCTTAGAACTCACGCCAGGCGCTTGTGCGTGCGTGCCCAAGATCCCGAGAGGAGAATGGAGGAGAAGGGATTGCGGTGTGACCATCCCCCCGGGGGTAATTTCTCGCTTTCTGTCTCTCTGTCTCTCTCTGACTGTCTGGCGAGCGCACGCACCCTGTAGCGAAAACCTCTCAAAAAAAAAAAAAAAGAAAAAAGAAAAAAAAAGAACTTAGCTATTCTCTGGCATTTATATTCCATGCAAATATCAGGTTTCTTACAAAACCATTCAGTATTTTATTTGGACCCACGTTACCCATCCATTTAGAACTGGTGTTGTCACAGTATCAAGCCTTCCTAATGAGCACTCTGGCTCCCCATCAATTTAGCTCTTCAACATCGTTCAATAAAGTTTTGCATTGTTTAATTGCCAGAGGTTGCATGCCCTCTCCAGAAAGAGACAGAGAGAAACCGAAGGCGCATGAGAAGCATCCCCATGGAGGTGATCATGTCACAGTCCTTCTCCATTGTCTCCCACTCAGGAGTTGTGAGCACACACACACACACACACACACGCACATGTGCTCCTGGCATGCTTCTAAACTCTCCGGGTCCAGGACTCAAACACACCCTCAGCCTTGTAGGGTCCCACTGCTTGCACTGCCGCACCGCAGGCTGGCCCGGAGTTTTGCCATTTCTAATGTGGAAGTGTTTGCAGACCTTTTGTTAAATTTCCTGTCTACTTACCTTCTCCGATACTAATACCAATGCTTTTTCTTTTTTTTTCATTTCTTTTTTATTATCATCATAATCTTGTTTATATTACAGTGAATTGCTTATAACTTTACAGTGTATTACATTGCTTTTTCAAAAGGGCATGCCATGCATGTCAGTGAATACAGAGACATTACACTCCCCACTTCATCATCCAATACCTTTTCATTGTTTTTTCCAATCATTATTATTATTATTCCTATTATTTTTTAAACAATCACTATTTCTCATTTTGCTTGTAAAAAGACTTTACCCATCATGAAATACTTCCCAGACCAGTCCAGTTGAGAATATCATACACGTCATCACCCACAGGTAATAAGCCGTGTCTGCCCCACCAATGCTTTTCTGAATGATGCTCCTGTCAGGGACACCAGCGGCTATCAGCAGACTCACCAGACTCCTGCGTTCGGCTGTTCCTAGTTTGTCAGTTGTGTTGAGGACGAAGGTGGGAAGAAGCAAGACCAGAACCCCAGCAGTTCCCACGTGCGAGGGCTGCTACTGCCCTAGACATGCCCGGCCCTGGCAACCCACGTCCACACGTCTGCCCCCGGCCGGGTCTTCCTGTTCTCTGACGCAGCTCCCTGTGCTTCTTCCTGGAATCGCAATTGTTGTACAGTTGGTAGTCTTGCTAGTTTTGCATTTAAACTACAATAAATGCAGAGGATGTCATGAACAGCATCCTTTAAAGATGAGAAACGTGCCTCACAAGTTCGCGTCTACAACCAGGCTTTGGTAACTGGCAGGCCGCCTCCTGCACTGTCTTCCACAAGAAGGAAGCTGCAGCGGTGCCTGTCTCGGGGGCTCTTATATAAGTACTGAGAGCACAGCTGGGACACGCTAGGCACTGTGTGTGCTTGTCCGTGACCACGGCCATCACTGCTCTGCACCGATCTGTGACACAGGTGTCATTGACACGAGAAAGAGGGTGTGGCCCCAACTCCAATTCATTGTGTCATTTTGACAGGACATTAAAAGCTGAAAGTGTTGGGACCAGCAGTTAGCGTAATGGCTATGTCGTTGAACTCCCATGTAGCCGAGTACGGTTCGAGTCCCAAACCCAGTGGCTTAAATTCACGCCGGGTGCGTGGGCGTGGGTGCCCAAGATCCCGAGCGGAGAACGGAGGAGAAGAGATGGCGACGTGGCCATCCCCCCGCGGGGGGATTTCTCTCTTTCTTTCTCTCTGTCTCTCTCTGTCTTTCTGGCGAGCGCATGCGCCCTATAGCGAAAAAATCTCAAAAAAGAAAAAAAAAAGTTGAAAGTGTTGGGGCCGGCAGGTGGCGTGGTGGCTAAGTGCGCTGAGCTCCCACATGGCCAAATACGGTTCAAGTCCCAGACCTGGCAGCTTGCTTTCTCACCTTCTCTTTGTTTCACACTATCCCTCTCTGGTCAAATTAAAATAAATAAATGGATTAATAAAGTTAAAATGATTCTTTAAAAAAAAAGTTGAAAGTGTTTTCATATTTAAGGACTATAACTTACTGGGACTCACTTGGAAGAAGGCATTTTGGAGAATGTAGGCCTTTTCAAGCGAGTAGAATCGCTGTCTGAGAGCTGAAGCAGGTCTCTGGGGGCGACAGAGCAGCCGAGGCTGGTGCTCCTGGGAGTGCAGAGCCCTGGGCCGTGGAGACCCGCCGGCTCCCCCGGTGACCACCTCCCAGGGGGAGACAGACCATCTTCCCGGGGCTCGCTAGTCTCTTGATCTGCCCTAAAGTCTGACACACATTCCACCAACCACGCCGCTCTCAAAGGTGTCAGGTGTGGGGTGTTGGTGTTGGACACAGGGTGGTGGTGTCAGGCGTGTGGGGTGTTGGTATCGGACACGGGGTGGCAGTGTCAGATGCGGGGTGGTGGTGTCAGGTGTAGGGTGTTGGTGTCGGATGTTGGTGTCAGGTGTGTGAGGTGGTGGTGCCAGGCTCAGGGTGGTGGTCAGGAGCGCCTTCAGCACAGACAGCACGGTATCCAAGCACGAGCAGCCCCCAGTGAAGACGTATTCGTGACCCCTGAGACCCTTGCCCCCAGTCCTCCAGTGATGCTCCAACTGCACCTGCAGACCCAGCTGCCAGGATCCAGCACTTGCCAGAGGCTCCCTGGAACCAGGTCTCTGGGCGGCTGGTGCCCAGGAGAGGGAGGAGGTGAGGGCCAGGCTCCCTGTTGGGCAGGAGAGTGGGCACACAGCTCTACTCTGTGGCCCTCCCTAAGGCACAGAGTCTCGTCCAGGAGTGACACACACTCCTTCCTTCCAGCCGAGGGACATTCCAGAGAAGTCGGCGATCTCGGGGTTGCCAAGTGGCCGGGAGGGCCGTGAGGACAAAGCACAAGCACTGAAGCCCACGCGTGAACTGGGAGCGGAGGGGCCGAGTCCACGACTCCCTGAGCAGCCGTCGCACGGGCTCACACGGGCTCACACGGGGCTCTAGCGGCCGCGGTTCTGCTTCCCTGGGGGTCAGTCACTGGCCTCGCTCCGTCCCTCTGGTGGGTCCCCTCCCCGAGGCCGGGGCAGCAGGGCTGACATCTAGGTGGCACACAGGTGCTTCCGGACAGCGAGGGCTGTGGTCCTTGGGTTGGCGGAGCCCTCCTCCAGGCCCCAGGGGCGGGTGCTGGAGCGCACTAGCCCGGTCAGGCTAATTTACGGCTTCAGTCCGTTTTCCACCATAGAGCGGTGCGCTCCGTGGGTGCCCCTCTGTGGGGCTCTACTCACTTTCATCACGCCCAATCACTCTGCGTGTTGAGGCGGCCCCAGGCAGCACCACGAAGTAGAGAAGCAACGTGTGACATGTGACACGGCCAGTCTACCCAAAGGGACTGTGAACATCGCGGTCACGTGGCAGAATGTAACGGCCATTTCTTTCTTTCTTTTTTTTTTTTTTTTTGGGGAGATTTTCCCTGTAGGGGCCGTGCGCTCCCCAGACAGAGAGAG
>NW_006159879.1:1724564-1726177 GCF_000334495.1 Tupaia belangeri chinensis
TTTTTGGAGAGATTTTCCCTGTAGGGCACGTGCGCTCGCCAGACAGAGAGAGACAGAGAGACAGAAAGCGAGAAATCACCCCCCAGGGAGGATGGTCACACCGCAATCCCTTCTCCTCCATTCTCCTCTCGGGATCTTGGGCACGCACGCACACGCGCCCGGCGTGAGTTTTAAGCCACCGGGTCCAGGACGCAAACCGCGGTGACTACATGGGAGTCCAGCGACATAGCCATTACGCTAACTGCTGGTCCTTGTAATGGCCATTTCTACCTTACTGTGCCCCACTGCTGGGCAACGGACTTGCTGGGGACGTTTCTGCCAGAGCGTCACTCACCACTCACCTGTCCCCACCCAGGGCATGGCCGGCCCCCTGCACCAGGCTCCATCCTGGGTTCGCGGTGCAAACACAGGGTAGGACATGGCCCACGGCAGTGCGGTTTCCCAGACGACACACGTGGGATCCCTGGGGATACTGACAGACTAAACATCGTAAAACTAAAGCTTCCGCCTCTCGTGGTGTCCGGTAAGACAGGGACAGGCAGCGGACTAACGGAAACTTGTGCACGCAAGAGGCCGCGAAGGCCAGGGTCTGCAGAGCAAGGACGTCTCGAAACTCACAGTGTGGAATGGGGGGACACCCGGACAGACAATTCAAGAGGATACCCGGGTGGCAAGTCAGCCGCAAAGGTGCTGAGTGTGGTCAGCTCTTGGCAGAGCCCTGAGGGGGGCCACCAGCAGCCACCCTACACCAGGCAGTGTCGGAGACAAACACAGTGCGGGTGCCAGAGTGTGGGGAGACGCGGAGAAGCTAAGGCCTCGTGCAGGGAGGTGGGGTATGAGGGGGCACACGTGGCCTCCTTGGGGAGCGGCTCGGCCGTGCTGTGAGAAGTTCCATGCCGGGGAGCTGCAGCCAGGCGTGGCATTCTCAGGATTCATCTCAGAGTGATGGGGACGCAGGCTTGCACGGACACCTGTGCACACGCTCCGGCACCTAAACCAGGACTGCGAAAACTGCTGATGAAACGCTGCTGCTTGGAGGGTGCAGGAGGTGGGAGGGGAGGCAGCACTGTCCTCATGCGTTCACTGTGGTTGCTGGCACGCAAACCCGCACATGTGCCGGCGTTGGGGACTAGACATGCCCACATGGGACATGGCCAGGGTAGTGCGAGCTGAGCACCTCGTGGGACATGCTAACATCGGCGGGGTGTGCTCTGGTCCTATGGTGTGGTGAGGTCGTTACGGAGCTGACTGGGGACGGGCCCCAGGCTCTCGCTGTACCTCCCGGCTGCGCAGTCACCTGCAGTGATCCTGAACAGTTGACGGTAAGAGACACGGACAGTAATTGTGGACAGGGGGTGAGGACTACGGGGCAGTGCCAGGACGCCCTGGCAGGCAGAGTGGCCCAGTGGCCCAGGGCTCCCGTCTGGCCAGGGCTCTTTGTTTGCCCTTGAGTTACCCGCTAACCACAGTGTTTAGGGCTCCCGGCTTCCCTCCGACTCTGCAGTGAGCAGCGTATGTGACAGGGCCACCAGCGGCCGGGGCCGCCATGCTGCCTTCACACCCAAGTAGCCACGACGGGGGTGAAGCCAGCAGGGCGCTACCCGACACCCCCC
>NW_006159879.1:1726268-1738254 GCF_000334495.1 Tupaia belangeri chinensis
ACACAGCAGGAGGCGCCTGCCCGAGCCCTGCACATGCGGTCCGAGCGCACGGCGGGTCGGCATCAGTGCCCTCGGGCGCTCAGCCGCACTCCACCTGCCAGTGGCTTTCTTTCTCTTTTTAGAAAGCAAAATTACAGAATTTTACATTCCGTGGTCTGTGAAATGTTTCTTCACTCCCGCCCCCTCTTCTCGCCGTCTCTGGTACCCACACTCACCCTCCCTGTCTCGCGTCTTCACATCTGCCACTGTCTGCCAGGCTGAAGGTGCCCAGGGCACTGAGTGACTCCCCTCAGACAGCTCCCAGGTGCAGCGCCCGGGGGTAGAGGTGGGGCCCGCGTCTACAATCGCCAGCTCTCTCCTCCGCCCTCTCCCTCCGAGGGTCTGGGGGTCAGGTGTACCCTGCCTCATCACGCTCACCTGGGGATGGCGGGCAGTCCATGACAGCCAGAGCCCCACGGGTGCAGGACGTGGAAGGAACTTCTGACTCCCGACTCGTGAGCCCACTCATGGAGATCAGACCCCGTTCCAGAGAAAACTAGTCATTCTGTGCACAAATTCTGCTTGTAGACGCTGACCCGTTTTGTGAGAAATGCACGCCTTTCCTGACAATGTTGGACATGTCTGCTGCGGAGGGCAGCAACCTGAGGCTACGGGGGCCGGGGGACGTGTCCGGGTCCTTCTCCCTGCTCCTGCCGTGAACCACAAGACGGGACAGACCTCCCACACAATGACTACCCGTGTGACAAGTTCGGAGATGTTAGGAAAGCTTAAAGCGACAGAGGTGGGTTTCCAGGGTTCTGGAAGAGTAAGACATGGTCTAAACGCACGTACGCATACTTTCTGAAAGCAAATGTTTGCGAACAACGTGTCGTGTCGGCAACGTAGCGGGACAGCTGGGAGCGCTGACAGCCCGCCCTACTCGTATTCGCAATCGCTCCCTTCGCTCGTTGGCTAGTTTGTAAGAGTTACTGCAAGTTGTCTCTTTGGTGCTCCTCATCTGGTGACAATCAGCTTACGTTTCATAAATTCCAACGTCGCCCTAGCCGTCCCCAGTACGTTTAGTAACTGATATCACAGAACTTTTCAAGAGACCTGTGTGCACTCTGAGTAGTAACCATAAAGGCTTAGACAGAAAGCCCGCTTAAAGGCTAGATCGGGGGTTGCTTTCATCTGTTACCAAAAAGCACAGTTGTTACTTAAGACGTTGCATTTTGTTTTCCTTTGTAATTAGCAAACGGTTTGCTCTTGCGAACCTCCCAGACGGTGGTGGGTGGTAAAAGCGTGACACCCGTGTGGCCGACCCCCGGGAAGGCTCCAGTCTCATGCCCAGAGCGGGAGGGTGCCCCACGCCTGTGGTCAGGCTGGGTGAAGCTAGGGTGGGCCATGGCGCTGAGCCCTCACTGGGGTGCTCTCTGTCTCTGTCAGTCATTAAAGAGGCCAATAATTAAGCTTTACAAAAGCTATGAGGTGCAGACAGGTAGCGCCCTGTCTCACAGCGAGGACGAGAACGAGGACGGGGCCGAGGCCGGACCACACGGACGCTGCGCAGATCGCCCCATGCTCTGCTGCGATTACAGGGGCGAGTCCAGGCTGTCCAGTGCCTTTCAGGCCCACTCACAGAAGTTACCCTCGCGCTTAGGGGTGTGCTTGAGGGTTAGGGTAACGTGCACGTCGCGAACACGAGCTTGGCGCTCCAAGGACAGTCTTCCGTCAGGGGTTTACTAGGCACTACTTGGCCGTGACATCAGTGACCCTTGTCACCCCTCCGTCTCATCTCCACACATTGGAGCCCTGCATGCCATCACTGTCCCCCTCGCTTCCGACGCCGTAAATGGAACGAGGGGCCCTGGTGGCCACAGCCCTCAGGCGGGGGGGAGCTCAGCTGGTCCCTGAGCTTCAGCCTCACTGCTCTGCTTTTCTGTCTTCTCCAGAGTGACCGCATGTGCTGGAGGACAGAGAAATGTAGTTACTGAATCCGGTCGGACACGCACCTCCCGAATTACCTGCCCCCCGTCGAGAAGGGCTGCAGTTGGTCCAGACACATGGATGCCCCGGGAGCCACATGAAGGTAACGTGGCCTGTGCGTGCACGAGCAGACAGGCGTGTGCATCTGCCTCTCGGGTGTCTCTTGGAAAAAGCATAAAGGCAGGGCTGTGGACAAGGAGGCTTTTTATGTGATAAAGAGCACAGCGCCGTGGACACGGTATTAAGTCAGAATTTGTGATGTGCTGCGCGTAGACCCAACGGCCTCCTCCTATCCGATGCCGTGCCTCTCGAAATGCATCAGCTGGTCTCGCTCACCCTCAGCAGGGTCTAGCTGCTCTGTCCGAAGCATCCTGAAAACCAGATCTATCCGATGCTGTCCCTCTCGAAATGCTTCGTGACCACATCAGCTGGTCTCGCTCACCCTCAGCAGGGTCTAGCTGCTCTGTCCGAAGCATCCTGAAAACCAGATCTGTCTCCACTGTTCAGTCTGTAGGAGACAGAGCCAGTCTTTACTCAGGGCCTCATTGCATCCAAGTGTTCTGGAAGGCTCCATCACTGTGGACAGCCCTTCCTCTGCACAGCTGGCGTGGGGTCTCCGCTGCTCCACCATGGGCGGTTTCTGCCGAGAACGTGAGCCAGGGTGAAGCACCCACACCACAGAAGGCTGAAGTCACCCTTTGTGTGTGTAGCGTAGTGGCGCTGAGCGTGGCCACAGGGTCTCCAGAGCAGCATTCACCCTGCAAAGCTGCCAGCCTGTGCCCACAGAGCCGCAGGTCTGCCCTGCCCTCCCCCCTATGCCCCAGCAGCCACCTCTGGGTCCCGTGTCTGTGAAGGGGCTGTCGTGGGTACTTGTGCAAAGGAAGCCTTACACCCCACCCCCATGTGCTGGCCTGTCTCAGCCTGATGCCACAGGGCCCAGCCATGCCGCAGCTTGTCAGAAAGTCCTTTCTTTGTGGCTAACTAGCACTCCGGCATATGACGATGGCCAGACAGTCCTGTCCCCACCTTCCAGCCACTGCCAACTGTGCTCTTATTTTTTTAATTATTTATTTAATTTTATTTGTTATTATTATTATTTTTTTAAATGTTGACCAGAGAGACAGAGGGAGAGAGAAAGGGAAAGTGAGAAAGCAAGCCGCCAGGTCCAGGACTCAAACCATGGTCAGCCATGTGGGAGTCCAGTGCCTTAACTGCTACACCACCTGCCGGCCCCAAAGTGTGCTCTTATGAACTCGGGTGAGGAATGCCTATCTGAGCCCCCTACTCCACAGTGGGGCACATGCCTAGGAGTGGAACCATGGGGCCACGAGACATGCTGATGGTGTGCTGAGGGTTCCGAGCGGAGCCACGTGACACTCTGATGGTGTGCTCGGGGTTCCAAGTGGGGCCATGTGACATTCAGATGGTATGCCGAGGGTTCCGAGTGGGGCCATGTGATGTTCTGATGGTGTGTTTGGGGTTCCGAGCAGGGCCACGTGACGTCCGGACAGTGTGCTTAGGGTTCCGAGCAGGGCCACGTGACGTCGGGACGGTGTGCTGTTTTCGAAGAGCCGCCAGCTCTGCGCGTCAGATAGTGCAGGGGAGCAGCTTCAGTCTGAAAATCTGAAATCCAAAGTGCCCCAAATCTGGCCTCGCAGGACAGCTTACGTTGAGCGCCATTTTGAAATAGGCACTGAGGGCGATGGGCGGGGGCGCTCCACACCACATGATGTTCTGATGGTGTGTTCGGGGTTCCGAGCGGGGCCACATGACGTCTGGACAGTGTACTGAGGGTTCAGAGTGGGGCCACGTGATGTTCTGATGGTGTGCTCGGGGTTCTGAGCGGGCCCACGTGATGTTCTAATGGTGTGTTTGGGGTTCTGAGCAGGGCCACGTGATGTTCTGATGGTGTGTTCGGGGTTCCGAGCAGGGCCACGTGACGTCGGGACGGTGTGCTGTTTTCGAAGAGCCGCCAGCTCTGCGCGTCAGATAGTGCAGGGGAGCAGCTTCAGTCTGAAAATCTGAAATCCAAAGTGCCCCAAATCTGGCCTCGCAGGACAGGTTGCCGTGGAACGCTGTGATGCCAGCTGCCTGTAGGCTGAGTGGGTTAGGGACGCGAAGCCCCAGCTGTGGGGGCGCAGGGGGGGCAGGTTCCATCCCCGAGTTATTTCATTGCAAACTCATTTATGCAAATATTCTAAAATCTGGAAAAACCTGAAATCTGAACTATTTCTGGTCCCACACATATTGTAATGAGTAATACTCAGCCTGTATGTTTAATTTCGTGAGGAAATCCCATTCTTTTTCCACCAACTGTGCATACGGCTTGGGGTCCCGGCTCTGAGCAATGCGCGTCCTTCCTCAGCTCACGCAGATGATGAGACAGAGCGCGTGTGCGTTCCGCTTCGCGTCGTCGCTCCTCCTTCGTGTGGGATGGCACCTCACTGCGACTTGCACGTGCCTTCCCGTGACTACCTACGCTGAAGAACTTTTTATGGGCATCTTGTACTGGCTACTGTGTATCTTTGGAAAAATGTCTGTTTAAGCCTTCTGCCGTAACCAGGTTGTTAGTTGTTGTTACTGAATAGGAGGAATTCCTTATATGTTCTGGAGAGTAACCTCTTATCGCAGGCCTGACCTGCAAACACCTCCTGCACTCCACCCCAGGGGTGGTGGTCCCCATGTAGTACAAGCCACTTGTCTGCTTTGTTGCCTCTCTCTGCCTTTGGTGTCATATCCAAGAAATCATCCTCAACTCTAATGTCATGAAGACTTTCTTCTAATAATTGTGTGTTTTTAGCTCTCTCGTTCATGCATTGATCATTCTGAGGGTATTTTTGTATATGGTGTGAGGTAAGGCTCAGGTTCATTCTCTTGCACGTGTATGTCAGCTTCCATGACACCATTCGTTGAAAAGACTGTCCTTGGGGCCAGCAGGCAGCATAGTGGTTACAATGTTGGATTTCCACATGAGCAGCTAGGGTCATGTCCCGGATGCAGCGTCTTGAAACTCACTCCAGGTGCGTACCCAAAATCTGGAGAGGAGAAGGGGGGGATGATTTCTCACTTTCTCTCTATCTCTGTGTCTTCAGCAAGTACACATACCCTCGCACAAAAATCTCTCAAAAAGAAATTAAAAATGAAAAGGAGAAAGGACAACTTTTTCCTCACCAAACACTCCTGCCTGGCATCCTTGCTGGGCTGTGCCAGGCTCTGGCTCCCATTCCATGGCCCAAGGGCCCATTTTATGCCCGGCCATATGGTCCTGATCACTGTATGCTTATAGTAAGCTTGGAATAGGGAAGTACAAGCCTCCAACTCTATTCTTTTTCAATATCGTTTGGGCTCTTTGGTGTCCATGAGATTCCACATGCATCTTAGGCTGAGGGTTTGTGGGTTGGTTTGGTTTCTGTTTTTGCAGTGAGGAAGCACCCGGGGAGGGGCACACTGCAGTCCTTTCCTCTCTCATCTCCTCGTGGGACTTTGGCCATGCCCATGTTCCTGGCATGCCCTTCAAGCCACGAGGCTGAGACAAGCCACCCAGCCAGCCATGTGGGATCCAGTCGCCTTCATCTGCACACTTTCTCCTAGGCCTATGAATTTTTTTTATCTTATTTCACAAAATCTATCCTTAAATTTTGAGAGTTTCCGCCGAACATTGGCCACACGGCTGGGCTTCTTACTCAGACAGCGGCAGAGGGTGCCGTGCTCTCTAGTCACCAGTACCCATACCCAGTTAAGGCGAGTACATGGCCTTCAGCATACATTCCTTCCTAGCTTAAAGACGTCTTCAGATCTTATTTTCTATTTTATGAGCCTGGAAGGTGCGCAATGAGCAGTGACATAAGGAGTTAGCGTTTCCCGGAACACGCCCTGCAGGGCAGAGGGCAGAGGGCAGAGGTGCCTTTCTGTTTAATTTTCTAAAACTCAGCGTTGGGAAGCTTTTACTGCGATGGTGACTCCCTCGGAAGCCAGCAAGGGCACGGGGTCTCGTTCCCTGGAATCCAGGGTTCACTTTTCACATGGAGATACCAAAACTAGGGTGCGTGGCTGTTGCGGGGCCCACCCAGCACCCCCACGCACGCCGGACGCAGAGGCTCTGGCTGTGCGACCTCCCCTCGTGTGGTTTTCACGCACAAAGCTCGTCTCCACAGCCGAGCACGTCCTTGGTCCTGGGCAAGCACTGAGCTCCATGACTGTGGCCTGAGTGGCCGTTATCCCACCTCAGAGGCCAGTAGGGGACAGCAGAGATGAGCGGGCTAGCCTGAGACAGGGTTAACACGCAGGCAGGAAGCCGCCAAACCCAGCCTGGGTGTCATGGAAACAAGGCTGGGTGTCCATGGGGTGGCAGCAGACAGGGGTAGGGGAGTGGGGACAGAGGAGGGGAGCAGGAGAGGGGGGCAGGGACAGGGGAGCAGCAGACTGGGGTAGGGAGTAGGACAGGGAAGAGGGCAGGGGAGTGGGGAGCAGCAGACGGGGGTAGGACGTGGGACGGGGAGGGGGACAGGGGAGTGGGGAGCAGCGGAGAGGGGCAGGGAAGGGAGGTGGGGGGGATTACAAGAGCAGGGAGCAGGTGAGGGAGGCAGGGGAGGGGAGTAGGGGAGGGATGCAAGGGAGGGGGCCGGTGAGGGAGGCAGGGGAGGGGGCCGGGGAGAGGGACAGAGAGCCCTTCTGGCCCATGGGCAGTGCAGCTGCATGCAGGGTGGGACCTGGAACTGGTTTCTGGTAATCTCTAATACACTTTCCTGCTCTCAGAACTGCCCGAGTGGGCGGGACGGGGTGGCCTAGAGGGTTCTCCCCGTAGGGCAGGGGCTACTGGGCTTCTTCTCTGGTTCTAATGCAGCATGTAGGCAGGCTGGAGCCGGAGGACAAGCTCTGATCCGCCTTACCTGCAGGCCCGGTCGGTCCGGACATCGAGGGTGGGCGCAGTCCGGGGTGCCTGCTGTGCGCCATGCCCTGTGCGATTCTCTGGAAGGGTCCATCCCCTGGCAGGGGAGGAAGGAGCAAGGATGGGCAGAAAGCACTCCCTGATGAGGGGAGACAGGCATTTCAGGGACAGTTCCGGACTGATGGGCTGGGACCCCGTACGGTTTGGGGCCCCATCTGGGCTTCTCCTGGAGCCCTGGATGACAGATTCCTGCCGAGGGGAACTGTGCAGGGGCAGGGGTGGGCTCCCAGGGCCTGCAGGTGACAGGGAGAGGCCCTGGGTCAGGAAGAATTCAGAGAGAGGGCAAGGGCAAGCAGAGGGCGAGGGCACTGCCCTTGAGTCCCAGCTGGAGGCACCATCGCCATGAACCCCGGACCAGGGAGCAGGGCTCGCATAGGACAGCCATGTGCCGGAGTCTCAGGAACTGCAGCCCTGGCCTAGATCGCCGGCATGTATCCTGACACGTTGGTCCCGGAAAGGTGAGCTGGGGTCAGCAGGGCTTTCTGCACCTTGAGCCGGTTCTTACCCGCGGCACTGGCCACGGCAGAAAGAAATTTCATGGGATTTTCCTTGCAATGTAGCATTTGTTGAAAAGTAGAATGTTAGAAAAGGTTTTTGGAAAGTAAACGGGTTCGCATGACAGCATCAACAGCAGCGTGAGTCAGGGCCACAGGACTGCGCCGGAGTGTACGTGGTCAGGGCCATAGGACTGTGCCGGAGTGTACGTGGTCAGGGCCACAGGACTATGCCGGAGTGTACGTGGTCAGGGCCATAGGACTGTGCCGGAGTGTACGTGGTCAGGGCCACAGGACTATGCCGGAGTGTACGTGGTCAGGGCCATAGGACTGTGCCGGAGTGTACGTGGTCAGGGCCACAGGACTATGCCGGAGTGTACGTGGTCAGGGCCATAGGACTGTGCCGGAGTGTACGTGGTCAGGGCCACAGGACTATGCCGGAGTGTACGTGGTCAGGGCCATAGGACTGTGCCGGAGTGTACGTGGTCAGGGCCACAGGACTATGCCGGAGTGTACGTGGTCAGGGCCATAGGACTGTGCCGGAGTGTACGTGGTCAGGGCCACAGGACTATGCCGGAGTGTACGTGGTCAGGGCCATAGGACTGTGCCGGAGTGTACGTGGTCAGGGCCACAGGACTATGCCGGAGTGTACGTGGTCAGGGCCATAGGACTGTGCCGGAGTGTACGTGGTCAGGGCCACAGGACTATGCCGGAGTGTACGTGGTCAGGGCCATAGGACTGTGCCGGAGTGTACGTGGTCAGGGCCACAGGACTATGCCGGAGTGTACGTGGTCAGGGCCATAGGACTGTGCCGGAGTGTACGTGGTCAGGGCCACAGGACTATGCCGGAGTGTACGTGGTCAGGGCCATAGGACTGTGCCGGAGTGTACGTGGTCAGGGCCACAGGACTATGCCGGAGTGTACGTGGTCAGGGCCATAGGACTGTGCCGGAGTGTACGTGGTCAGGGCCACAGGACTGCACCGGAGTGTACGTGGTCAGGGACATGGGACTGTGTCGGGCTGTATGTGGGTATGTGGTCAGGGCCACGGGACCGTGTCAGAGTGTACATGGGTACATGGTCAGGGCCACTGGACTGTGCTGGAGTGTATGTGGTCAGGGCCACGGGACTGTGTTGCAGTGTACATGGGCTGTACAGTGCAGGCTATCGAAGATGCCATTGGACGTGGTCTTAGAGACCGAACATAGAAGCATGCCGTCTGATACCTGGACACGAAGCTTGGAGCACGAGTCTAGCAAAGGCTGCTGGAGGCCAGCCGACAGGCCCACTGCCTCACTCCCACGTCAGACCTGGAACGCTGTGGGGCCAGCCCCGGCGGGCTCGGCCTCCTCCGCAGTTGCAGCAGCTTTGCAGGGGACGGCTGTTACTCTGGCTGGCTTGGCTGCAGATGCTTGAGTTTAAGCATCATCTCTGACTGCAGGGCGGGGTACTAGGGCCTCTTTCCAGAAAGCCTAAGTGAAACTCAGAAGTCTGCCTCCCATGAGCCAGGGACATGCAGCACCTTGGGGCCAGCAGCAGTGGGCAGGGATGGGAGGGCCTCGCAGTGCAGGGCCACCCGTCCGTGCCCCAGGAGCACGAGGGGCCTGCTCGGATTTGATCTCATGATGCCAGATGACGTATGTCTCTGCAAACTGAAAGCAATCACAGCATGGTCCAACTCACCGCGGGCTCCAGCTCCACTCACGGAGCCGTGCTGTGGTGGGCACCTCGGCACGGCCAGGCGTGGAGGGGCCAGGCATGGAGGGCATTCAGCCCCTCCCTCCGGGGCTCAAAACCTAGATGGTGGACTTCAGCAAGGGAGTGAGATCAGCAGGTGGCACACTGGGTAAGCTGCTGAATTCCCACATGGCTGATGGTAGTTCGAGTCCCAGACTTGGCAGCTTGAAAATCATACGGGGTATGGGGGGAAAGTGTGTGCTCAAAATCCCAAGAGGAGAATGGAGAAGAAGGGATCATAGCGTGGCCACCCTCCGTGGGGTGATTTCTCACTTTCCCTCTCACGGTCTCTCTCTGGTGAGCACACATAACCCTATGACAAAAGCCTAAATACAGAAGAAAATTCCAAGTGATGCTCTATGTCATGCGTCCCCTTGTCACCAGGGAGTCGCTGTCAGCGAATGTGCGGTTGTCACGGGCACAGCGGACATCCAGGTGCCGTGGCCCAGCCTGCGCCCTCCGTTCTCACACAAGGCGCTGCAGGGTGCTGGGGGCCAACATGTTGGCAGCCCACGGCTCAAAAATCTACGTGCAAACACGAGTTAGAGAACTTGTTTCTGGAGTTAGAGAGCTGGCGTGCTGGAGTTAGCTCAGACCCGCTGTCTATTCAAGCAGGCAATGGAAGGTGCGAAACTCGAAAAGGCTCCAAATGGTACCCATGCTTAGTGTTGAAAGGGCAGCCACAGGTAGGTAAATAGTAACTGTGTCCCACGACACACCACAGAACTGAGGTTCCACAGGCCCAAGGCAGGCGGTGTGGTCCGTGCAGCTGCGGAAGGTCCGTGCGCGCCACGCCGAGTTGCAGCCGGTCCAGGTAGACGCGAGAGCAGGGCGGCGGGCCATGGGGGTTACGGCGCCGGCCTCCACGGCTGACAGAGTCCGAGCCCTGGGCCTGGCGGCTTGCCTTCTCACTTTCCCGCTCTTTCTGGTGAGCACACGTGCCCTTAGGCAAATTTCACATAGTAATAGTAGTAAATAAAATTAAATGTGTACTTAGGTAACTCGAAGAAGCCAGAGCGGGTATACGGGGGCTCGGAAGACAGGGAGAGCTGGAGGGCAGGTACCCGCGTGGGAGGAAACCTGAGATGCGTGTGTAGTCTTCACAACATGCATTTTCCGTGAGTCTCATGAAGAGCCGTGAGGGCTGTCTAGCTAAGGTGAGTGGAGTCCCAGCAGTCTGGCCTCGGTCCTGCTCCCTCACCTAGGCTTGCTCCCTCACCTAGGCTATCCCAGGGGGTATTCTCCAAGTTCACAAAATCTGGCTTTAACATGCCATGGAAGAAAGCTACCTGTCACCCCTTCAGAATTTCCTAGGACGCACATTCGACTCACAAATACACTTCTAATAAGACTAAAAATAAAATACTTAAGTTAACGCATACTCGTTTACAATGCAACGTTAACCGGCTCCTCAGTCCCGTTTCGAGAATCCCCACCAGACGGGAGGTGGCCAGTGCGGGCGATCAGGCTGCAGCCACGGGTGGCAGGGTGAGCGGAGGAAGGACAGGCGGCCGAAGAACCCGGGTTTCAGAAACAAAACACTGCTCTCCGTCTGTCCGCCGGAATGTGCTCCACATTTGTGAGCCAGGCATCGCAGCTAGACCCTCCCCGAAGAGAGCCTCGGGTTCCAGGGAAAGGAAGTTATGCAAACACGTGTGTAAACCTTCGCGAACGCAGTCCAGCCGCGGCGAGACGGCCGATGCTCGCTCCGTCAGCCTCAGACCAACTCAGACTGCATACTTCGTCCATGCGGACCGACGCCAGTTACCCTCACCGACCGTTTTCTAAGTTAGACACTCTTCGTTAGCACGTTCGGAGATAATTTAGTGTACGAAGTACGAGCTGGATTATTTTATGCACATAAACCTAATTCCAAATCCAAATCACCCCCCGTTTGCAGAGTGCCGTGCACATAGGTGGGCATGCGCGCATACCATGTCTGCTATGTGCACGCACACGCGTGCACACAGAGGTGGGCAGGGCAGGCAGGCCTGCGAGTCTCTGGTCACTGCGGTACGGCGTGGGAATGCTGGTCTTGCATGATTCCCGTTCTGGACAAAATGTGCTGGCTTCTCAGTGCACGTGGGCGATAGGCTTTCACTCTCAGTTATGAACACCTAGCGGCCGGCTGACCACGGCCTTGTACAACAGGGGTATCGGACTTGGAAAGAACTTTCTAGAACATCTGTGTCAGCCCTCCCTTCGGAAATAAGGGTGAGGCTCAAAGCTGTCGGGCAACTTGTCCAGGAGACGCCCTTCACTCACACCTCTTCTCAGAAGCCCTCCCTGAAGCTTCCCCCAGATTCCTGGTCCTGACACCCTCAGCCTCCTGCAGATGCTCGTTGATGGCCTGCCCGCCTCTCCCCCTGGGCTGTGGGACCTTGAAGACCTAGGGCCTGTGCTCTCTCCTGAGCGTGTGGCACGCAGGCAGTGGGGCTTCCCTGGGAAGTCTGTGGGTGGAGGATGATCTGTCGACTGGGGCGGGGTCTGCTGTAGCGTGTCCAGCCCCAGGCCCGACCTTCATCTTGTGCCCTCCCCCCTGGAGGGAGTGTGCCTGACCCGGCACTCATGTTCCCTCTAACACGAACCCGCCTCCAGTTTAAACCACCCCATTCCACAGCACAGCCCAGACGCCGTCCAGACCGGGGCTCAGGTCTGCAGCCACGCGGGCTCCCAGCCCCCATGACCTCACCGTGTGCCCTTCAGGGTGCTCTGACGTGGCGGTTCTGTCCCCTGGCCCCACTCGTGGTCCTGACGCTGCTTCTCACAGGGCTGCCAGAGGTCACTAGGCACACGCCCCCCCCCCCACAGGCCCTCCCCCCCGGGCCATGGCAGCGCGGGCC
>NW_006159879.1:1738336-1743301 GCF_000334495.1 Tupaia belangeri chinensis
GCCCTCTCCCGCGGGACATGGCAGCGTGGCCCTGGCCCTCCCCTCCCTGTCCCTCCAGAGCAGCCCTGCTCTCCTGGGGAATGTCTGGGGTCGTCCTACCTAGCAGACCCCGACCCCAAATATGGCAGAAACTCAGGCTATGCGACAGCCAAGGGGTGCCTGAGGAGTCCTCGCCAGCAGGCGAGGTGGGGTGTAGGGTCGCCCACCCAGGAATCTCCTTGCCTCAGCTCAGCTCCATCCTACTGGGGGTGGACCCACTGTCCCCAACCTGGACTGTGCTCCCTCCCGGCCGCCCTGGTCCTGCCTGCCCCATCCAAGGTGACTGATCCCGATCCCACACCACAGCCCCAAGCAGCCCCCAGAGGTGAGCTCCCCACTCTCGGGCCAGAGCGACTTCCTCAGAGCCACACACTGGCCTCGCAGGGCCACCCAGCAGGTACTGCGTGGCTTCAGGGGCACATGCTACCTGTCCTCCCAGGCCATGGTAGCAGTGCCAGGGTGTCTCAACCTGTCCTCCATATGGTGCTCCAGCCCACAGAGCCAGCAGAGCCCAAGGGTGCGTTCTTCCCAGGCTGGGGCTGGCCCTCCAGGGCCCGAGCAGTGCGTGGCGGGCTGGCACCGGCAGTCCTTCTCTGCCACGGCGCAGGCTGGGCCCTCTGCCCTGCCCCTGCCCACAGCCCCCCACCCTGTCCGTGTGCCTCCTTTCTGGCCTCAGGCCCCTGTCCACTGAGCCCCTCACAGCTGTCTGTGCTGGCAATGTTGGAGCTACAGCCCCTGGGTCCCACAGAACTGGCCTCATGGCCAATGGCCAGTGTGCCCACTGGAGCCTCACCAAACGCACATCCTGGCCAACAGCGTCTGCACGGTGGGGCGGTGGGCCGTGCCACGGTCTGTGCCATGACCTGATGACAGGATGGCACGGACGCCCAAGTCCACCCTGTGGGAGAGGGCACGGGCCATTACCAGGGCTCATTAGGAAGGTGACGAAGGAGCCAGGGCTCGGCTCTGGGGACACCGCGCCAACGTGGGTGCCCTTGCTGTTTCTTGCCGAAGCTCTGCCTGCTGGGCCCTAACTAGGCATGTCATTGATCGGCTCAGACTCCTATTTTGCTTCGTGCATCTTGCCCTGAATGTTGAGTTTGAATATAATTGCGTAGGTCACACTGCCCCTCTTAACAATGCCATTTCAGGAGCTGGGGTGACATGGATGTCGTATGTAAATGTATGCAAATAGCACTCTAATGTCCTGGCCGGTGGCCGCCTGGTGCGCCTTGTGAGCTGTCATGTTGTCACAGGTGAGTCCCCCAGGGAGCTGGAGAGCTGCCACTTGCGGGACGCGGGCGTGCTCCATTTTCTGCTGAGAACTCACACCACTGCTCACAGGGTGTCAAAATTGCCCTGCACTATTTCAGAGAGAAAAATCACACTGGTTATCTTCCAATGATACACTTTCTCCCACCAAGGAGGGTAGGAGAGAAGGGGAAAGGGAGAGAAAGGAAGGCAGAGCCCCCAGCAAGGCCCGGCGCCGTGACCACCCGGTGCAGCCAGCCGGAGCTCCCGCACCAGCGCTGGCCCATGTGTGCCTCCCGTTCAGTGGCCGGAGCACGTGCACCCAGGGAGGCGGGAAGGCCAGCCCTGGGCGCCTCAGGCTGCAGTCCCCCACATCTCCATCCCAGTGGGATGCGGAGCACTCTGCAGGGCCAGGCCTAGACCCGCCGGCCCCGTGGGCTTAGGCTTTCCACAGGCAGGATGTGTTGAGTCACAGGCGGCCTGGTCGTGCGTGGCGCCGCTCAGATCACCACCTGGCTCCTCCGAGCACTCAGGCGAGCACCAGTCAGGCCCCACGTTCCGGCACCTTCCAGCATACTGGGCCCCCACAGTCACCTGGAGCCGAGGTAGCCCTCTGGGAGCCTCCCCCGTCATGGAGCTGATGCGGCAGCAGACGCCCGCAGCAGGGTGGAGCTGTGCCCTGTGGAGCCCGGCTCAGCCCTGGGGCTCACCAGTTCGACAGCGAGGCCTGGGCTTGCCGCGCCCACACGGCGTCTGGGCGTGTGTCCCTCTTACGTGCTGGGTGCTGTACGATCCACAGTGAAAAAGGGCACAGTGCCCAGCCTGCTTCAGGTCAGGGGCCTCACACCACGGCCTCCGTGCAGAGCTGAGGCCACCCAGGCTCTGGCTCTGGGGGCATGGGGTGTCCCCGAGCATAGACCACAAAGACAACAGACCATGCAGGTGAGCGAACATGGCGGGAGGGGGCAGGTCAGAGGCCATTTCCTGGTTCGGAGGACGGATGGCCAAGACATGCTGAGTCCACTGGCTGTGGCAGGCGCAAGCTGGGGCCTCACTGGGTGCTGAAGCGGGGCCAGACCTCGAAATTGGGGAGCTCTGGTGAGAAACAGGCTCAGGGATGGAGCTTTTTAGCCTGGAGGGAGTGCGGTTCCTCCAGAGACAGGCAAGATGAACAGGGCCCTGCGCTCGCCTTACTCTGGTGAGGGGGAGTGCATTGGGAGCCTGCAGGCGAGTCACATCGGCTGGCTGCAGGAGGGGACAGGCAGACACAGCAAGGCAGCAGAAGGAAGGCTGAGGGGACTCCAGCTGGGGACCCCAGAGCGGCTGTAGTGGGAGCCACGGCAGAAGGCAGAGAAAGTGCGTTATTTTAGACGATGGTCAGATGAACTCCTAATTATTTTAAATTGGCATTCGTTTTGAGGGAAGTATTTTTAAATCAGTGTAGAATATCTGGGAGAGATTCTACACCAAGCCGCCAGCGTATGGAGAGAGCAAGCTGCTGAAGTAAGTGGTCCCTGAAGCCAGGCCGTCCCGAGGGACTCAGGCTCAAGCTGCAAGAGTGCCTAAGGCGGGAATGTGTCCGCATGTGCGGTCATGCGTGTCTCCACAGGAGGGCTCGCCGCGGGGCACACGTCTGCACTGGCACTCGTTCACGGTTGAGTGTGCGCCTCCCCGGTCTCCTGGGACCTCGGGTCCAGGACCCCTCTGAGGAGGGGGTGCTGAGTCCAGGAGGCAGATCGGCGAGACGACGGTTCCCTCCCGCCCATCACTCCGCACTCGGGCTGCTGCGAGAAACAAGCACAGACCCACCCGCGCAGGGCGGGCACCCACAGGCTCATCTTTGCAATGGCGACGGTGCGTAGGGAGGGTCACGGGCCGCGTGCACAGAAGCCAGCTGCAGGGGCCTCTCCTTCTGCCCTGCCAGACCTCAGGCCTCCCCTTTGTTGGAGATGGCTCATGCAGCAGCCTGAGCTGGGCACCAGGAGCAGAGGCGCCCGTCCAGGTGGAGAGTGCCCGCCGGGCCCTGGTGCACTGGCAGCCCGGGGCAGCTCAGTCCGGCCCCCAGTGGTTGGCCCTGGCTCCAGCCCCAACTAGGCAGACACACAAGGCCGGGTGGCTGGATGGGCTGCCCTGGGCCCTCTGACAGCAGCAGTAGTACCCAGAGCATGGAAGCTCCCGGGGCACCCAGCAAGAGCCTTCGAGTTCGACCATCGTGTTGGCCCAGGCTCCTGCCCCACTCCGGCCCACACTCATCTCTCCCCTCCTCCCTGCCCTTGAGCGAGCCCTGCGCATCCCCCCAGGGTGCAGCTGGACTGTGGGGAGTGTTGGCCCAGGTTCCTGCCCCACTCCGGCCCAGGTTCATCTCTCCCCTCCTCCCCACCCTTGAGCGAGCCCTGTGCATCCCCCCAGGGTGCAGCTGGACTGTGGGGCTCTCGGTCCACTGCACTTCCTCTGGACGGACGGCCTCTTCCCGCCCACCACCTGATACCCCAGGTACAGAAAAATCAGGGTGCATGACCTTGGCTGATATGTCCTGACCTTGGATTCCAGTGGGGCCAGAATTGGCCATCAGGCCCCAGCAAGGCTCAGGAGGCAGAAGCGGAGGGGGAGGGAAAGGGCCAGCAGTGAGAGCGCCAGGGCACACCCAGTTCAGCAGCAACCCTTCCCCAGAAGCAGCCGGGATCCCAGGGATTCCCAAAGGCCGTGGGCAGTGGGAACCCGCCCACCCCATGAGCTGTCGGGGGTGTGTATGGGGGAGAAATTGATGATCAAGGCGTGCATTGCCCCAGGGAGAGGCTACCATCAGGGGCCACCTCACTCACTGCAGGCTTTGAAATCTGACCAGGATGAGCCCAGAGTCCCCCTGAGCCCCAAAGGCTGGACCAGGCAGAGCCCCCCAGGCAGAGCACCCCGGTGGAGGCTGGAAGCCCAGACCTGCTGGCACTCCCGGTGCTGGAGGCCAGGGTCTGGAGCAGGGCGTCCTGCAGTGTTGGTCCTACAGGACAGGCTGGTCTTGGCCTCGCTCTGGCTCCTGGTAGTTGCCATGAGCTTTGGCATTCCCTGGCTTGTGGGAATCGCCCAACCCTGCCTCATCCTGGTGGACTTCCTGCTAGGCGTGTCTGCACCCGAATCCAGCAGTCAGTGAGGTGGGGACTCCCGGCCGGGGTGGCCTTAGTTGAGCTGACCTGTTGGAGTTGGGTGGCCCCTCTTCTGCGTTAACAGGGTGCCTGCTTGGTGTAAGTGATCAGGGAGGGGCCTGAGGACTGGGACTCTGTGCCCACGGTGGTGGCAGGTCCAGCGGTCAGCGGGGACTGCCTCCTCCAGAGGGGAGGCTGCTGGGTCCCACGTGGCAGAGGGTGGGCGGTGCAGGAGGACCGGCCTCCACACCGAGCCCTCGTGGGCTTCCGTCCCTTGTCCGAGGAGCGTGTTCCCAGCCTAACGGCTCCCAGAGCCCAGTGCTAGCCCCTCACCGTGGGCGTTAGCGCCCACACTGCCTTCGGAGGGGACACCACACTCAAACCATGGCCGGCCCTGTTTCCAGACGAGGTCGTATTCTGGGATCCTGGGGCTAGGGCATTCCGGAGATTTCCTGAAGGATACGGCTCGGCCCTGACAGCGAGGCCTGGTGCAAGGGGACATGAACGGAACGTCGGGAGAGGGGAGAGGCCAGGCCCG
>NW_006159879.1:1743563-1744239 GCF_000334495.1 Tupaia belangeri chinensis
CGTGAGGGTGTGGGAAGCGCCGGTGCTGCGGGTAGGGCAGCTCCCCGGGCATTGGTGACGTCTGGCAGGCTGTGCTCCTGCCAGTTCTCGGGCAGGCGATGTGAGTGGGTCCGGGCTGGCCTTCGGCCGGGCGGGCGTGACCGTCCCACATCACAGGTGGTCTGAGCAGGGCAGCTCATGGCTGCAGAGCCGCCGTTTCTGGTGGGTCAATAAGCACAGAGGGGTGCCTCGTGCCTCATAGCACCTTACCTTCCGGACCCCCAGAGCTGGGGCGGCGGAAGGGGAGAGGGGAAGGCTGAGCACGCCGACACCTGCCCCGTTGTCACTCAGCCGCTGTGTATCTCCTCCTCACTCCTCTTCCTCTTCATTCCCTTAAGTAAATCTCCTTCAAACGATTTAAAATCTCTCCATGGGCTGTGAGTTTCCCTGGGAAGGCAGTGGCCGGCCGTTAACTGCGAATCCATAATCCCCAAGAAGGCGTTCACATGCCCCCAGCTGGGTGCGCGGAGGTGTGTGTGTGTGTGTGTGTGTGTGTGTGTGACAGGAGGTGTGTGTGTGTGACAGGTGTGTATGTGTGTGTGACAGGAGGTGTGTGTGTGTGACAGGAGGTGTGTATGTGTGACAGGAGGTGTGTGTGTGTGATGGGAGGTGTGTGTGTGTGTGTGTGGGTGTGGGG
>NW_006159879.1:1744686-1746760 GCF_000334495.1 Tupaia belangeri chinensis
GAGAGGAGGGGTGTGTGTGTGTGTGTGACAGGAGGTGTATATGTGTGACAGGAGGTGTGTGTGTGACGGGAGGTGTGTGTGTGTGACAGGAGGTGTGTGTGTGTGTGTGTGTGTGTGACGGGAGGTGTGTATGTGTGACAGGAGGTGTGTGTGTGTGACAGGAGGTGTGTGTGTGTGACGGGAGGTGTGTGTGTGTGTGACAGGAGGTGTGTGTGTGTGTGACGGGAGGTGTGTGTGTGTGACAGGAGGTGTGTGTGTGTGTGATGGGAGGTGTGTGTGTGTGTGACGGGAGGTGTGTGACAGGAGGTGTGTGTGTGACAGGAGGTGTGTGTGTGTGCATGATGGGAGGCATGCGTATGTGACAGGAGGTGTGAGCGTTCATGATGGGAGGTGTGTGTGTGTGTTATGGAAGGCATGTGCATGCATGACAGGAGGCACGTGTATGTGTGTGTAAAGGGAGGCATGTGCGTACATGACAGGAGGCATGTGATGGGAGGTTTGTGCGTGCATAACAGGAGGTGTGCATGCATGCATGGGAGGTGTGCATGCATGACGGGAGGCGTGTGTGTGCACATTTGCCAGTGCGTGCAGTGTTTAGGGGAAATAGGACAGCCCCGCGTTTCTGTCCCAGTCGTAGGCGTTTCATGAACCGCGTGGTCACGTTACAGAACGATGGCCCACACCAGTTACGATGGCAGTACTGCTGGCTACACGGGACGTGAAAGGTGTTAGCCAAAGCACACATGATGTGAAAATGTATGTTTAAAAATCGTTCTACAAGTGTGCGTATGTGGTCCTGTCGGAGAGTGGTGGCGTTTGTGTGTGCGTGCGTGTGCGCACCTGTGCACCGTGTGCTTGGATGCACACAGACGTTAGCATTGCACGCAGCACTAACAGGAGTGTTCTCCACAGAAGGGGTGAGGTGGGAGGCCTGGTCCGAGGGCCTGAGTGGGACCTTGCTGCCCGGACCCCCATGCAGAGAAGACACCCACGTGTCACGGAGGGCCAGGACATCAGGGCTGGGGCCAACTCAGTGTCCTCGTCCGAGTGACCGTGGGGGTGTCGCTTGCCCTTGCCCGAGTCCCCACGCTAATCTCTTCATGTGAGAAAGGAGAGGAAGCATCCTTCCTGCCGACGTTGGCATCAAATACTGTATTACCCCAAGTCAGAACGCGCCCGCCACACCTGAGCCGAGTCAGCTGCTCACCCCAGTGCCCTGTGACAGCCGAGCGGGTTGAGACGGGCTGGAGGCATTGCCCTCCCAGGAGCGCCCTCTCCCTGGAGCTCAGAGCCAAGTGCAGATGGCCAGCCCTGTCGGGGGAGGAGGGGATGGGGTCACGCTGCTGCCCCCGAGTTAACCAGCAATTGAAACAGGAGAGGCAGCCCACCAAGGCTGGCGGGCAGGGACGGGCCAGGCCCAGTGGCTGCTCACAGCCGCCTCTGGCTCCCCGAGGGTCTGCAGGATGAAGGGTCACGCTTCTCACTGCTTTCTGACACGGGCATCAACGAGCAGCCTGCAGCAGGGAGGGCAAGGTCGGGCAGGCAGCTGCGGCCCCCGTGTGGCAGACGGCCTTGTCTGCAGAACTAAATGTGGCACCCCTGCTGAGCCCCGCGGTCACTGAGCCAGCTCAGATGGTGGAGGTCCTCCACGCTCTGTCCTTTGTCCCTTGCCCTCCACCTGTTTCCCAAATGGCCAACCAGCAGGGCAGCGGGGAGGTCCCGGCACAGCCGTCTCTTTCTGTAACCATGAGAGGACTGGCTCCGTCTTCTGCCAGCACCTTACCCAGCGTCCGGGAGACGCAGCCGAGCCGAGCCAAGGGCCAAACGGAAGAAGAAGGTTGTTTCATGCTCCAAGTGCACATGACTGGGAAGAGAAGAGGCATACCTGCCGGGGCCGTGGGGCTGCACACGGGGCCCTGCCACCTCCTGCAGGCGCTCTGTGCAAGTCCATGCAGAAGATGGTTATGTGCGGGCATGACCTGCACAGTGCACAGTAAGCTTAATCTCTGGGTGGGGTGCTGTGTGCACAGCGAGAGCAGACATCTGCTTCTGCTCCACGGACGGACACAGGAAT
>NW_006159879.1:1746778-1748063 GCF_000334495.1 Tupaia belangeri chinensis
AAGTTACACTGAGATGCGCGAACTTCGGAGACAGAAGAGACAGACACGGAGCCTCCGCCCCGCCCAGCGTCCACACGCAGATGGAGCCACTGCAGCTCCCCTGGTCGCACGGGCCAGCTGCCTGTGGTCCTGCACCGACCACATGGCTCGAGCGCACGGCAGTGGCGGGGCTCCTACCTCGTGAGGCCCTTGTCCAACTCGTGGCTGGCCCAAGAGCCGGTGCCGTTTATAGCCAGTTGCACAAGAACGGCGCCAGCCTCGGAGAAGGCCCCAGGAGGCACGTCTGTGTTTGGAATTAAAGTATGACTTTGTTTGAGTGCAAACAATTTTTGGAATCCATGAACAGGCTTTGCATCAAACAGGTTGTCTGTGGACCTTGGGAAGACCTCACACACACGCGTGTAAGACAGGCCATGAAGGGACTGGCCCTAATTCCCGTCCCCAGTACGAGCTGTGCTAACTGAGCAGGACACAAGTGTCCAGCATCGGCTTCGAGGCAGTGCTGTGATGGCAGGGGCTGGCACCGCTGAGCCAGGTTATGGCTAGCCAGGGTCAGCGACCAGCGTCTGGGCCAATTCCACCCTGAGAGCCGGCATCGCCGCCGGGGGCAGCGAGGGCACGCCCCAAATCCAGATCCTGCCCCAGGCGTGGCCAACACTGCACTTATTCCTGCGTATCGGGTCACCCCATTGCGGGGTCTGGTCCTAAACACACCATGTCTCTAACGACACAACTTCGTCTTTCACGCTCACCGCAAGTGCTCCAGAGTGACCTTGATGCCCTTCCGGGGGCTCTCTGCTGGGGAAGGCGGCGACCACGGACAGCGTGGCCACGACGTCCTCACAGGCAGGCGACCACGGACAGTGTGGCCTCATCGCCCTCCCGGCGGCTCTTTGCTGGGGAAGACGGTGAGCGCGGACTGGCAGCACCACATGCTGAGGATGTGCCAGCTCGCCCCCAGGAAGGGGTAGCGTGGGACGCGGGGCCGAGGGACCGAGGCAGCGGGGAGCGGGTCGGGCAGCGGTCTCCTCTCTGTGGGTCAGCATGGTGCACATCTCCCAGTCCGCCACGTGTTGCCGAGCCCTCCGGAAGTCGTCAGTTTCCGTTCTCCTGGATAGCTGCACATCCAGACGGCAGAGCACCGTGGACGACAGGTCGTCACCCACAGCTGTGAGCCGGGACCCGCTGGCCTCACCTGTCAACGAGCGGGGCACGGGTGCTCCAGGGCCACTTTGAGACGAGTCCCGGGAGCCTCCGTGTCCACAGCCCCAGCCACAGGCCGTCG
>NW_006159879.1:1750639-1752200 GCF_000334495.1 Tupaia belangeri chinensis
GATGCCCTTCCGGGGGCTCTCTGCGGGGGAAGGCGGCGACCACGGACAGCGTGGCCACGACGTCCTCACAGGCAGGCGACCACGGACAGTGTGGCCTCATCGCCCTCCCGGCGGCTCTTTGCTGGGGAAGACGGTGAGCGCGGACTGGCAGCACCACATGCTGAGGATGTGCCAGCTCGCCCCCAGGAAGGGGTAGCGTGGAACGCGGGGCCGAGGGACCGAGGCAGCGGGGAGCGGGTCGGGCAGCGGTCTCCTCTCTGTCGGTCCGCATGGTCCACATCTCCCAGTCCGCCTCGTGTTGCCGAGCCCTCCGGAAGTCGTCAGTTTCCGTTCTCCTGGATAGCTGCACATCCAGACGGCAGAGCACCATGGACGACAGGTCGTCACCCACAGCTGTGAGCCGGCCGGGACCCGCTGGCCTCACCTGTCAACGAGCGGGGCACGGGTGCTCCAGGGCCACTTTGAGACGAGTCCCGGGAGCCTCCGTGTCCACAGCCCCAGCCACAGGCCGTAGGAGGCCCCAGCTGACCCCACACTCCTCTGCCAGCCGTCTTCACGGGGAGCACAGCTGCGGGGGCTCCGACGTCGATTGCTGGTGGGGCTTCACAGGCCTCCTTAGGCGGCCGTCTCAGCAACTGGTGCTCTGGGGTGCCGTCTGTGCAGTGTGGCCGCACCAGGGCGTGGAGGTGTGCTGTAGTCGGCCTGGCAGTGCGCCGTGGGGCCGCCGGGGCCGCCTGAGCTCGCAGGGGCTGGTTCTAAGCGGCTGTGCTCATTGTCCAGTGAACACAGGGCCCGCACACACATACGTGTGACATGTTTCCTCATTCTTCCTTTGCTCTTCCCACTCCTCTGGCCAGCTCCTCCCTGACTCTCAGTCCTCAGTGCTAATTGAGGACAAGGGCGAAGTCCTATCATTTGTGAGGAAGTACGAGATGTGGGGACAGGGCCCCAGCAGCCTCCCACACCTCAGGGTCCCTTGTGCTTCAGTGCCCCCTGGCTGGGACCACCAGCATCCCCACACAGCACGCTCGGATTGTCATCCCGGGGCCTCCAGCATCTCACAGTGGGGCCTGCTGCCTGGCCCACGTGGCTCAGTCTCTAAGGACCGTTTCTGACATTTACTGCCCTTGAATTTCCTTCTCTGCTTCTCCCCCAACACCATGCACCTGTGACCCGTCTGCCTCCCTGCCCACGACGGCTCCATGAACACCAGCCCCTGCGGGCCCCCTGGGTGGTGGGCTTTCTCAGCTCCGCCCTCACACATCCGCACACAGACGGGTGCCACTGCCCAGGCAGTCTCCCGCCCCCCCCCTGCCCTGCTCACGCCCTCCTCTTCAGAGCCACTGCACGGTGTTGTGCTCCCCGAGGTGAACAGTTCGGAAGCCAGAGCTGGTCTGAGGCGCTCGGGTTTGCTGTTTCCTTACGATGTTTTCCGCTCAAAACTACACAGGCGCTGAGGGGACGTGAGCACTCAGGTCACAGCTGCAGCCCCCACCCCTGCCTGGGTGTCGGTCACAGCTCGGTGACGGCCACCCTCCGTGAGAGGGGCTTCCTCAAAGGT
>NW_006159879.1:1752262-1752485 GCF_000334495.1 Tupaia belangeri chinensis
GCTGAACCTCCGGAAACTCAGTCCTGGGAGGTCCATGTGTTCACCAGGTCTCTGTGCCGCCCCCTCCCCAACCCCCCAGTGACTGGGACCTAGGCCGCGCCTTGTTCCAACCTGGGTTGTGCTTCTGATCTGCCTAGCCAGGGCTCCACCCGAGGACGCCAGCGTCACCCTGGCCAGATAACGGGCTGGAGGCCAGGACCCACAGCTCCTCCAGCACCCCGAG
>NW_006159879.1:1752543-1762164 GCF_000334495.1 Tupaia belangeri chinensis
CGCATTTTTTTTTTTTTTTTTTTTTTCTTGTTTTGGAGAGGTTTTTGCTATAAGGCGCGTGCGCTCACCAGACAGACAGAGAGACAGAAGGAGAAATCAATCACCCCCTAGGGGGGATGGCCACGCAGCAATCCCTTCTCCATTCTCTTCTCTGGATCTTGGGCACGCACGCACACGCACACGGCGTGAGTTTAAGCCACCGGACCTAGGACTTGAACCACGGTCAACTACGTGGGAGTCCAGCGACATACCCATTATGCTAACTGCTGGTCCCACAGCTTGCGCTTTCTGAAGCGTGTTCAGAAACCTCGCTGCTGCCTTCGCCTGCAGCTCACGCCAAGCTGGCCCACACGCTTCCTTGCAGGCCGGCAGGGCGTGGAGCTGCGGCAGGGATGCGGACAGCAGTTGCCAGAGAGCTCAGAGGTGCCACGAGTGCCGGCCGTGCCACCATCCAGAAGGAGCTCGGAGGGCTGCCCTGGGCACTCCGGAGCACAGTCCCACCTCACCCCCGACGGAGGCCGCTGGCAGCTCGGGAAGGAAGCAGGGTCTCAGCCCAACCTGGGGAGAAGCAAGAGACTGGGGGGGATGCACATGTCGCATGCGGTGCCGTGTCTGCGGTGGTCACAGCCAGGTCCTGCCACACAGCAAGAAGAGCACGGGCACGGTGACCCACCGCACGGACACGGCCCCGGTGAGGCTGAGACCACGTGCTCGGGGAGCACCTTAACCACACAGGGTCCGACGGCCCGCTTGGACCACGCCCTCTGAGGCCTGAAGCAGTCACCTAGGCGCAGGTCCCTGTGTGGCAGCTGGTGGAGGGCACTCGGTGGAACTCACAGGGTCCCATGTGGATGGAACACAGTGACCCTCCCACCAGCCCCAGGCCAGCAGGGCTCAGGCCTCTGCTGTGAGCACAGTCCTGACTCTGAGCAGCTCACTGGTGCCAGGTGAGTTAGTGACAGGAGGGCGTGGACCCCAGCAGGTGCCCAGGCCCATGAGGGACCCTCACTGAGCTACAGCTGGGCCTTCAGGAGCTCCCTGGTCAGTCCACACCAGTTCCAGCTCAGCAGGCTTCTGGCACGATGGCCGTGTCTAAGCACCTGGCACCCTGGGACAGCCCTGACACCTGGGCGCCACAGCCAGTTTCTCCACGGCAGGCCGCAAGTGTGGGCTCACAGCCTGGCTCTGGGCCTGGGTGTGGGGCCAGCTCAGCCCCCACCCTCCGAAGGCAGGGCCGAGCAGGCCATGTGGGGCAGTGGGCGGACACAACTGAGCAGCTCTGGCTGCGAGTCCACCCTGGGGCCAGGGCAGGAGCGAGGCTGACTCCGAGGCTCAGGAAGCCTCCGCTGGCTCACTCGCACCTCCTCACGCTCCGTGGGGAGTCCTGTGGCTGCCTCTAACGGCAGCATCATGATGGGATAACCTATGAGCTCCCGCTCGGCTGTGCGCCTCGGTGGGGCTCAGTACATCCATGGGCACGTGCAGGTGCCACCACAGTCGACGTCCACACCCCTCAGAAAGGAACCTGGCGTGGTGGCCTGGGGCTAAGGTGGCTGGATCCCATGTGGTCAACTGTGGTTCAAGTGTCAGACCCAGCAGCTTAAGATATACACACGTGTGCACATGTGCCCAAAACCTGAAAGGAGAGTGGAGGGGAAGGGACCATGGCTATCGCCCCCGGGGGCTTTCTTAGTTTCTCTCTGTCTCTCCGATGAGTGCACAAACGTGCCCTATAGCAAAATGTAAAAACAAAGGAAAAAGAAACCTCCCATCTTTAGCTGCCCTGCCATCTGCTGCCCCCTGTTGCCAGGCAACCACTGGTCCCCTATGCCTCCGCTCCTGTCCTGGGCATCTCCTGTAAATGCAGTCACATGGCACGTGGGCTTTGGGGAGCGTGTGGCTCGTGGAGGAGTTTCCGGTCCTTTCCCGGCTGGGTAACGCCCCATCTCGTGGGTCATTGTGTGCCACTCACTCCTCAGCAGTTGATTGAAGTTCAGGTCACATTCTGGTTTTCCAAATGACGCAGCAGTGAGCATGCACTGCAAGTTTCTTCGTGTTCGTGTTTTCATTTCTCACCGAGCAGTGGGGCTGCTGGGTCATGCGGGAACTGTGGGTAGTCCTTCGAGGAGCTGCCGGAAGTGCCGTGAAGTGGCTGTGCTACCCGGCGTTCCCACTGGCGCTTCAAGGGCTCTCAGTTCTCCGCACCTCGCCAGTGCTTGTCCTCGTGCACCTCGCCACGTGAAACCATCCTGGCCGTGGGAGTGCTTCTCGGCCAGCTTTGATTTGCATTTCTCTGGCGATTAATAGTATTGCTTGTTTATCACGTGCTTGTGGGTGCCTCACATATCTTCGTTGAAATTGTGACTTCAGATCGTTGGCATTTTTTAAAATTGGATTGGTCGTCTTTTTACTATAGAGTTAAGAATTATTTATATATTCCAGACAGAATTTCCTTATTAGTATGAGATTTGTGAAATTTGTCCTCCCTTCCATGGGCTGTCTTTTCACTTTGTTGACGGCATACTGGTAGCACCAATTTTTGTTTTTAAATTTTGATAAAAGTTTTTCTTGAGTTGTTCATCTTTTTGGGGTCATGTCTGTAACTCCTTGCTAAATCCAAGGCCATGAAGATTAATCTACTTTCTTCTATGAGTTTTATAGGTTTAGTTCTCTCCTTCGGGCCTTTGATCCATGGGAGTTCTCATTCGTTTCTGGCGTGAGGCAGGGGTCGACATTTATTCATGTGCACAGTGACATCTGCTCGTCCCAGCACCATTCATTAAAAAGCCTTTCCCGTCTGAATGGCCCTGCTGTCCTTCCGCAACTTCAGCTGACGACGGGCAGGTGCGCCGTGTCCGGGCTGCCCACTCTGCCACCGGGCGCTGCGTCTGCCTCGGCTGCCCCTGGCGCTGCGTCTGCCTCGCCTGCCGCTCTCTGCTCAGTCTCCATTGCTTTGCTGTGAGCTTGGATCAGCAAGCATGCGCCCTTTGCTCTCTGCGACATCAGCCGTGGCGTGTCCCCAGGATCATGGAGGCTACTAAGCGAAGCGACAGCAGAGCTGGGAGGCCATGCTGCCCGGTGGCTGAGCTGTAGCTGGGCAGCAGCGGTGACAGAGAATGTACCCAGATAAGCACAAGGTGTGGAGGGGCACAGAGGAGGCCATCTGCAGCGGCCGGGGTCACTGAGGCAGGTACTCGTCCCAGAGGGACTCAAAGAGATGAGTCAGACAGAAGGTGCAGCCCATGGAGAGACTGTGCGTGACACACAGAGTGGGCCAGGGAGGTGTCTCAGCAGCTCTGAAAGTGTGGGGAGGGTCCCGGCTTTACGAGGGGTCCAGCCTTGAACACACAGTGTTCAGGGGAGCGCTGGGGAGCTGGTTTGTCTTGAAGCTGGTGTAGACACGTCGTCTGCAGGAGGTGTGTCTGATGAAGTAGCAGAAACGGCCGGGGTTGGGAGTAGGCCATCAGGAAAGACGCTCTCTTGGCGTCCAGAGCAACAGTGAGACCCCAGGCCATGCTCGGGTCCAGGGAGTGGTACAAGGAACCAGAAAGGAGAAACTAAGGATCAGAAAGCCACGGGGGACGGGGCTGAGTGACTCACAGCACCTGGGTATGGGGCAGGACACGGGGTCCTGGGCCGGCCAGTGCACACAGTCGCTGCTCCCTGACACCCGGACATAGAGCAGAGGCTCGGTGGGGATCCGGCCAGTCACTCTTCAGTCCACAGGGCTCTATGGCCTGTCTGAGATTTCTAAGTGGGGAGCTCAGAAGGCATTCGGAACGACACGAGAGGCAGAGGTGACAGATGGGACCAGCGGCTCAGTGGGCCCCATCACAGCTTCTCTCTGCAGTTTCGGTTCCAAGGACAACGATGGTCTGAAAGTACTAGATGGAAAATTCCAGAAATAAGCAATTCATACGCTACAGACTGCACGTCGCCTTGCACATCACGGCGAAGTCGCACCAGCCCTGTGGTCCAGCCCGGGGCGTGGCCTATCCCTGGTCAGATGGCCTTAACCACCACGCCACCTGCTGGTCCCAGGATCTTTCGTTTTAAATGGCAAAGTTGAAAAGAAGGGTCAGTCTCGCCTGCTGCCTTCCCCTTTAGAGAGATCTCCCACACCTCCGCCCTGGGATCTTGGTCACTCTGGGCTGGCAGGACGGGCAGTGACGTACTCGCCTGCAGGTGCATGGAAACCTGAGGGAGGGCCTGCTGAGTACTGGGGAAAACGGCTTCTGCCTCCTTTTCACTCCCCGCCTGGCTTCCTGTGCTGAGGGTCCTGGGAGAGCCGCGTGCAGCCGCTGTGAAGTCCAGGTCGCCAATGCCCCGGGCTCTTCCTTCACTGGCTGGCTCAGAACAGCCCCCGAAGATATTCAAGGAGACGGGCCTTGGAGTCGGTGGGCTCCTCTGGGTCGCCCCGGGGACCCTCAGGCGTCAGCATCCCCTGCCCCAGGCCCTCCCACCACAGAGCTGTGTTCCGCCCGTCCTCGTCCCCTAAGCTCTTCCTGGGGAGGCAGAGCGGGCGTCACCAAATGACAGAGCCTGGATTTGCGAGCCGTCATCCGGTCTCCCTCGTGGCCCTGCCCCTGCTGGCTGGGGGCTTCGAGAAAACGTGCACCCTCCCAGGTATCACGCTTCACAGAATTAGCACGGCATGTGATTGGCGCCGAGGTGAGACAGCAGCTAACTCCCCCACTCGTCGGCAGCCCCGACGTCCCCCCAGAAACCACTAAACAGGAGCGTGGCGTAAAGCGTGACGTGGAGCTGCCCACCTGGGAGACAAGGTCTCTGCCAGGCGGCCTGTAAGAAGGTGGTGGGTGCCAGAACCGGCGAGAGCCCAGGGTCCAAGCAGGCTCTGCCGGCTGACACGGATGCCCATGCAGGGTGTTTCAGAGGACGGACCCTAGCCAGGGCAGAAGAGCAGGCCTCGGCTGGGGCTCGACGTCGGTCCTGGAGGAAGCTGGAGTCTGAGGCGGGGTGGGCGCCCCGCTGGGCTTCTCCCTGACGCGTCCAGGTGCTCACTGGCTGCCTGTGCTGGCTTTCTTACTTTGCAGATGGAGAAGTCGAGGCACAGAGAAATGAAGTGACTGCCCTGGTCACAAGTCGGAAGGACCAGGATCGGGACTGAGACTGTGCCTCCCCCCGGCCTGTGCCCTGCCCGCGGAGTCACGCTGCCTCCGTTCCTGGGAGAGAAGACTTCCGGCAAGGTATGTGGGGGCCGTGCTTCTCGGGGCGCTGCCTCAGTGAGGCCAGGCGAGTGAGGGAGTGCACATGTGTGCGTGCGTGTCTGTGCATGTGTGTGAGCACGTGTGTTAGGGACTGCAGCAGCTCTCCTGCCCTATGTGCCTGGCCTGCCTGCCACCAGTCCTAGAAGGCTCTGGAATTCTAGAGGTGGTCAGCTTCCCTAGAAATCCACCATGGGTCTCCAAGCCCCAGATCCAGGCAGGAGCAGCCCTCCCCCATCAGCGGGTTTGGCCTTTGCTCACGCACATGGCTGTGGTGGTCAGCGAGGCCACCCCCGCTGTGGTCAGGGGAGGCCACCCCTGTGGGGGTCAGGGGAGACCACCCCACGGAGGTCAGTGAGGCCATCCCCGTGGTGGTCAGTGAGGCCATCCCCGTGGTGGTCAGCACGAGGACACTGGGCTTCATGCAGCCCTCTCCCACACATGCTCCCTACCACGTGCAATGCTCCCTCCTACTCCCCTACAGCTGCTCTGGAACATTCCCTGTGTGGCCGTGGTCTCTCCGGGGCCCCCTGCCTCTCACCTAGGAGACCCTTCCATGATGCGCCGCTTACCCTGCTCCGAGGGCTCCTTGGACGATGCGTCTTGCTCAGCGGAGCAGTTGTCTCGGGGAGAAGGGCCTCCCCGACAGGGAAAGGGTGCCCAGTAGCCACCACTCCATGTGCCGCATGGCCCATGTGCCCAGGCTGGCCTGTCCTTCCTCACGCGTGTAGAGTCAGAGCATGACGGTGTTTCACGTACACTAAGCGTGTCAGCGTCACCGTCTTCACTGCGGGGACCAGAGAGCCCTGTCCTCGTCCGGAGGTTTGTCAGTGATTATAGGCCCAGGTAAAGAGCCAGAGGACAGGAAGAACACGTGTGTAGCTCACCTCCATCTGTGCTACCCTAGGCCAGCTCTCTCCAAAATTTGTACCTTACCCTTTTTTCTCAATTGCCAAAAGGCACACGCACTCAGCAGAGAGAGCCGGAGAGCGAGGCGGTGCCACGGGGCACTGCCACACTGCAGTCCCGTCTCCATCTCTCTGTCCTGTCGGGATCTGGGGCTACACGCACTCCTGGTGAGGTGTTCAAGCTGCCTGGGCGAGGATGCGAGCTGTGGGTGACCACTTGAGACCCGGCTCCCCGACCACCAGCTCCAGGGCCGGCCAGTCACCGCTGTTCGAAGCACTTCTCTGGGAGTCATCGGCGCATCTCACGGTGGACACTGTGCACGTGGGTACCGCACTGGCCTCCGGCCCGCACAGCACCCACGGCCCTGTCCTCTACCTCCCAGCACTCCCCAGAAAGGACAGGCCAGCAGTTCGGGCCAGAGGTAGTGTGGTCAAGGTGCCGGACCCCACGTGATTGACTGCACCCCTACGTCCCAGAGCAGGAGGCTCACACAACAGCTGGTGCACGTGGTTGTGTCCGAATCCCGCCACAAGCGCGGAGGAGAAGGGATTGCAGCGTGGCCATCCCCGGGGGTCAGCTCTTACTTTCTCACTTCCCTGCTCTCTGTCCGGTCGCTAGTGAGCACACGTGCCCCAGAGCAAAACTGAAACACTAAAACCTGAATTGAAAACATATTTCTGAATTTAAAAATCTCTCTCTATATATATATGTGTGTGTGTGTGTGTGTATATATATAATGCTAGAAAACCACTAGATAGCTTCAAATACCTTTATAAATAGACCATTCTGGTAATATTTTTCTATGTCAAAATATACTTAAATTTCGTTCTAATTTTGTACCGCTTCATCGGAGTTTAAATTACGGAGAACTGAAGGTGGAAATCGCTCTGTACTGACCAGCTGTCAGCTCACGGAGGGCCTCGAGGACCAAATCACGTTTAGCGCTAACTGAAAGTCACCCTTAGTCACACGGTGCTTCCCGCAGTTCTCAAGAAGAGCTGCATTCGAGTGCTCTCCCACCCAGAGCGGGGCCTCCAGTGGACACAGGAGTCAGTTGGAGGAAGGACGTCCCACGGGTGGAGGGACAGGCCTCAAGGCTTTGATTGGCTGGGCCTGGCGATGGCACAGGGTGGGTGGGGTCTCAGTCATGGTGCTGGGTTGGGGTGGTGGCCAGTCTGAGGGCTGGGGCTTTAAGTGACCGACCAGATTACCCATACCTGTACTTCGTACGAGGAAAATGCCACCGGTAAAGTCCTGAACGAAACGCAGAACAAAGCAAAGCGACAGCCAGAGGACACCCGTGTGACGGCCAGGACAGGGGGGCCCCGCCAGCACTGCGGGGGGCAGACACGGGAGGGGCCGCCCCTTAGCACGGGAGGCAGCCCATTAGTCTCTCAACACGGCGGTGCCCAGTTCAGCAGAGGAGAGGGCGTAAGAGCGCCCGGGAGAGGGAGAGCGGCCGGGCCAGGAGCAGACCTTGACCTGGCCAGTGGGGAGCGGAGGGCAGCGGCCAGCAGCGGGCCTTGCTGCACCAGCGAGACCGGCTCCATGTGGCCCCGCTCTGCCCTCACCTGCAGAATGCCCGCCGCACCTGCCAAGAAGGGCACGGGTCTTCCCCAACGCTCTCAGTACGCCAGCCTCACCTCTTCAGGAAACGCCGTGGTCGTGCATGCGGGGAGACCCCGCTCGTTCAGTCCCTGAGTAGAAGATGAGGAGTGAGCGCAGTGAAACCCCAATGCCCATGAGAGGGCGGGGGCTGGCACACGAGGCCCACGCCTTCTGCCCGCACAGCTGTCCACGGCACACGCGCGGCCCTGGGCACGACCTGGGGGGCAGCCGTGAAGCGCAGTGGGGTGGACAGTGACGTGGCACTTGTGTCCCCAGGCCGGTGCACTCAGGTGTGCAGGAGGCTGGAGGGAATGGGGGGGCCACACAGCCCAGACCACAGTGCCACGTGACCTGGTCAGGAAGGGACAGAAACGGGTCAGACACAGCTCTCAGTCCTGGCAGGGAAGTGCAGTCACTCCATGTAGGAGGAGACAACCCAGAAGCCCTGGCCTGAGGCCGGCCCCTCCTCAGAAGGTCTGGGGCCCAGCTTCTCCCACAGTGAAAGAGCCCCCATCAGGAAGTCCGCAGGCGAGGGCTGGCGAAGGCCGGGCAGTGCTGGGAGAGGGTGGCGTGGCGGAGGCGGCCGCAGACATTTAAGGAGGAGATTAGGGTCAGATGCCCTTTGGGCGCCCCACCTTTGTCTGGGACGGAGAGGCGTTTCCTCTGAGGGGAGAGCACCTGGCCTCGATCCCCCGTGGAACCAGGGGGAGGGAGACGGGCGTGGCGTCTTACTGAGGGCGGGACCTGGGTCACCACACTCATGGGCAGAGGTCAGAAGTGGTGCCCACGGGGTCTGGAAGGCACCACGGGGCAAGTGTGGGGGTGCCGCACCCTGGGAAGCTTGGCAGCAAAGAGACAGCCAGTCCGTGCTGAGAAGTGGGGGGCTGAACCCGGCCAGAGACAGGAGGAGGTCCAGGAGGAGGACACTTGGACACGCTGGGGACAGGGTGGGCAGGGGACAGCCCTGAGGGCACTTTGGGAGGGGGGAGGAGGGTGAGCAGGGGACAGCCTTCAAGGTCACTTTCGAGGGGGAGGGTGAGCAGGGGCAGCCCTTGAGGTCATTGTTGGGAGGGGAGGAGTGGACAGGGGGGAGGGGGAAGGGGCGGCAGTGCTGACTGATGAGCGAGAGTGGAGCAGGGTCCAGTGTGGATTCTGTGTGGCGTCTCCCTGGCGGGGTACCCTGGGCCAGCCCCGCCTCTCTATGTCTGTCCCTGTGCCGGGAGTGGAGACAGAGGCGGCTGGGCCCCAGAGCGGCAGGAAGGTGAGCTGGCAGGGTAGGTAGACTCGGGGAGCCGGCCCAGGGAGCGCAAGGCCAGGATGTTACTGGGGCCCAGACCCTCCAGGGTGAGAAGTGCTGGCAGCCCAGGCCCCCCTGGGGGACCCCCGTGCCTTTCCTGTGATGGAAGCCAAGGGAGGGCCGAGGGCGGGCACATGCTCGTGATGGTGCATCTGCACCCCAGGGCGGGCTCAGACCGCAGAGCCGTGGGCTGCCCTGGCGCGGGGCGGCTCAGAGCTGACTACTATGAAGTCCTTCCCCGGCTCCCAGGGTTCCGTCCTCAGTGGTTCTCCTGCTGTCCCAGAAACCTTCGGATCGTGAAAACTAGTTAGTGGGGTTAAAGAAGATTGTCAGAGCTCAAGATAAATGCTCTCAGCGAGCAAAGAAGCTCGTATCCCCCCACACACTTCTGTAAATGTAACCAAACTTTCAGCCCCAGGCGTCACCAGGCGGACGGTGCACCCTGGACCCGACATCCCGGTTCAGAGAACCAAGAGACCACGAAAGATTTGGCGTTTAGAAAAGGTCTAAGTACACAGAAGGCCCCCCGATCCAACCCGCGCGGGATGCCACACACATCTGTAGTGTTTAACCCCCAGGGAA
>NW_006159879.1:1762572-1763997 GCF_000334495.1 Tupaia belangeri chinensis
CGCAGCTCGCGGGTCCAGGCGCCAGCCACCACCTGGGACAGGCGGCCCACCCGCACGTCCCTGCTGTGTGCCTGATCCCCCAGAAGGCACAGGAGATGCAGATGGGAACCTGGCGTGGTCCTGCAGCTCGCGGGTCCAGGTGCCAGCCACCACCTGGGACAGGCAGCCCACCCGCACGTCCCTGCTGTGTACCTGGCCCCCAGAAAGCGCAGGAGATGCAGATGGGAACCTGGCGTGGTCCCCGCCCCGAAGGCAGCGGGTCTGGTGAGGAACAGGGATGCCCAGACGGGCGTTTTGTGACAGGGCTACAGTGACGTCAGAGATGGGCAGTCCTGGGGAACACCGGGGTAAGTTTTAGGGGAAATAGATGAGCAAGCACCCCGAGAAGGCGGTGAGGAGCAAGTGGGTGACAGAGAGGTGAAGAGGTCGCCCGAGGTGAGGCGGCCCTGGGCACACCAGCCTCTGCCGCCCTCCCAGGTCATGTTCCTCCTGCCCTGGGAGGCCCCCAGTGCAGCCCGCGTCTGCAGACCCAGGAGGGACTGTGAACCTGGAAAAGTGCAGACACCCTAGAGTGCCCCTCGGCCTGCTGCTCTCTGCTCCCAAGGTCCTGAGACTCGATGCTGCCCTGTCTTCTTTGGGCTGCTTTATCCGTGAGGGTGAAGTGCAGGGGACCCAGGGGAGTGCTCCCCGCACCCCACACAGAGCATCTCCTGCCAGGCCTTCTCCTGGGCCTGCGTGGATCAGAACCAGACCCTGGGAACAGCAAGAGGTGGCCTCAGTGAGGGACGGGCTGGACGCAGGCCTCGGGGCCAGAGACGGTTAGAGAAGTATTACAGCTCATCCCATTTTTCCAGGGAAATCGGCTCCAGGTTTTTAGACATTAGCACAACCGGTCAAGCATCGCCCACCCCCAGAACAGCCCAGGCCGGACACGGGCGCAGTCGGGACTCCGAAAGTCCTTCAGCCCTAAACCTGACTCCTCGCCCTTTCTGCCAGCACTTGCTGGTGAGGAAGAGCAGTGCAGTTGTGAGGAGATGCACCCCCACCCAGGCACTCAGCTTCAGTGTGTGGACACAGGTGTACGTCCTCACCTCGCTCTCAGAGCTGAAGGAACAGCGGCTGTTTTACCCGGAATAATGGAGTTTACTACCCGTCCACCCTGATAGATGTGCTCCTAGAACTAGTCGGCTGGCCGCGAGAGCCCGGGTTTGTCTCTAAGGACGACCCAAAGGCGAGGCATGGGGCACTCCTGCAGTCGCAGCAGCCAGGAGCTGAGGCGGCAGGACGTGGGGTCGAGGCCGCCTGGACAACCCAGCAGGACTGCAGAAAAGCGCCGGTGCCGTGGCCTGGGAGCCCGCTGGGCGCGGAGGGCCGAGGAGGGCCACGCATCGGCTGGTGGCATGAAGGAAAGGGGGGGGGGGCAGG
>NW_006159879.1:1764496-1767967 GCF_000334495.1 Tupaia belangeri chinensis
GTCGCCTGCCATAAAGTAACGGGAGTGCGGCATGGGAGGGAGCCGATCAGTGCCCAGCTGAGGCCCGAGGGATGGCTGTCGCCCTGCTCAGTCATGCTGTGCCGTAACCCGCAGCTCAGGACAAAACCAGCCTCCGGTGCTTGGGCTAGTCGCCCTGGACACCAGCCAGCCGAGGGCCACAGGCTCCACGGCACATGCCCACGGGCATGGCCACGGTCGGCATCTGCCCCCCTGGGCTGCAGCCTCCCTCCCCATGCAGCTCCAACCCCAGCGCCTCTGACGGGGTGGCCAGGGCCTCTGGCAGTCAGGACAGGTGACGCAAGTGGGGAGACGCGTCCTCTGATTTCTGAGAAACCGCGAGGCCCTCCTGTGTCTGACTGAAAGCAAATACCCACCCCTTCGCTAAACACCACTACCTGCTGCCCGCGGCACCCTGGACCTTGAAACTTTGGCTTCATTGTGGCTCGGTGTCCAACATTCCCTCAGGTTCCTGGACTCGAACGTGCATCTGAGGAACCCTTCCCTGCAAAGGAACCCCAAGATTTTTCCAGAGCGAATCCCCCGTGGCTCCCCGTGGAGTGGTGGAAGATGCTTGCGTGCCCAAGCTCCCTCCTCCGGACGCAGAGCGATGCCTGGCGCTGAGCTGGCAGAGGGTGCTCGCCTCGCCCCCCATGCGGACGCCCACGCGGGCCCAGACGAAGGCCATGGCTCTGCTATGTGTGCCGAGGCTGCTTCTGGGCTCTCCGCGTGGTCGCAGGTGTCTTAAAGGCCGCCATCAGCATGTTAATAAGCCGTCGTTAACTGACCGAGGGCCCTCGCCAGCTGTCGTGTGACTGAGATGCACACACGTGCCGCCGGGTTGCAGGCCGTGTGACTGAGACGCACACACGTGCCGCCGGGCCGCAGGCTGTGACTTTCTCGAGGCAGGTCCCTTTCTCTGAGACTGGGGACCAGGTGACCACGCAGTCACTCTCCTGACTGGAGTCCGGCCCTGCACGCCCCACACAGGCAGGCGAAGAGGCAGGGCTTCGTCGGCAGCGCCCCAGGCAACCAGGCGCAGGCCGGCCGGGTGGGGTGGAGCGATCCTCGAGGGAGCCTGTTACTGGCCCGGCAGCCTGCCACCATTGCAGCCCCTCCGGGTGGGCAGCGCTCTCTGTAAAGCGCTCGTCCCAGCCAAGCACAGGCTGTGTGGGCTCAGCCGTGCGTGTCGGGGCTCCCGCTGGGCCCGAGAGAACGCTGGCAGGTGGCAGCCGCGGGGCAGGTAGCCCTCCCCAGGATCGCGGGCTGTGCTGTGAGCTCTCCCACCCTGGCAGCCAGCTAATGCCCCAGGTGTGGGAAGTTCCAGCACCTTGCCTGTACGGTGTCTCAGGGATCTTCTTGCCCCAGAAACCGCGGGTACAGTACCTGCCAGCCCCGTGTCGTCGCCTTTCCTTTGAAAACTGCCCCTCCGGTTCAAGCCAGGTCCCCTGTGGGGGGAGGGGCGCCCACACAGGCCAAGCCCTGGTGCTGGCTGTGTCCCTGCTGAGTTCCAGCGGACACGGACGCCGTTTCCATCCCGGCCTCTCCCCGGGTGTGATTAGCAGGCAAGGCACAGGGGCTAGATCCAGAGAGAGGGGGAGAGCGCGACGTGGAAAACACTCAGCGTGGCATCCCTGCCTCCGTGCACGTGAGGCGGAGACCCCGCGACTGAAGGGAAGGGAGTGGCAGGCTCCCTGCTTCCTTTGTGTCGAGTCCTGTTTCCCACCCCGTGCTGTGACCACGACCTTCCCAGTGTCCTGTGCCGCCGGTCTGAGCTCACTGCAGACTGATTCTTCAGCCTTCGAGGCTCACTTGAGAGCTTCCAGGTACCCGGGACCACCTCGTCCTTCCTCTGGAAGTGGTGACCCCAAAACCCTCTCCCCTCCCGCTCAGGCTGTCCCAGGGGGCAGGTGCCACTGCTGGATCTCCCGAGGGCTCTACAGCTCGGGCTGCACACTTTATGTTGCCGGAGCTTCTAGTTCCTCTTCATCGCGCCTCTCCTAGACTTTCTCGTCCGCCCACGACTCAGAGGATCCCACGAGCGTGTTAGTGCCGCCTGCAGTCGGGCCTCCTCGAGCTGATGAGCGGGACCAGCCAATGAGGAGGGCGAGTGCTAGCCAGCGATGCAGTCTCTGTGTGTGCGTAGCTGGGCAGTGGCCGGCGTGGGACACTAAGGCTCAGCTGAGGAAGTGTCCATCCTACTGAGAGGAGAGGAGAGAGAAATCAAAGCAACAAGAAATTCTAACTTGTGTGAAGTTCGCATATTACAAAGAATTCATTTGCTGTCTGTGCAATAAATCGTGGCTTCCACTGGCTCAGAAGGAAGTTCCTCAGACTGCAGACTTCTAAGCATGACCGTGTCAGTTTCCCTGGGAGACCTGTCCTGCTAGAGTACACGTTGGAAACAGAAGCACAGGCCAGGTGGTGGCAGAGCAGACACAGCTGCACACAGGGAGGGTCCCATCGTGTCCTGACACCTCCCTGTGTGGCCATGCTCCTACATTCTGTGACATGGCCAGCTCAGACCGGGACGGGTGCAGTGGACGAGCTTTTCAGGGGCCCGTCTCTCTCACCTCTCTCAGAAGAAAAAATATATTTTTTTTTTTAAAAGGAAAGAAGCAGGTGGCCAGCAGGTGGCATAGAGGTTAAGGCATTGGACTCCCACATGGCCGGTTGCGGTTCAAGTCCCAGACCTGGCAGCTTGAAAATCATGCCAGGTGCGTGTGCATGTGTGCCCAAGGTCTGAGGAGGAGAACGGAGCAGAGAGGATTGCACATGCCGCACCCCGAGAAAGTGATTTCTCACTTTCCTCTCACTGTGTCTCTCTGTCTCTCTCCAACAAGTGCACATGGTCTATGGCAAAAAAAAAAAAAAAGGAAACAGAAGAACTAATGCTGAAATAGTGCTTGCGGGAGACATTAGTAACATAAATGAGCAGAGAGTGGCTCAGACCCTGAGCAGTGGTGGCTGGGGGTGGCTGACCTCAGCGGCACAGATCGGCGTTACTCAGAGCCATCCGTGGAGTCCCCGGCCAAGCTGCTGCAGCTCCAGCCCTGGGCCCCGGGTGAGTGCGGCCGCAGAGCTGCCCACAGGCCGATCCAGCCATTGGCAGGAAGCTGAGGACGTGTGGGCTCAGGGGCAGGGGCAGGAGAGTGCGAGGGGCCGTGGGCGTAGCCAGCTTTGCCCACACACCTGTCAGTGGGTGCCAGACGGAGCTCTCAGGAGTGCGACCACGGACTGGCGCTTTTTGCTGCTCCCGAGCTGCGCCAGGAGGGCGTCAGCCTCCCCATGAGCCCGTGAGCTGGACCAGCTCCATCCTCCTCGGACTGTGCCTCCGTTGGACGGGAGCCATCTGCACCAGTGTCGCTGCGTCGGGCGGCGCTGCACACCCACTGACCGTCCGCATCCTCCCAGCAGGCAGTCTTAGCGGACAGCGAAGGGCGCCCTCGAACA
>NW_006159879.1:1771359-1781012 GCF_000334495.1 Tupaia belangeri chinensis
CAGGCGGTCTTAGCGGACAGCGAAGGGCGCCCTCGAACAGCCGCCCCAGGCAGGGTCGGCACTGGGAGAAGCAGGCGGGAGCCCAGCAGAGGGCTCCGTGACGGGGCAGCTTAGGGTGGGAAGGGGGTTACTTGGTAGGTGAAGAGCGGGAACACTGACTATCCATCTGGAAAAAAAAAAAAAGGCTGACCCCGGCAGCTATACAAAAAGCAGTGAAGGTAAAACACTGAAAATGAAGAATTTGATGTAGAAGATGACCCACTCCTCCGATCACATTGCCTGACGAGGGGCGCCCGGCCGGTGGCCCGGGCAGAGCTGGCAGAGGCACCGCAGTCCCCGCCGTCCCCGCACCCGGCCAGGGCATGGGCTGTGCTGAGCAGCAGCCTGTCTGCGTGGCAGGAGCCTGGGCCCCAGCCTGTGCAGCCAGTCTGGCTGCTGGGCCGTACCCACTCCTCAGGTTCCCTCCCCCTGAGCAGCTTCTTCTAACCCAAATCACCAAGCAGCCTTCAAAACTGGACTCGAACCCCTCCTCCGGGACCTCGGCCGTCTCCTAGACCGCACCCAGGCCGGATGCGATGTTCTCGCCGCGTCCTCGCACTGAAATCCCCACTCCAGTTTGAGTTCCTGAAGCTGCGATGTCGTTCCTTGGTCACGGCATCCAGCCCCGCGAGGTCCCAGGGCACACCATGGCCATGAAGGGAGGCGGCTTCTCTGTCAGCACAGCTTCCCGGACCCCAGTGCGCTGGCGCCTGGCTTTGTCTACCGCCTGGCCGAGGGCTCAGCACTGCCATTTCTCGGCTGCCCAGCCTCTTCAGGCCTCCACGCCCTGCTTCCCGGAGCGTCCATCCTTACGCTCAGAGTCATGCGTCGTGACTGGGAGGCCCAGCTCCTGCACACTGCGGGCCACGTCAGTAACAGGAGCAGGTGCCCCAACACCACGGAGTCACACCAATTTCCCACCTGAAGCTGTGAGGGCCTGGCATGGCACAGGGTTCCCACCAGACGCACCCAGGAGAGGCCGCTAGTTCACATCCCAGGACCTCTGTGAGCACGCCAGAGCGCCGACGCGGGGCGGTGGCCTCCTCCCCTGGCTCTCACGCACCTCCTCTCTCATGAAAAAGAATTCATAAGCTTGTAAAAACCACCTAAACCTCATGCCCTCCTTCCCGCACCTCCCTGGGCAGTCGCGCTCCCAGGCTAGAGAGCAGCGGGGCTGAGTCAGAGTTGGCCCCGGGCCCCTCCACGGTCTCCTTCCTCCACACCACCTGCCCTGTCGGCCCCGAGCCTCCATGACCGGCCTCCACACGCTCTCTCTGAACACGGCATTTCCGCCCCCATAAGGGACAGCAGCCGTCTGTCCACGCAGTCCGCTGTGACCTCCCGCGGTCTCCCTGGGCAGGGCCTCCCCTCGGCCCCTCTGGTGGGTCTGGCCCATCCTCTCCCTGCCCTCATGGCCTGCGGTCTGCAGGCTGGTGATGGTGCGTCTCTTTCCCACCGTTCCACCTGGAACCTCCCGCCGCTCCTCTCTGAAATCCAGACACCGGCATCCTCACGTCCGCACCTGGACTCTCTCTAAGGCGCATCCGGCGAGCTGTGGGGTTTGCCGCGTACCTTTCACTCCCAGTGCGCGCTCGGGGAGTGCTAGTAAGTCCTTTGTAGTTCTCCGACACAGCCTCGGTCAGCTGTCACGTGACAGAGCGAGGCCGCGCCGAGGTCCCCCTGAGACTCACCCTCGCTAAGGGTCTGCTGGAGCAGCCGCCCCACCGTGTACTCTGCAGGCCACAGCCCCGGAGCCCTCTCTCCACGCCATCCGACGGCACCGGCCACAGAGGGAGCAGTGTCGTTTCTGCCATAAACCGTCCTGTGCCAGTTCCTGGCAGCCTCCTCTAAGACCAGCCCTGGCCACTCTGGGCAGGGCGAGGGCATAGGTGCCCCTGTGAGCTATCAACGTGCTGCCCCGCCCACCCTACAGGCGGTGACCGCAATCAGGGTCCTGCATTTCTTCGCTGAGGCTTGAAGGGCACCTGGCAGACGGTGTGCCTCCAGGTCACGAGGCTCCAGTTCACGTGTTCTCAGTGTGAGGCAGAGGTGAAAACACAGGGTTGTCCGGTAGGCACACAGGCTGACGTGTCAAACACACGTGACCTCGCCGATGTGAGATATGTCCACGGCCAGTCGGGTCCGAGTCCCTGCAAAGCAGCCTACTGTAGCCCGACATGGTCGCAGTCGCACCCCAGGGTGAGGCGACAGAGGGGAGACCCCGCGGCAGGGACGCCTGATGCGCTGGCCTCTTCACAGCGCACCGGACCTTGGTGAGCACCGGGTCGGGGGAGCCTGGCCACCCTCAGCACGCGTCTCCCTGCCAGCATAGGGACACTCTCTGCTGCGTCCTGGGTGTGGGGACAAGCCAATCTCCCCAGTCCTGGCCGAGTGCCGGAGAGGGAGCGGGTGGATGGCACTCTGGACTCGCCACAGGTCCTCTCTGAGTGCAGAGCCTCTGGCTAAGGCTACCTGAGGTCGAGGCTTCAGACTGACCCGTCTCACCCTGCCCTGCAGAGTGCACGGACCCGGCCTGTCGGTAGAATGCCAGGGACGGTGAGCGGCCCCATGCACGGCTAGCCTGCGGCGGGATAGGACGCTGACCGCCTGCTACTCTGTCCCCAGATGGAGGTGGACACAGAGGAGAAGCGCCATCGCACACGCTCCAAGGGGGTCCGAGGTACGTCCACGCCCCCGCACCCAGGCGGCTCCGGGCCACCCGCACCGCACAACCTCTCTTCGGCAGCCCTGGACCCCGCCTGCCCGCGGTCGTGGTTTTCTGTGGCGGGGGTGGGGGCGGCGATGACCGGCTGTCTGTCCCTCTCTCTGCAGTCCCCGCGGAGCCCGTCCTACAGGAGCTGTTCAGGTGCGTGAGTATGACTCCGGCAGCGGCTGGGGCCACCCACCCCGGGCAGGGGCCCCCCGTGGACAGGTGCCCCGTGCAGTCACATTGGCGCTGCCTCACCCCTGTGGCACAGACAGCGGGTCCCCACATCTGCTAATGAAAGGCTCCCTGTGCTCCCCCTCCAGCCTGTGGCCCCTGCCTGGGCGGCCACCTCCCCTCTGATGCCCTGGGAGCGTCCACCCTGCCCGCGGCGCGCCCTGTAACCAGTCCTTTCCTGTTGCAGCTGTCCCACGCCCGGCTGTGATGGCAGTGGTCACGTCAGTGGCAAATATGCGAGACACAGAAGGTAATGGTGCGCTTTCCACCCCGGCCGTCTAAGACACTCCCCTGCGAACCGCGAGCAGCTGGCGCTCCTGGAGGCCATGCGTGGGAGACGGGCTCAGTCCTGTCTCTTCCACGGGGCTCCAACGCACACCCTCCAACTCCCTCGTGGGCAGCGCTGACGGTCACACGGGGGCACACGTCAGGACAGCCCTCTGCCTGGGCAGCGCCCTGCCCGCAGCCACGAGGCGAGCCCTTCCCAGGAGGCGCGTCGCCCCTTCCCGCATCTCTTCCCGGCCGTGGTAGGGTGGTGAACCCAGATGTGACCCCTGCCCGTCCGTGGGCCATGGTCCCTGCACTTATCAGAGCTGGCCCTGGGGACGGCCCTAGCACCGCGCCTGGGCAGTGGCGGGAGGTCTCGTCTGGAGGTGGCAGTAGGCGGGCCACACTAGTGAGGTGTTGGGTGGGTGGTCGCGTCGTCCTGGCGAGTGCTGGCCCTCAGGTCTGTGCCACAGTGACGGGGGGGAGCTCCTGGGGGATGAGGTGGGTGGTCACCGCTGACGGTGCAGCACAGCAAAACCGTGTCCTTCCGACCTAGGGGGACTCTCACGGCCACGCCAGCCTTTGGGGTTGTTTTCCAGTGGGATCTTCTCTGTAGCCCTAGTGTCACCATCCTAGGGAAGGTCCTGATTATGCCACGCTGCACAAGCCTTCCAGTCTGAAAAATGCTCTCGGCCAGCAGTCCGCGGTAGGTGTGAGCTGAGCACGTGGGATAACCGACCGGGGCCAGCCACGCCCCAGAGCTCGGCTCCCGTAGGCCAGCCTCTGCTCACCGGCCTGTGGCCGTAGCCAGTACTGGGGTAGTGTCCTTTAGGGCGAGCGGGGCCCAGGCACACCCACCCCAGCTCCACGCTGGCAGCCTCAGCCCAGAGGCTGCCTGTCTCTGCCCACGCCCAGGCGGGTCTCGAGGCGACCGGCCCCGCTGCGCCCTGCCTGTGTCATTGCTGTCGCATAAGGAGCAGCGTGTTGAGTGCGCATGCACCAGCTTCCTGAGAGCGTCAGCCGGCCCAGATGTGTGTGCACAGTTTGCACTCCGAAAGCGTGGTACCTGTGTGGTTCATGTGTTCAGCAAAAAGCAAGTTGGTAAACCCTGACCACACACACCTCCTCCCTCCTTGGCCCTTGATGAGTGATATGGTTCAACCTTATCGTGCTATTAGGAAAATAAATGATTAGATTTGGCTAAAAAGTTTAAACTTGGTAAGAGACAGAGAGCACTTGATTGGCCGCAGTCTATAGAAAATTGGAGTTTTCAAAGGCTCCTTTCCCACATTTCCTTAACGTGTGGCCCGACGTGTCCCTGTGTGGCACGTGTCTCTTTTTCTGAGTGAAGTTTGGGGCTAGAGGGTTGCGGGCAGCAAGGCCCGTCTCCCTTGGGGGCTAGGGTGAGGGCTCAGGGTGCTAGAGCCAGGGAGATGGCTGGAAGGGGGTCTGCAGATGCCACCTGATGGGCTGTTCTGACTGGCTTCGTCTACGGAGCGCGCGTCATGACGGCTGGCATGTGTCATACTGCACACAAGTGCTGCAGTCCCGGCGTGTCCCTGAGCGCGTGCACTGAGCCATGCCATGTGGGCGGATGCTGTGGTGGACACAGCACTCACCCAGCGAGAGCCCCGGGTGTGGTTCCCCGGTGCCACTGTGAGTGGGGGCCCCATCGGCCACTGAACGCATATGGCCTTCCCTTTCCTCAATTTTAAAAGGAGCTAGCTGGGGCCGGCAGGTGGCGTGGCAGTTAACACACTGGACTCCCACAGAGCCAACCACAGTTCAAGTCCCAGATCTGCCGGCTTGCTCTCTCACTCGTCCTCTCTCTTTCTCTGTCTCTCTCTGGTGAGATCATACACCCTATAGCAAATTTAATAATAATAATAATAATAAATCACATTAATTAAAAAAACAAGGAGCTGGCTGTGGATTGGACCACCCCAACCAACGGGCATTCAGAGTCAGGAAGGGCAGGCAATGTTCGTGAGACGCTCCGCGCCGGGCCGGCGGGGTCTGAAGGCTGCGTTTCCCTCCCCTTTCCTTCTCGGATCTGTATTCTGAGAACCTGAGCAAGGTCCCGGGAAAGGCCTGCATCTGTGGGTGAAGCCTAGTGCAGTGCACGCCCAGTTTTCCGTAACGCGCATCTTCCTGGGCTTTTTGAACACCCCTCATATCATCAGCTACTTTTTCACTAAGAGACGACATTTTCTTCCTTTTTTTAAGTTTACTTGTTTACTTCCATGAGAGAAAAAGTGATAGAGAGACAGAGACAGGCACCCCAGCAGGGTCCCCACACGCTGGTGCTCAGCCGTGCTGGCCCGCCCACAGGCATGCGTGTGCGCCAGGCGAGCTCAGGACAGCCTGGGACACGGGCCCAGGACCTGCCCCACGTGAACCCAGCTGTGTCACCCTGCACCGCCACCTGGCCCGAGGATGGCGCTACATGTCTCAGACCGCAGCACAGGTAAGAGCCACGCATACAGGAACCTCTTCTCCCTACTGCCATTCCAAATTTGGAAGGTTCCAGTTATACCTGACTTTTCCATCTGGTTTTAAAAGATTTACTGACGACAAAAGCCGCCCTAGCTTCCCCCTGTGGACGCCGCACACTCTGCCAGCCCCAGGGCAGCAGCGCCGTTCAGTCAGGCTCCTGACAAGACTCACGACAGGAGCCCTCACCCAGCCGTCCGGGGCGTTCGCATGCGTCTTCTGGCCGAGCAGGTGGGGTTTTCTCCAGTCATGACAAAAAATGGAGCCTGGTTTGGGTGTTGGTGAAAGTACCTAGCCCTTTCCACCTTCTAATGATCAATTTTTTTGTTTTTTGTTTTTTGTTTTTCTTAAGAGAGAGTGATTTTTACTAAAGGGTGGGTGTGCTCACCAGAGAGGCAGTGAGAAGGGAAGTGAGAAATTACCCTCTGGGGGGCATGGCCACTCTGCAATCCCTTTTCCTCCACTCTCCTCTCAGGATTTTGGGCATGCACGCACATGCACCTGCCGTTGAGTTTTAAGCTGCGGGGTCAGGGACTTGAACTGTGGTAGACTACATGGAAATCCAGCGACATAGCCATTATGCCACCTGTGGGTCCCAGTGGTCAGGTTTTCAGAGAGTGCCGAGGCTGCGGCCTCAGGGTACTGCCGACCACGTGGCCAAGCTCAGACATGGAATGCAGTTGTGAAGCGACTGCTCATCCACACCTGCGAGAGCGATCTGGAGCCCACGGGGGGCGTCCGCCGCGCCATAACTGGCCACCAAGGAAATGCTAGAAGACACTGCTCAGTCCTCTGCGTCCTGAAACGTTTCCTTTGCTCACGCACGCTCTAACTTGTGTGCACGTGAGAGACCAGGAGGACACCCTGGGGTCCCCCTCCCCCCATCCTTCCCCCAGCCAGCCTGGGGCAGGCGCATGCATGCTCCTGATGGGCCCAGCTGAGCGGGTGGGGACCTGTACCCACGGCCACGTATGGAGCTGGCTGTCCTGAGCTGCTGACCACAGAGCAAGAATGGCCCTTTGTGTGGACCCAGGACAGGTCCTCGCTAGATCGCGAGTTTACCGTGTCCCCGCCTTGTGGGACACGCACCGTAGCAGCCCCGGAGGGCGGCCAGGTCTCCTTGTGGCATCTGGCCCTCGTGGCTGCGGTGAACTGCTGTTTGGTTTGTCTGGCATGACAGAGGCAGTAGAGGGACCAGTGCCAGATAATACCTCGGAAAGGCAGCCAGAAATCCCAACCGGAGGCTTCAGGGCAGCAGTTCATTCCAGCAAAGATTTTATTGGGCGTGTGTCAGCAATTTCAAAATTGCATCTGTGGGCCAAAGTGCTTGCACGTAAGTGTCTGTGCGTGATGGTTCGTGACTGGCATGGGGGGTGACATGCACACGCACTCAGGCCTGGCTATGCGGCGAGTCCTGGCACGTCAGGAGCCACACAGGGAGTGCAGACCCAGGATACACAGGGTGTTCAGGTAGTGCCAGGACTAGCAGGCGACATGGAGGTTAAGGTGCTGGGTCCTACATGGCCAGCTGCACAGGTTCGAGTCCCAAACATAGTGGCCTCAGAAATACATCATCACTTGTGTGTACATGCCCAAAAGCCCAAAAAGGAGGAACGAAAGAGAAAGGGTTGTGGAGTGGTCATCCCCCATGAGAGTACGTTCTTGCTCTCTCACTCTCTCTCTCTCTCGCTCTCTCTCTCTCTCTCTCTCTGGGGAGCACACACAACCTATAACAATTTTTTTTAAACATTTAAAAGATAACTTTGCATTTTATTCTGAGTCTTTTGGCAACCAAAACAGAGAAAAAGATGACGACAGAGCTCCAGTGACCTCACACAGCCGTGGCACTGGCTTCCCAGAGAAGCTCTCCCAGCACTGGAGATAGCGCCACTGCGCATCCCAAGGTCCCAGCAGGAAGCCGAGCTCGGGGCGCTGTGTCCTGATGCTGGGCACCAGGCCCCGCCTCTTACCCTGCAGGTGGCAGATAGCTCTCCTCCGAGCATCCTGGGGGTCTGGACGCAGGCGTTCCCCTCTGTATTCCCAAGTAAGGCCCCGCGTGGCACCATCAGCACATGCCCGTGACGAACCACACACCCCACGTGGCTGACACTCAGTTAGAGCCGACACAGCCACTCGATTCTCTGTGCCGGCACGTGCCCCCTCAGTCCGGTTCCCACCACGCCTTCCTGTGCTCCTGGTGGGCCAGGCTGGATGTGGGAGCACCTGCCCTTCCTGGCTACATTCCAAGGCAGCCAGAGGCTGGATGCTCAGCACCCCAGCAAGCAGCCCCATCCCAGGCTTCATCTTACAGCTGCACAGACTCACCAGTCCCTCTCAGCGCCTTCCCCAAAGCTCAGCCCCAGGCCCCTGAGTGCAGGGAGGGGCCTTCCAGCTTGCCTCCCTCAGCACGGCCCGGGACGGCTTGCCTCCCTCAGCATGGACCTGGGATGGCTCGAGTCCTGGAACCGTGGGCGATGAGAGTGGCCCTAGGACAGCTGTTCCGGGTGAACGGGTGGGAGGAAGAGCTGGGCAGGTCTTGGAACTGGCCGAACCTGCACCTCCGAGTGCAGCTGCCCTCCCACCCTCTCTGATTGCTGCAGGGAGGCTCCCATGGTGCCTGGTGAGTCCAAACCAAACCCCTGCCTAGGGTGAGTACCACGTGTCACATGGAGGCCCCCACACATGTCTGTTGCTACTGAGCTTGTCCCCAAATGCTAGATGTCCCAGAAGGTCACGGGGCGAAACTGGCGGTCACACACTCTGGGGGCACCGCCCCGCTCAACACTAAGGTCTTGTGGAGGGCAGGGACACACAAGAAGGAAGGGCCCGTCACTGTCAGGGCTGTCCGCGCGGCCCCGCCCCGGCGAGCACGCCGTCACCCCACAGCGGTCCCTGAACCATGGCTCCCAGGGCTCTGGGACCACCGTGTTGGAGCCTGGCTGCAACAGCTGTCCCCGAAGGCCTGGAAGGGAGCTGTCGCAGCCCCTCGGTCTGTCGTCAGATCACGCTCTGATTACCGACCTCGAGGGCTGTTTTTGGATAATTCTCCCTGTAAATATAAAAGCAGGAATCATTTACAAGTTATTATTTAGTAACGTTTAACATTAAAGGATGTGCAGGAATTTGAATTTAGCTTTACTTGCAACAATGACACACACACTAGAACATTGGAGATTGATTAACTTATTCCTAAATAGATTTTCACACAAGCCTCCGTGTACCAGATTTAGAGAGAGCCGGGATTCCTCCCGGGGACTCTGTTCACGAATCTCCATGATCTTCTAAAATCAATTTCTGAAATTTAACGGATTTCATTCATAGGTACCCCTCACTGCGGTTATCTAACTACTAGAGCGCAGGGTTCTGAGGAAAGCGTCGCCCTATAACTTCGGATTAGTTTGCGCATTCCTAGACACCCAGAAGCCAGGTGACGAGTGTCACTATCATACTGCCGTCCTCCTCAATTTAGCAAACACCAAATCAATGATTCATTTGAAACTTGGAAATGAAACGCTTCGAATGAAGCTTTTCTTTCTATTAGAAAATTACTGGATTCTCTCTGGTTGGCTGCGCACCGTCCTCAGGTCTCCCCCAGCAGTGACTGTCGGCGGCAGCCGGGCTCTTCTGAGCTGGGCGGGCTTCCTTCCTCACGGGCGCACGCCTCGTTGGGCTTCTGCCCGCAGCCCAGGGCTGTATCACTCATGCGTTGACAGCCAGCGCTCACTAAAGGCCTGGAGCGGGGCCAGGTCCTGGCTGAGAGAGAGGAAGCCTTGCAGCTGAGAGGAGAAGCTATAATCCAGAGAGAGGGGGAGACGGGGGAGAGAGACAGGGGGGAGAGAGACAGAGGGAGAGAGAGAGGCAGAGGGAGGAAGAGAGACAGAGAGAGGGAGGGAGAGACAGAGAGAGGGAAAGA
>NW_006159879.1:1781043-1795451 GCF_000334495.1 Tupaia belangeri chinensis
GGGAGAGGGGGAGAGAGGGGGAGAGAGGGGAGAGAGCACTGGGAATGCCTGTGTCCCCTTTACCAATGTCACATAGATAGAAATTGTCACATAGATAGAAATTGTATTTGCATCATAATAAAATTCCCTAAAAATAATTGCATTTTCTCCTAACTGCACTTGAGCGTTTAGCAGACCCCCCTGTCATCGCAGACTGGTCTCATCAGCGCGCGTTGCATGTGGAAACACAGTTGCTCGGCACAGGGCGCTGCCACGCCTGCCCAACGCCCTGATCAGCAGCCACGCTCGGCAGGCTGCGCCGGGGGCGCTCATGAGCGATTCCACGCACGCCCACTGGGCATCGTGCCTTAGCCGCGGGTCCGCAGGGATAAACAACCCCTCCCTCACAGACATCATCCTGCATGCGTCTCCTGTCTGTAAACTCGAGGGCACGCCTGTCCTCCTTACTGTCTCCACTGATACCAGAAGGCCAAGTCCGGACCCGCATTTTAACGATCTGGCAGCATGGCGCGCTGGGGTAGAGCCTCAAGATGGGGCTTTATCTGGGGGCAGGGCTCCGAGTGTGGCCCCCAGACGCCCCATGGCGCTGGGCGTCCTGCTAATTGTGTGTGAGACTCAGGCGCGGCTACCCTCGCTGTCAGGTAGAGCCTTTACGGAAAAGCACTGCCGCAGCCATCCTGGCGCCAGCATGAGCCCCTGTCTGCGGGATGGCCACGGTCGGCATGACCGGCCTGGAGATGTCAGCCACGAGTGCCGGGCCTCACAGTGGGAACCCAGCGGCGGGCAGCGCAGGGTGCTCGTGGTCGCTGCTGGTGATGGCGATGCTTTCTGTCGGTTTTGGATGCAATTGGAAATTCTCTAAAAGTCATCCCAAATGCGAAGAGAAGGAGCAGGGGATTCTCCGAGGAGCCAGACCATGTCCACTGACGGGGGGAGGGACAGGCCTGAGCACGGCTGACCAGGTGGGGGCTGGCAGTTACTGTCGTGGCCGACTTCCTGGCCAAGGACTGCAAGTAGGCGACGCCGCCCGGAACAGCTCCAGACGCGCCGGGACTGCCGTGCGTGGGGAGTGTGGCCGCCGTGTGAGGCCCGGTTCCTGCAGCTGCAGTGTGCTTTGGGGCAAGAGCAGGCCCCCGACAGTCTCTTTGCAGACCTCGATGGACTGAGATTGAAGGTGAAAAATTCCTAGGCAGGGGCCATCAGGTGGCATAGAGGTTAAGGCGGCTGGGTCCTGATGGTTGACGATGAGGTTCGAGTCCTGGATCCAGCAACTTGAAAAACACACCAGTTGCTTGTGCACGAGTGCCCAAAGCCCCAGAGGCACACAGGCACTGCAGCCCGGAGTGCTCTGCTTTCCCTTCCCTGTCTCTTTCTCTCTGTCCTGTGAGTGCGTGTACCTTAGCAAAGAAAGAAGCCCACAGGCGGGAAGCCGCGGCCAGGCAGCGGTGCGACTGTGGACAGCAGAGCCACCGCGGCCCGGACGCCTCTGCATGCGGGCTCGTCTCCAGCTACTCCTGATCAGCAGTTCGTGTCCAGTGGGCGTGGGGGACTAGGGGCAACACGAGAGGCTGAGGGCCCTGCACCCAGCGCTGGCCCTGACGGCCTCTGAACAAGCCTGCACTCGTGGTGGTCTCTGGGGAGCCAGCATCCTGAGCCCCACATCCTGCATTTGGAGGTGCTCTGTCCATGGGCAACTGCACTTCCAGGAGGCCGGGACTGACCGAGAGGCCCCTGAAGCCACTGGAGAGGTTGTCTTGTCTCTGACCTTCCAGGAGCGTGGCCCAGGGGTGATGGAGTCGCCAACCTAAGGGGACGCCTCAGGGCCAGTGAAGGTGCGGAGGGGATGCCACCCTGAGGGGCAGTGTCTCCTGCCGAAAGCTGCTCTATCCTGGCCAGTGCCAGTTCAGTCGGCAGAAGGCCTACCACAGGCCGGCCGAACAGCGCGGACTGAGCGGCCTCTGAGTGGACATCAGCAGGCATGCACGGTTACACCAGTGTCCCGCACCCCGATCAGCCCTCGGCCCCTGTCACTGCTGCGCTGGCAAGGGCAGAGCTGCTCTGCGCTGTACGCCCACGCCCACGGCCGGCCACAGGAGGCCACGCCCACCGCTGGCCACAGGAGGCCACGCCCACCGCCGCCCAGAGGAGGCCAAACGGCCCTTTCAGGACGCGCTCGTAGAAGAATGAGAGGCCACACGAACGGACATCTGCCATCCTAGACCTGCAGTGCTGCCGTGGGCTCTGTGACCATGCCTGGTGCTCAGACGAGCAGTGACCCTCGGCTTAACCAGCGAGGCCAGCTCCAGTGCTGGGGGCCAGCCTTCTGCCCTGGACAGGCCCTCACTGTCCCCTAGGAGCTGCCTTCCTGGGCCCCACCACCTGCAGGACCAAGCTGCGTCGGAGCACACCTCCACCCCAGGGAAACCATGCTCCTCGGCTTTGCAGCTAGGCAGAGTCTCAGGGGAGGAAGAGCAGGCTGACTTGGCAGAGCCGCAGCCAAAGTGGGTGCTAACAGGCGAGGATGGGCAGGTACAGAGCAGCAGGTCCTGCAGCCAGAGCCACCCGGCAAACCGAGGCTGACCCAGCTCCTCCCTGGGGCTCACGGCAGGTGGCCTGCCCACCCAGGCACAGGCTTCGGCAGGCTCCAGACCTCAGCCTGCCCGGAAGCACTGCATCTCAGCTTGTGGGGACATGGGGCGCCTGCTGGAGTGCGCCCTCACCTGGCAGGAGCTGGACACAGGCTGCCCTGGCCGGCCTCGTCCCTCCTGCTCACACAGGAGAGTGCAGCCCACAGCCCAGGAAGTGCATAGGGTAATGAGGCCAGTCGCGGGGAGGAGCAGAAGGCCTCGTGGCAGTCTCCCCGGCCCAGCTGGCCACAGCTGGGGACCCAGGGCCACTCGGGGTGCTGGGTCTCTGCTTCACACACAGATGTGGCCCAGAGGTCAAGGCCGCCCCCGCCCCCACCCCGTCCTAGGGACTAGGATGACCCAAGAGCAGGGAGGCCTGAGGTAGCCTGGCCACCTCTGCCCTGCAGCCTGTCTGCACAGAGCCACGGGTAGTGGGGGAAGCCAGCGGGAAAGGGCCAGGCCCTGGAGAGGGCACACCAGCCAGTCCTGGCCCTGCGCAGGGCGTCTGTCGCGTCCTCAGGTCTCTGTGACTCTGTGACGTCGCAGGCCTCGGGGTCCATCACCTCTCTCCGGTGAGGGAGGCCCCGAGCCGCCGTGCCAGGGTCAGGCCCTTCGTCCGGCTGAGCCAGGCGTCCTCCTGAGGCCGCATGTGCCAGTTGACACCGCCTGTGGGCTCTCCGGAGACCTGATGCTCACATGCACGGGGATGCCCTTGCTCAGGGAGGCTCTCTCATCACCTCTCTCCGGTGAGGGAGGCCGAGCCAGGCTGGCTCTGGGAGGGCCCTGCTGTGCTCTGGCTTCCCACTGGGCACTCTCACTCATTCCCAGACAGTCCACCTGCTCTGCCTCCCGATGATCACAGAGCGGGCAGGAGCCGGTGGGAGCCCTGTCACACCCATGGCAGAGCCTGGAGCCCTGTGCGTCTGGCCGGCCTCCGTGGGACAAGGGCTGAGGCCGAGAGGGTGGTGGGGCCTGCCCGGCCAGGCTGTGTCCTCCTGTGCCAGGTGGCCTGTGGGCCGGTGTGGCTGGTCGGAGGGTGGCCACCTGCACTGTGGAGGCATGCAGACCCCCCATGGGGGCCGCTGGTCTCATCCTCCCTCCTGGGGATCCAGTGGTGGGACAGCACCACTCAGGATGGGCCCACTGGGACACGTGGCTACCCTCAGGCCACCGTGACCACACTGCGTGGCTCTGACCAGGCGGTTGTGGCAGAGGGGTGGGTCCCTGTCAGGATAGCTGTCCCATCAGAGGCTCTCGAAGTTCCTGAACAGCACGTGGTGTATCCTTGTGGCCGCCCCCATGGCCACCCAACCCCAGCGAGGCTTTTTCCTCCCAGAGCTCCAGCCCAGCGAGGCCGGGACTGTGGGAGGAAGCTTGGACTTCAGAGACTGATGACTCGAACTGTCCCCGAGCGAGCACAGGCTGGGTGTAGCTCTGCAAACAGACCCGGATTGATATCGATACAGGAGGAGGGGGTGTGAGCCGAGAGCCCCCCTCCCACCCCACTCCTGGTATAGGCAGGCTGTGTGCCCCTAGGCCGGGCACCAGGGCAGGTCAGGATGAGGCAGGTGTGGGGCTTCCAGTTCTGAAATGGCCCAGAACACAAACCTGGACAAGAGTGTGCTCCTGACATCCACTCTAGCTCTGCCGCAGAGAGAAGCCAGCAGAGACATCAGTAGCTGGGGCGCGGCTGGACATAGGAAGCGGGGATGCTGGCTCACGTCGAACTGGGACAGGGTGGGAGGGCCACAGTGGGCGCGGCTGGACATAGGACGCGGGGACACTGGCTCACGTCGAACTGTGACAGGGTGGGAGGGCCGCGGTGGGCGTGGCTAGACATTGGACGCGGGGACACTGGCTCACTTCGAACTGGGACAGGGTGGGAGGGCCGCAGTGGCGTGGCTGGACATCGGATGCGGGGACGCTGGCTCACGTCGAACTGGGACAAGGTGGGAGGGCCATAGTGGGAGCGGCTGAACATAGGATACAGGGACACCGGCTCACATCGAACTGGGACAAGGTGGAAGGGATGCAGTGGGCACGGCTGGACGTCGGACGTGGGGACGCTGGCTCATGTCGAACTGGGACAGGGTGGGAGGGCTGCAATGGCGTGGCTGGACATCAGACGCGGGGATGCTGGCTCACGTCGAACTGGGACAGGGTGGAAGGGATGCAGTGGGCGCGGCTGGACGTCGGATGCGGGGACGCTGGCTCACATCAAACTGGGACACAGTGAGGCACGGCTGGATCCCACATGGTCAGTGGTGCCGATGGCGACGTGGCGTCCCAGGGTGCTTTCTGCCCCACCCTGCCAGGCGAGTGCCGACGTCGAGGTAGCGCTGCCTCGGCCCAGCCAACGCCAGTTTCAGGGAGGAGTCAGTAACCACTGACTGGCCCGCTCATGTATTTTGTTACCCTCTTCCAGACAGGCTCCCGCCACCACTGTGGTTTCACCAGCCACCCAGCGGGCATCCGCCCCACCCCTGTTTCCCCTTCATCCTCAGCACTCCCCTGCAGGCAGCTGTGGTTTGGCGTGAACCACCTTTAGGGTGCTCCTTTAACTTTGTGACAGGGAAGTATCTCTGGAGGCATTTGGTGGCCTTTCTTTTCCTGGGTCACCAGAGAGCCGTGGGGTGGACGGGCATGGACCACTTCCAGAGCTCTTGGCAGTAGGAGTGGAGCGTTTGCACTCCCACCAGCAGGACAGAGGGCGCCAGATACCTGCTGGGATGGTGCCACGTGCCATTGTTTTAAATACTTTCCTCTCCTTTAAAAAGAAGGGGCGGGGACCAGCAGTTAGCATAATGGCTATGTTGCTAGACTCCCACTTGGTTGACCGCAGTTCGAGTTCCAGACATGGTGGCTTAAACTCATGCCGGGCGCATGTACGTGTGTGTGCGTGCCCAAGATCCCGAGAGAAGAATGGAGGAGAAGGGATTGCAGCGTGGCCACCCCCCCCGGGGGGGGGGTGATTTCTCGCTTTCTGTCTCTCTGTCTCTGTCTGTCTGTCTGGCGAGTGCATGCGCCCTATAGCAAAAGAAAAAGAAAAAAAATACCTCTCCAAAAAAAAGAAGGGGCGGAGGTGGCTTTGCGGTTAAGGCTCCAGATCCCGCATGGCTGGCACGGACTCAGCAGTTCGTCCCAGATCTGCGTGCGTGCCCAAAGTCTCGCGAAGAGATGAGAAGGGACTATGGCCTGGCCATTTCCCCAGGGAGGAATTTATTGCTTTCCCTCTGTCTCTCTCTGTCTCTCTCCAACGAGTGCATGCACCCTGTGGCAAAAACCGTCCTGACATTTCTGATAACCTAATAAAAGAGTTGTCCATCAAAAAAAAACAAGATTGGGGCCAGCAGGTGGCGTGGTAGCTAAGAATGCTGAACTCGCACATAGCCAACCGCAGTTTGAGTCCTGGACCCGGCGGCTTGCTTTCTCACTTTCTCTGTCTCTCTCTCCCCCTCTCAGTTAAAAATTAAATAAATAGATAAATGAATAAAGGTAATAAAATAATTTAAAATTAAAAAAAAAAGATCACCTTTAATGGGTTGATCATTTTACTTATCCATGTCTTTACCAGAAAATTCTGGAAGAAGTAATGGTAGTAAGACTAGGTGCCCTGTTCCTCTTTGAGAATAACCTCACTGAGTCCCTGCGTAGGTGAGAGACCGCCGACAGCCAGCACTGAGCCCTGGGTGTCTGCAAGCCAGGCCCGACCTGGCCAAGTGCCAGCCCTGTTGGTTCCAAGCTGCCTTGCAGCCCAGGAGCCAGTGCCTGCTCCACCAGTCACGTTTCTTCCTGGCCCACCCGCTCATCACCAGTTGTAAGAAAGCCAGAGGAGGCCGCCTGAGCTCACGGCCATGTCTGGGAGGGTCGGGCAGGGGAGAGCTGGACCTCACTGCCCCAGCAGCCAGGGCACCTGCCCTCCAGGTGCTCTGAGCACCTGAGCCTGCCTAGGCTCCCCCCACACCATCATCTGATAAACGTGGATTCTCCTAGATCTTGACGCTGAGCCTGTCACCACAGACCACCTGGGCGTCGGAGGTGCTCCAGGGACCAGGGCACCCCGAGTGGCGGAGCTTCCTGCCCATGACTGGCTCCTGGGGTCTCTGCTGTCCACATCCGTGAGGGTACCTGTGCTGTCTCTCCTGGCACAGGGGTCGCTTGGGGTGATGCCTGCCCAGGTCTGCCAGTCTGCCTCCTGCAGCCCTGCGCTCCCCGCTCCCCGGGGCAGCTCTGTCCTGCAGCGCTGCGCTCTCCAGGGTAGTCCTGTCCTGCAGCCCTGCGCTCCCCGGGGCAGCTCTGTCCTGCAGCCCTGCACTCCCCGGGGTAGTCCTGTCCTGCAGCCCTGCAATCCCCAGAGCAGCTCTGTCCTGCAGCCCTGCGCTCTCCGGGGCAGCTCTGTCCTGCAGCCCAGGTGCCTGGAGGCAGCCTTGTGCAGCGCAGTTCTTAGAAGCCAGAGCACACGAGAACAGTGCTGGCTGCAGGCATCGAGGGCGCTGAGGACAAGTTTGCCCCTGAAGCCCTCAACTTGCTCTCATGTTTAAGTCCTCAATGGAAGCTGGGCTGATACGGGGTACACGCATGTGCACACACACATACCCACACACATGTATGTGGATAACCAAGAATGTGTGGGAGTAAATTTTACCTTGTTTTCCTGGAGCCAACTGGAAGTTCTAGATAGTGCTTTGGGAGCCCCTGTGTCCAAGCCTTGCTGTTCTGGAGTTCCAGGTGGGGGTACGGTTCAAACGGCCTTTGGACTGCGAGACGGAGTATGTCTTGCTCCCGCCCCCAGCCGCTCAGCGGGGGCCTGTGCACCCCGGGTCGGGCACTGCCTCTGCAGGTCTGCCTGAACTTCCCAACTCCTGGTGCCGGCAGAGCAGACCAAGCACGAGCTCCTGAGGGTCCTTACAGCCACACAGGCACGGCGGAGCTGAATCGCCTGAGAGGCAGCCCCACCCTCTAGAAACGAGATGCTGACAGGACCGTGAGAGACAGCGCAGTGCAGCGTGTGACAGTGGGAAGGGGCGCGGCCACCGAGGAGGGCGCAGCGGGCACGCTCGGCTGACTTGGCATCAGAACTCGCAGCACCTGCTAGGGAACCGAGGTCGCCATACTAGGAACGCTCCCACCGTCCTGGCCCAGCAGCAGCTGGCGTGTGCTGCAGGGTGCTGAGAGACGCCCTGCGGTCACGAGTGCCCCCACACAGCGCTGCATCAGACGCGGCCTCTAGCGAGGAGGAGAAGCCCTGCCCCGGGAGAGCGTGTGACCTGGCAGCCACGGGAGGAGCGCCGTGGCCTGCAGGCAGGCTGCTGGGAGGCCGGCAGGAGGGCCTGGAGACGCACCAGGGGCGAGCTCACACCAGACGCCAGCTCGCTGCAGGCAGGGTGGTTCTGAGAGGTCTCTGCCAGCACCCTCTGAGGTGCTGAGCAGGTGGCCAGGTCTGGACCTGGGACAGCCAGGGAATTGTAGCAGACACGCCTCTTTCCTTTCATCCACTTACAAATGCACTAGTTGCATGAGCACGTCGATCTTAAGAATCAGCGTGGACTGGGAAATTGCCAGCTTGACAACATTGTTGACGTGGAAGTTAGCAGCCTCACGTGTAGCCCAGCTTGGTGCTATGGAGCTACAGGACCTGGGGCCAGAGATGTGCGCTTCTGTAAACCACAGGTCGAGAGACGGGCTTATACCTGGAAAAGAAGCAGGTGCTTGTCTTAGAAAGCCTGAGAATGGGAGGCCAGCACCCAAAGACCCCTGAATGGACCAGTAGGAACAGAAGTACTGAATGCAACTCCTTATCTGGCACAGTGGGGGCTTAGAGCGAAGAGCTGTGAACATCGGCTCCCCAACGCTGAAGGGAAGACACTGACCCGGGACAGTGAGGTGCACGGGAGAGTCGGCACAGCTCCTGGCGTGCTCGGGAGCTCGCGGGAGCTCGCAGAACATCGTGGTTAGAGGCGGAGCGTCCGGCGGCAAAAGCCCAAGCAGGTGCATGATCCTGAACTCCAGGGTGACCAGAGGGACTCAGTGGAGAGGAGAGCTGAGCCCTGATGGCCAGTGGGGGAGGGGATTCCAGACAGGAGGAATTGAGTGAGGACAAGATGAAGCATAGGCAGCCACAGTGAGGGTATGTGGCGTGTCACGGCAGCCGGAGGGGGGTGGGGGGACGTAGGCGGGGCAGAGCGCGTGCAACGTTCTTAACGGTTACGTAGACTGCGTCCAAGCTCAGAGTGAAGGGACACATCGCCCTCCACTGCCATACGCTGGTTCTAAACGCACTGGGATAAAACAACAGGAGACGAAATCGCACAGAGCGCGGGCCCCCAGAAAACAAGTCTGGCTCGGCTCCTAGGGCGAGCTCCTAGGGCCGCCCAGAGAGGCAAGCCGTATCCCCCCGCAGGCACTGGGTGCCTGAGCAGCAGCCCTGTCGCCAGCACTCCCCGCAGCTCAGGGGTCTCAGTGACAGCCAGTCCTGGGATGCAGGTGAAGGGGTCTGAGTGCAGAACACTGAGAGTAGGATGCTGACTTTCCTCAGCGTTGGGCACCCTGGCAGGTGGGCCAGCCCACATCCAGGTAGTGCGTCACCGGCCGAGAGGACTGCGCTCTGGGCACCAAAGCGGGCTTAGCACTGGGTCGCCTGGACAGTGGAGGACTCAGAAGGACTGGGTGGGCCTCTGTGCCCTGCATGCCATGACCCAGCCGTCTCCCACTCGATTCTGAGCTTGAGCTGGACCTGGAAGGGCCGTCTCTGGGAAGGCTGGCCTGCCAGAGAGGAACACCAGAGGGCCCTGTGGGGGCACCTGGGCCCGCGGCTGTGTCAGGTCGCTGTGCCCGAGGCTTCTGAGAGAAGGAGGGAACCCAGAGGAGGAGGGATAAGAAAAAGAAAGAAGGAAACAGAAGAAGAGGGAACAGCTGAGGGGAGGAAGGGGCCCACTGGTGCTGAGCCTGGCACATGGGGTCCGCGTAACCGACTCTCAGCTCCCAGGGACAGACACACTTGGGGCGTGTGAACAGAAAGAAGGGGATGTTATACGGATCTCAAGAACAAAAATAAAGTAAAATAAAATAAACAAATTTAAAGAACAGAACTACAAGGCTCCGTCTCGGCGGCCACTATGGCTGCTCTCCGGGGCCGGCCTGGAAGGTGGCGCGAACGCTCACCCAGCCTGGACCCAGCCCCGAGGGGGGGCACTGCGGGGCTCCTCCACCCACCGGAAGGCTGCCTTCGCTCTCTTCCTTGACTTAAAGAGATTAAAATTAGTGATTATTTCATTTTGTATTTGAATTCCTGATTTACCATTGAAAGCAATGACTAATAACAAGCTACACCACTGCGAGTGACTTTTTTATGAAGGATAAAGGGCCCAGCAGACGGCGTAATGGTCACGTCGCTGGACTCCCACATAGCAGACTGCAGTTCGAGTCCCAGACCTGGTGGCTTGAAACTCAGGCCAGGCACATGTGTGTGCCTGCCCAGAATCCCAAGAGAATGGAGTAGAAGAAATTGGAGGGTGGCCATCCCCCTGGGGGTGATTCCTCATTTTCTGTCTCTTCTCTGTTTCTCTGGCAAGTACATGAAACTTGTAACAAAAAATATCTCTCTAAAAAAAAGCACAAGTTTTTTGTCCTTCGGAAACTGAACTTTTTTTTTTTTTAATTCTCAAAGAGAGTCAAATAAGTATTTTCAACAATTATTCACTGATTTTTTTATATTTTTTAATTTTGTCAGAGGGGGTGTGTGTCCTCACCTGAGAGACAGAAAGTGGGCAGGCACCCCTTCTGGGGAGGGCCACACCGCAGTTCTTCTCATACTCCCTCCTTTCTGGACTTCGGGCATGTACCCAGCATGTGTTTCAGGCCTCTGGCCAGGGACTCCAAACAGGTGGCTGACCATGTGGGATCCAGTTCCTGTAAGCACCAGGTTGACCCCGCTGGATATTTCTAATGGAATATGTATATCGAATTAAAATTTAAAAGTGTGTGTGTATGTGTGTGTGTGTGTATCTCTTTGAAACCAGCTAGACCTTTGTTAGCAGTCTGCAGAGGGGAAACGCAAAGTCGAGGAAATATGTATGTATATATCTGCTAGGATTGATCGTCGATCTCATTAGACATAGGTGGTTGGAAAGGGGAGAGATTGAAATACAGGATCCTGGGCCAGCCTCGTAGCCAGGAGGTTAAGAGAAGCTGGAGTCCACATAGGCGATCCCAGTTCGCTCCCAGTCCTGGGAGCCAACGGCTTGAAAACACCCTGGGGCGTGCGCATGCATTTCCAGGCAGAGCCCCCACAGGGTGGAGGACTGGAGGAGGGAGGGCAGTGTGACCACACCCCTTGGCGGGTGCTTTCTTGCTCTCTCTGCCTCTGGCAAGTGCTCACACCTTCTGGCAATTAAAAACAAAACAAAACAAAACAAAACAAACCTAGGGGCCAGCAGGTGGCATAATGGTTACATCGCCGATCCCTCACGTGGCGGACTACAGTTCAAGTCCTGGACCCAGTAGCTTGAAAATCATGCCAGGTGCGTGTGCTTGCCTGCCCAGGATCCCAGGAGGAGAAGGGATTGTGGCGTGGCCATCCCCGCTGGGGGGTGATTTCTCACTTTACCTCTCAGTGTTTCTGTCTCTGTCGCTCTTTCTTCAGTGAGCACACGCACGCTGTAACAAGAACCTCTAAAAATAAATTAAAAATAAAACAGACAAGTAGCTATTTAATTCAATAATTCAATTACTCATTTCTAAAGTATTTCAAAATGTCTCCATATATTCTGGAGGCTTAGAAAAACACCCCTTTCAAACTTCCGTGCTGATGACAAGGAGGAAGGAGAGCAGAGGCACTGACCACAAGCACGCTGGCCACCGGGCATTGGAGAGTCAGTGTCACCTGGGCCGAAGTGCGTGCAGTGGGTGTCACCACAGTCACCTGCAGGCAAGGGGTCCGAGGCTGCCCTCCAAGCAGGACACTCCACGGCAGGCCCAGCAGCCTGCTCACGCCCCTTCCCAGACAGGATCATGGACGCCGAGTGCTATGTGCCCTCACGGCCGGAGCCTTGGCTTGGGCAGCGTCCATGGTGCCCTGCTCCCCCGTGCCGCTCACCCGCACCTATGCCCACCCTGCAGCCGGCGGGAGTCAGGGCACCTCTGCCCCTGGAGGAGCCCTGACGGCTGTGCCGACTCTACTCCCTCAGGGGCGGCTCACTCTCTATCTCTGCATCTCCCTCTGTGTCTCTTCCTCTCACTGTCGTCCCCCAGGATAGCCCCTGTGAGCCTCTCTGTACGCTCCCACTAGGGCAGCTGTCCACACCACACCCTGCGAGGTAGGCCGTGCACACATTGCTCATGAAGGCGTCCTGAACAGCCCGGCGTCTGCCAGTGGGTCACGGCGAGAGCCAGATGGGCCCACGGAAGCCGGTGATTTCTGGCCAGGAGACACCAGGACCATGGCAGCAAAGACAGATCCGTGCGGGGGGAGCTGGGCTCGGTCCCAGGACCCTCGGCTAAGCCTGGCGTGTGTGTGTGCCCGTGAACTGGGCTTGGCTGGGCCTGAGTAGATCATGGCGTGAGGCCCTGTGGGGGTCTCTTTCTCTGTCTCTCTCTGTCTCTGTCTCTCAGGAAGAACTACACTTTAACCTAGGTACGAGGAGTGCGGGAGACAGCAGGCCCAGAGTGAGTGCCTGTAGGTGGTTCTGGTACCAGTGAGCCGGGCCAGGACCGGTACTTCCAGACTGTGTTCATGGTCATTTCTATCAGGCCAGCAAGTGACACGGTGGTCAAGGTGCTGGACTCCCACATGGCCAACGGCAGTTCAAGTCCCAGGCCTGGCAACTTGAATATCATGCCAGGTGCATACGTGTGCATGCCCAAGGCCCCAGGAAGAGAATGGAGAAGGGACTGCTGTGTGGCCATCCCCCTGAGGGTGGTTTCTTACTCTCTCTCTGGCAAGCACATGTGTCCTACAACAAAAACCTTAAGTATGTATATAATCTGTTTTCCTAAGACCGTCATTTTACTCTTGACGCAACTGAGACCGTTGAAGTGACGCATAAACAATGCCAGTCGTGCAAGAAACGACTGTAATTGCAGCCGCGGCCTCTCTGAGCCGACGCCGGTCCACCCATGAAAGGCGTTGCTCTCGGGCCGGGAGTGCGGAAACCCCTATTCTGGCCCCTTTCCTCTCCTGCCAGCAGCTGCCACAGGTGGCCTGGGCGCGCCCACCCCGTTACGTGACATCCGAGTGAATGAAACGTCCAGTAAACGACCGTAAGATTGCCGGGAAACTGCCCTGGGAGTGCGGGATGGGCAATGCTCTACGCCGTCGCGGACACGGGTCTGACTGCAGCCAGTTTCTAGAACGGCCTGACACGAAAGAGTAGAAGGCCTTTCAGCAAGTTAACAGCAGACGGGCTGAGCGCCGCCCGTGTGCGGTGCTTCAGTGTGAAGCATCAGGAGCCAGACCGCAGTGACCACAGTTCGAATCCCGGCCCAGTACGTTGACAACACACGGAGTGCGGAGTGCGAGCTCGCGCCGCCCAGGGTCCTGACGAGGCGGACAGATGGAGAGGGGGCTGCCAAGTGACGGGCCGGCTGGGCATGCCCTGGCTGCCTCTGCAAGACCACATGACCCGGCCCGACAGTAAACGTGGGGCGGGACTGGGGCCCACGTGGATCCCCACTGTCGTTCACGTGACTGCGAGTCGGCGGCCAAGCCCAGGTCTTCTCCCTTCCCACCCGTTTCCGTCCGGTCACTCCGAGTGCTGTGGGCTTTCCCGTCGTGGGGGACGTAAGCGGTGACTGTGGCCTCTGGTGACCTTCAGCATGGCAGCAAGGTGAGGGCACGGGGCTCGGCCTCACGTCTGTGCGAACCCCGGCAGATATACTCGGGGAGCATGCAAGGCCGTGCCTGCAGCAGGAGGGCCCAGCTGCCGGGGTCGGGCTGGGACCCTACACGGGTGCCCCAGGTTGGCCGTGTGACCAGGTGTAGGTGCCCTGGAGCTCAGTCTTCCAGAGCTACCAGAGGAGCAGCGCGGGGACGGGGAGAGGGTCTGCACGGCCCACCCCGGCCCTGCCCCTTGGGCTTCCCACAAGCCCCGGAGCACAGAGCCTGCGGCATCTCCAGGCCACCAGGGTCATCTGGACCCTTGCCCCTCTCGGCCCTTATCCCCCCAAGGGCCAAGCCTGACTGGGGGGCCTACAGCGCCTGCAGCCAAGGACGCCCCTCCCTGAAACCACAGCTCCTGACCGCAGGCCTCATCCTGAAGCCCGCCCACCGCCCCTGCCCGCCCTCGGCCTCCCCTCTGGGGTCCGCACCCTCCCGGCCACTCCTTCCCGAGTGTTTATTGAGCACCCTGTGGTCCAGCTGGGCCAGGCCCGTCTCTGGTTCTGTGCAGCGTGGAAGCTGCTAGCCACGCGAGGTGCCGCACAGGAGGTGCCGCTCGGGGAGGCTCTCCGTCCCGTCTGTGCAGTTTCCTCTCCAGTGAAGGTGGCTACATCTGAACAGCGACCTGTCAGATCTGGAGCCTGGGCACAAGGGCAGCTCCACAGGCCCTCTTCTCACCAGCTGAGGGCGCATCGGGCCGGCCACGCCCATGGGGACAGCATGGCACCTCTGCCCTGCCAGGGAGGGTGGGCCGGTTCAGCCGCCATCCCCCGCCACGTCAGCGGCGGTGTGACCGTCCGGGCTCACACCTTGGAAGTGTGGCCGGGCCGTCTCTGAGGAGGAAGACGCTAGCGCGCCTGACCTGGGCCCCACTGGGGTCCCGCTGCCCAGACCGCCCACGGCACTGC
>NW_006159879.1:1798740-1807983 GCF_000334495.1 Tupaia belangeri chinensis
GGCAGCGCCACAGGCCCCCTTCTCCCCAGCTGAGGGCGCATCGGGCCGGCCACGCCCATGGGGACAGCATGGCACCTCTGCCCTGCCAGGGAGGGTGGGCCGGTTCAGCCGCCATCCACCAAGCCTCTCCTGGGCAGCCACGTCAGCTGCGGTGTGACCGTCCGGGCTCACACCTTGGAAGTGTGGCCGGGCCGTCTCTGAGGAGGAAGACGCTAGCGCGCCTGACCTGGGCCCCACTGGGTTCCCGCTTCCCAGGGCGCCACAGACCCTGCCCCACTCCTGGCGTGTCGCGCCCTGGGACAGCCAGGCCAAACTTTCCCTGCCTTCGTGAGCAGGCCCGTGTGCGTGTGACTGAGCCCTCCCTGGGCTGTGCCAGGTCGTCCCCCGCCCAGGGGCCACCCACCCTCTGCAGAGCAGCGCTGTCCCTTCTCCCCACACCCCAGAGCTGCAGCTGGACGCTCCGCTGTGAGATATCCACTTTATGGGGTGTCAGAGTGGGAAGGCCTCTTGATGTCAGCAGGTCCTCGAGCTGCGTGTTGCCCGCTGCGCTGTGGTCACACTCAGGCGAAACCAGGAGCTGGCGGCAGGAGATGAGTTGGACAGGCCCAGGGGAGCTGCGTGTGGCTGCGTGCATGTCCATGCAGGCCCATGGGTGGGCGTAGCGGGACTCTCCAGAGATGCCCCGTGGATGGAGGGAGGCCGCCCGAGCACTGCGGCTGTGGCTGGCTACCAAGCTGAGACAAGTGTTGTGAGACGCAGGCAGGAAGGGCAGCAGCGGGCCAGCGGGCAGCAGATCGGACGCAGACTGGCATCCGAGGTCCTCATGGCGTGACAGCTCAGGTGGCCAAGCCCTTGACCGCCCCAGAGCCGCCAAGGACGGGCGCCTTCCACCACACAGACAAGTCAGCTGGGGCCTGGCCAGGGAGCACAGGTGCGGTACCCAGCGAGGGTGACCAGGGCGGAGGCTGGAGCTCGGGCCTCGCCGCACTGGCCCCAGGCATCCCGACATCATGCAGGCATTTGTGGGAAGTCCCACATGTTAAAAACCCACTGGTCTGAGGAGATGTTCAGGGAGAGGAGCACAAGCAAGTATTTCTGACGGTGTTTTCAGATGGTCCCCCCGCTGCACCCCAGTGTGCACCCCAGTGTATGGCACCCCAGGGCTGGCCTCCCACGGCCCCTCCCGTGCATGGCCGACCCCCACTCACACCTCCCGCTCAGCCAAAACCCGCTGGGCTGCGTGGTGTGATGGCGCCCTGTGCTGCCTCCGTCCGCCCACTCTGTCCCCCTCCCCTCCACTCTCCAAGCCGGGCCTGCAGAGGGCGGAGCCGGGGAGGTGCCACGAGGCGGGCGAGGGCCGGGCGCAGCGCAGGTGCACAGACGCGCAGACGCCCCCGTGAGGGGCCAACCCCTGCCACTGAGCGGCCGCAGTCCTCACAGCCAGACACGCCATCCCGGACATGCTGCCCTGGAAACCCTGAGGCCCCAGACCTCCAGAGCAAATTCCAGCTCACTCTCCCTGACCATGCTCAGCCCCCATTCACCACGCACCAGTCCACAACCACCCGTGTACCCTTCGTGGGGTCCGGGTTGGGGTGGGCTTCTGCACCCACCCTGAGAGCGGCCACTGTGTATCGGCTACACTGAGGCAAAGTCGCTCAACCCCTCTCACCACCACCAACAATGCCAGGCCTCCCATTCCAACACAGCCACCCCATGCTCCCCTCCTCGGCCTCGCGCCCTCTACCCTGCCTCCTCACGGCCCAGAACCCTGCCTTCCCACTACACACGTGCAGTGGCGTGGCCGAGGGCCCGGGCACCAGACACCTTCCTATTTCCTGCACAAAGCCTAAGCCTCCCAGTGCCCACGCCCGGCCCTCACCTCCCGCTGCACACCCATGCCTACCCCAGCGTGCTGTCTGCGTGTGCCTCGACCTTGCATGTCCTCCAGTATCCTCGTGTGCAAGGCCTCGACTGGCGGGAGACACACTGAGGTACTGCTTCGCCCAGGTGTGTCTCTGCAGCCTGAGAGCCCATTTCCAGCCTCCCGTCCCCAAGACTGGGCCGGCACCCAACCCCGTCGCCCTCTTTCACACGGTAGCCAGCAGCACATGTGCCGTCACCCGGCCTCGTCACCCTGTGTGTTCACTCGGCTAGCACTGGCTGAGGGCCTGGGCGTGCCAGGAGCTCATGCGCTGTTCACAGGACCGGGGTTCACAGCGGTCCTGCTAGCCTACTGCGTTCCCGCTGGGCCCTGTGCCCCGCGGCTCAGCAGAGCACAGTGGGCCCAGAGGGGCCTTCCAAAGGAACCTGTGCGTGGGTTCACGGCACACTGACTGCTCCCTTCCTGGGTCCCACGCTGGTCAGGCCTGCAGGACCCGCCTACGAAAGCAGCCAGTCAGTGGGGACCCACGCGGCTCCTCCTGGTACCCACGCGGCTCTTCCTGGTCATGTGGGTCTGCCCCCCGTTCTGCCCCTGCGTCTTCCTCCTCCGCCCTTTGCTGACAGCAGCAGTTCCAGAAGGGAGAACACAGGTTGGCAGCCCGGCTTCGAAACCGCCTGCCGCCAAGGAAACGTGGCACTCCTGTCGGCAGGATCTCACTCAGTTGGGGCCAGGCCTAGCGGGACAGGTGGTGCCACTCAGGACCCCGGAGGTGCTCCATGGAAGGCCGGAGGTCCCTGACGCCGCCAGCCCTGGCCACACGTGCAGCCGCCCCAGCACCGTATTCGCAGTCAGTGCTTCGGTGGGGGCTCCAGCACCCAAGGCCAGTCGTCGGGGGTGTGACTCCAAATACCCGCACAGCACTTCCGAGCCGACGTCCTTCCACTGTACACGAACACGTGCATTTGTGTGTGTGAGCGGGATCTTGTCGTAGTCACGCAGTACGCGTGGCCTGTGGTAAATGTGAGTTCCTGGGGGAGTGACGTGGCCCTTCGGGGCCTTCGAGACGCGCTCTCATGCAAGATGGGAGGTCGTGGTGAAGGGCCACGAGGAGGCGGGGTGGGAGGGTGCCAGGCAGGACACAGCTCCGGGGTGCCCGGGTGGGCAGGGATGAGTTCGGATGACTCTGGACGGGCTGCAGGTCACTGCGGGGTGAGTCTCACGCGTGCCCTTCGTCAGCCTGCCTGAGTCCTCAGTATCTCACGTTATCAGCAGTTACCGTGATAAGAGACCCGGGCGCCACGGCACCCACGCTGGTGGTCACGGGACGGACGCAGGCTGCACGTCTCATTGCTCACACCATCAGTTTTTTACACACGCGTGAGCACATGCTGACACCCTCTGCACCTGTACCGACACGTGTGCACGCACACCGACACCCCTCTGCACCTGTACCAACACACGTGTGCACGCACACTGACAGCCTTCTGCACTGTACCGACACAAGTGTGCGCGCACGCTGACACCCCTCTGCACTGTACCGACACAAGTGTGCGCGCACGCTGACACCCCTCTGCACTGTACCGACACAAGTGTGCGCGCACGCTGACACCCCTCTGCACTGTACCGACACAAGTGTGCGCGCACGCTGACACCCCTCTGCACTGTACCGACACAAGTGTGCGCGCACGCTGACACCCCTCTGCACTGTACCGACACAAGTGTGCGCGCACGCTGACACCCCTCTGCACTGTACCGACACAAGTGTGCGCGCACGCTGACACCCCTCTGCACTGTACCGACACAAGTGTGCGCGCACGCTGACACCCCTCTGCACTGTACCGACACAAGTGTGCGCGCACGCTGACACCCCTCTGCACTGTACCGACACAAGTGTGCGCGCACGCTGACACCCCTCTGCACTGTACCGACACAAGTGTGCGCGCACGCTGACACCCCTCTGCACCTGTACCAACACACGTGTGTGCACATGCTGATGCTCTCTGCACCCATACCAACACACATGTGCACACACACTGACACCCCTCTGTACCTACACTGACACACATGTTCACATGTGCTGACACCCTCTGCCCCTATACCAACACCTGTGTGCACTTGTGGTGACGCCCTCTACACCTATACTAACACATGTGTGCACGTGTGCACATGTACTGATGCCCCTATCCACTGGTACTGACACATGTGTGTGCTGACACCCTCCACACGGGTAAAGACACATGTGTGCGTGTGATGACACCCTCTGCACCAGTACTGACACACGTATGCATGTGCCGATGCCCTCTGCACAGGTCCTAATGCAGTCTGTCCCACGCATGTTGTCCTGTCTTGCCAGCTCTGACCTCGAGCGAAGTAACACCCCTGCTGTCTCCCCTTCTTTCCATCAGCGTCTATGGCTGTCCCTTGGCTAAGAAGAGGAAAACACAAGACAAGCAGCCCCAGGAGCCTGCCCCCAAACGAAAGCCGTTCGCGGTGAAAGCGGACAGCTCCTCGGTGGACGAGTGCTACGAGAGCGACGGGACCGAGGACGTGGACGAGAAGGAGGAGGACGAGGAGGACGAGTACTCGGAGGACAACGACGAGCAGGGCGAGGACGACGAGGAGGACGAGGAGGCGGAGCGGGACGAGGAGGAGGAGATGGAGGAAGAAGACGAGGAGGACGAGGACGGCGAGGAGGAGGAGGAGGACGAGGACGAGGACGAGGAGGAGGAGGAGAACGGTAATCTCCGCCGTACTCGCGAAGCGCCAGGCGCCGCTCGGGCCGGGCTCTCGGAGCGTGGGAAGGGCGGTCAGAGCTGGAACTCAGGAGTGGGCGGGGGCTGACCCTTCGTTTCAGAGTTCCTTTAGACCACCCGTTGGGCCGTTGTGAGGTATTTACGGTCTGTATTTGACGAGCTCCACGAAATTAGCAAGGACGTTCAGCTGGCCCCCGGCCTCTAAATTCCCGTGCTCTGAATGGACTCGCCGGGAGACACTACGATGACCGGGAGGCTGATGCTGGGACGGTGCTGGCCACGTGCCCCCAGGGGGAGGGCAGCCGGTGCGGCCCCTGGGCACCCCCGGTGCAGCGGCTCTGCCTGTTACTCGGCAAGGCTTTGCCTCAGTGACCGTCCCTGAGTGGAACAGGCAGGAATACTGCTGAAATGAGGCACTGGCGCCCATGGCGCCTGCTTCCTGGCTCACGCGCGAGAGCGGTGACTCCGGTCTGAGGCTTCTGACGCCAGGAGCCCCCGCGGTGGGGATGCTGTGGCCAACACCTGCCTGGTGACATGGCCTTTGTGTCTCGTTTTCTGTTAGTACCAGACGCGAAAACGGGCAGGAGTCAGGACTAATGCAGTCCTGAATGTCGCTTCCGTTCTGGAAAGAGAGGGGCGTTGCTGGTGGGTCGTACCTGCCCGGAGCAGAGCCACACACGGGAACGGTGAAGGGCATTTTTTATTATCTTCTGCCTTGGGCTCAAAAGTTCTTCAGGAACCTGAACTCCTGGAGAGCTCATTTCTGAACATGACAGACATGGGCTGAGCCCACAGGAGAGCCTTTCCGGAGGAGGGCAAGCCTCCTGGCCCACCCGTGTGGCACGGCGGACGCTCCTCGGCAAGGTTAGAGTGGGATGCTGGGGTCCCACAATCTGTGAGGGAGCCCTCCGCTGTCTCCGTGGCTTAAGGCCCTGACAGGAACAGGTCACCTCTCCCTGCCCCCTACAGACACTGCATACTTCTAAACTTAGTGTCCTAGGGATGCAGTGGGCGGTTACTACAGAGCATGTCTGGAGCCCTGGGAGGAAGGTCAGAGCCCGCCCAGAGGCTGCCAGTCCGTGCTGGGCCTGCTCTGGACGCTCAGCCCCCCGATGGAGGCCGAGACTGAACTCATGCCTCCGTGGGGAAGGACAGAGCGCCAGCCTGCAGGAATCCGGGGCTGTATCGAATGCATGCAGCTCGGGTGGCATCATCATTAGACACGACCCTTGGGGAGGCCCCCTGTCACTGTCCAGATGGTGTGAGGCTCGCCCTCCCACGTTCCGCCTGGGTTTGGGAGGCAGGGCTCGTCCGTGTTTGGAATTGTGGCTGTTCTGGGCGTGCTGGGCAAAGGCAGGAGACTAGACTCGTCTCTGGGAATTACACTTCGTGTCGGTTTTGCGGGCGGGATCGTATTCTGAAGGACAAAGCAGCGTCTGAGGAAGTGGCCTGAAGCCGTCCAGAATGCCGCTGTGCAGGTCCCCGACCTTGAACCCGAGAGCATGACTATTTGTAAGAGCCAGACAGACACTCAGCTCGGCACTTCCCAGGGAGACTCGAGGGGTGGGCACAGCGAGCCGTGTGGTCGTCACCACGCGTGATGGCGCCACGGCGCGTTCCCCACGCATGCAGGCTGCCGGTCCCCTCCCTCCCCGCATGGTGACGACCACCAGGGGATCGAGGTGCCCACCCTGAGCGCACTGGGGCGGCCCGGAGAGCGAGCACACACGGGCTGGCGGTGCCGTGCCGGCGCCCGGCTTCCGAGCCGTGTCGCGTCTGCCCCCAGTCAGCATCTGCGTCCTCTGCCATGTGACGTTAGGAGTGGGCCCAGCTGCTCAGGCTGAGCCACAGTGGCTGTTAAAGTCTCGGCTCTGCTAGCAGAGGAGAAGGCCGTACCTGACGTGCCGAGAGTCCTGCCGGTGAGGAACAGTTCACCCCTTTCCAAGTCCCCAGGAGCCTCGTGCCGCCAACGGAGAAGGCCTTTGTGGGGACTCTGCACTGCAGCTACATGGTGGACGCTCTGGAGCCAAAGCCAAAGGCTGTCTGCATCCGAGTAAAGAAGCCACTCCTTGTCCTAGCCTGGCACCGTGCCTGGCGGAAATACGGGCTGGGTGACCCACGAAGGAAGGTTTCTGCCGGCCCAGTCTGCACCTTTGGGACACGTCGTTTGCATCCCTGTGATCTGAGGAATTCATTGATGGGTGCATGCTTAGTCACTGTGGTTCAATTCATGCTTCGACCCGTTCAAAACAGTGAGTCTTTAAATGAACACGCATGCACATGTGCACACCTGCATGTCTCTGCAGACGTGCACGCAGCACTCCGTTTGAGCACACAGTGCTACACACACACACACACGCACATGCACACACAAGTGGATGTTCCCGAGGAAGAGCGCAGTGCAGACCCTCCAGACTAAGGCCCACGCACAACTGTCCTCACCGCACACTGCTTCTGCAACACTCGGGACACCCCAAGTCCCCTCCTGACTGCGCCTCGGAGTCTTGGGCTGCCTGGGCGGGCCTGGAGAACTCCTGTGTTATCCTTGGGGCAACCGGGGGAGGACGCAGGCGCCTTCCTGAGTCAGGGTTCCAGGGTTCCTGGCTTCCTGGCAGCATGCGGCCCTACCAGAGACGTGTGTGCGTGTGCACACATGTGTGCGTATGGTCATTCTTGGAGTTCAGGCCAAAGGTGAAGTGAAGTGGTATGAAACGTGAGTCTCCATGTCAGGAACCTTCTGAAACACCCCCCCCAAGTTGCTCTCGCCAAGGCCAGGAGGCAGCCAGAGGTGGAGAAGGTGTGGAATGGAGGGAGGGCCAGGGCCGTCCTCCGGTACACGCCAGCCTCTTCACAGTGTCTGCCAGAACCATTCCAATGGCTGTTGGGTGGCACCCCGAGCCCTTGTCCTGGACCCTGTTCCCGCTGTCCTCAGGTGGGGGACCCGGGACGGGGCGTTGCCGCTTTCTTCATCAGGGATCCAGGTGAAGTCTGCGCCATGTAAATTCCCCTCACAGAATCCAGCGTCTCGTGGCAAAGCCCTGGGGCATTTTTTTCTCTTGGAAACCAGATCAAGCACCGGCCGTGAGTCCTGAGCCGCTGGCCACTCACTGCAGCCTCGAATTTCCCTAAGAGGATGGCGCGACAGGACAAGGGGGTTTTGCCTGCCGCCCTATGGGACGCTGCCTCTCGGTGGACCCCAAGTGCTCCGTGAGACCTTCCCCAATGAAGGCGCGTGCCGGGTGCAGACAGGCAAGCAAGATGGCCTTGGCGGTCCCACCGCAGGGCGTGGAGCAGCAGGGGTGAAGCGCGCAGGGCGCGGCCGGGGCCGAGGAGCCGGTGCGGTGGCGCCCTCGCAGTTAGTCTTGCACTCCCTCAAAGGCGCCCTTCCAGGCTGGAGTGCGGACACTGGGAGTCTGCGGCCTTGCTGCTTGGGAAAGACCAGCCCAGACCTGGACGTGCCGAGGTGCTGGTCCGTGTGAAGACGAGCCTCTCCTCGCGCAGACTAAGTCTTCACGATTACAAGAGAGAACAGCAACGACGATTTCGCCAACCTCAGGCGCTCAGATACGAAGCGGAAGGCTTGCTGAGGACGTAACGCCAGGGCAGTGAAGACGCCGGTAGCCGGGACGGGGTACCTGGGCAGGCACGCGAACGCCATGGCGAGTGTGAAGTCTGTCAGTCTTGGGCTCTGACGTGCTTCACTTCGTTTGTCCAGGGCCATGCCAAAGCACAGCCAGGTCGCTGGTGGTCTGCCCCATTGATCTGTAGAGCAGGTGCTGGTCTGTGGGCATGTGGGTCAGACCCAGTGTCGGGCGTGTCGTCCAGCCCTGGCCACCCCGGTCTCCAGGCCAAGCGCCCTCCCTGGGCCTCAGTTTGGCTTTAGTATTAGGGTGCTGGTGCGTCCCTTCATTCAACTCAGTAAGTGGTTTAAAGAAGTTGAGTTTAGCATAATGGTTGCATTGGGGGACTCCCGTGTAGTTGACCGCAGTTCAAATCCCAAACCTGACAGCTTAAAACTCATGCCAGACACATGTGTGTGCCCAAGATCCTAAGAGGAGAATGTAGAAGGGATTGCAGCATGGCCATCCCCCTGGGGGTGATTTCTCGCTTTCTGTAAAAAAAAAAAAAAAAAAAAAAATGAAAAAGAAAAATTGAGTTTAGGGCCTGCTCCATGGCCTAGTGGGCAGGACAGCCGGATCCCACACGCCAAATGCATGGTGCAAGTTTCACCCAGGCTGGTGGCTTGAGAACCCCGCAGAGGTGGCACACACGTGCCCAGAATCCCAGACGGAGGGAGAAGTGGACAAAGAACAGTCACGTGGCCATGCTGTTGGAGGGGGAGCGCTTTCTCTTCTCTCGCTCCCTGGCGAGCATGAGCCCTCTGGCCAATTTAGAAAAAAAAGAGAAGAGCCCACACTTGAGTATGGAGGATCGCTGAGCTTGCCTCGGTCTCCCGAGGGCTGTAGGGCCGCAGGCAGGCTCTCGGGAAATGCAGCGGCCCTCGCTCCGGCAGGGGTGCAGCAGGGTTGGCTAGAAATGGGGAGGGGCTCTGAGGCCGCAGTCGCTCCCACCCACCCCTGCCCCATCACGCTCCGCCCCAGCCCG
>NW_006159879.1:1809267-1811228 GCF_000334495.1 Tupaia belangeri chinensis
CCCTATAGAAAAAAGTTCTTAAAAAAAAAAAAAAAAAAAAATGAAAAAGAAAAATTGAGTTTAGGGCCTGCTCCATGGCCTAGTGGGCAGGACAGCCGGATCCCACACGCCAAATGCATGGTGCAAGTTTCACCCAGGCTGGTGGCTTGAGAACCCCGCAGAGGTGGCACACACGTGCCCAGAATCCCAGACGGAGGGAGAAGTGGACAAAGAACAGTCACGTGGCCATGCTGTTGGAGGGGGAGCGCTTTCTCTTCTCTCGCTCCCTGGCGAGCATGAGCCCTCTGGCCAATTTAGAAAAAAAAGAGAAGAGCCCACACTTGAGTATGGAGGATCGCTGAGCTTGCCTCGGTCTCCCGAGGGCTGTAGGGCCGCAGGCAGGCTCTCGGGAAATGCAGCGGCCCTCGCTCCGGCAGGGGTGCAGCAGGGTTGGCTAGAAATGGGGAGGGGCTCTGAGGCCGCAGTCGCTCCCACCCCCCCCTGCCGCAGCAGGCTCCGACTCAGCCAGAGAGCTGAGGACCCAAGTGCTCGGAGAGCCTCGGCCGTGATCTGGCTTCCGTGGGCTGTAGGAGAAGCCACTTCCCTCGGGACGAGAGCACACAAACAGTCCACATAAGCTGAGACTCACGGGTGTGCCGTGGGGGACGGAGACACGCAGAGCCAGGTGCTGGTACCATGTGCCAGCCAGGCTGTCTGAGGCTGGTGACTCCAAACCGCATGTCTCTGGGTAGGAAGATACAGCCAGCCCTTTTTGAAAATGGTTCATCCTCCAATTTAGAAAAGCCAAAAAAAGTTAGGAAAACTTCAAACACCTTCAAGTAGAGAAGCCTTCAGAACTTTACGAAGAAATGAAGCTCCACGCATCCACACGCCATTAACCTCCATCTCCTATGAGCACCACCTTCAAGAAACTTCTAAGTTAAAATTGTTTATGCACATCACTCTCCTGTGAAAGCCCACCCTGACCCTACCTCTGACTGGACGTTAAACCTCACGCAGGGCCTGAGAGGGCGGGCCTGGAGCTCTCCCTGCAGCGGGCATCGGCTCAGGTCCTGGTGCGGCTGCTCTGGGCCTGCTCGGGTGTCGTGACCCCAGCCCCCCACGGCTTCCCAGGTGGCTGCCTACGTGGTGTCTCTAGGGTGCGATGCGCTCTCCCCACCCCAGCATGCTGCACCAGCCATGGCCTCGCCTCGGCCTCTGCGGAGCCCACAGGCAGCACGGGACAGCCCCAAGCCTCACACTTCACGTCCCCGGGATGGCCAGGCCCCTCCCACCTCTGTGCTCTGACCAGGCCCTCATCTCCAGGAAGCCTTTCTGCTTCTCCCCAAACACCCTCCTGTCAGACTCGCTCCATTTCCCGCAGAGTACACAGCGCCCTCTGACCGCAGTGTCTGTGTCTCCCACTGGCCGCTGTCACGGATGCAGTGGGCGCTCGGGTTCGAGGGTGTCCTCTTTGGGCTCGTCGTTCAGCTCCACGCAAGACGCAGCACATGGCTGCAAATCAGTAAGGGCTGCTAGTGGCTCTCCTCTGGGCCCGCGGCGTCCCTTAGGAAGAGCCGTGACGGTCGTAGCACCTGTGACCTGATAAAGCGGCGGTGACGTGTAGCCCCTCCAAGCCTCACACTCAGTTTCACGGCTCTCCGGACATGGCGGAGAGTGGCCTGGTGACCCAGGCCAGAGGGATGTGCGGGGCTCTCTGCTCCGGCCACGCTTCCTGGGCCAGGCCTCCTGTGGGGAGGCACCTGCAGTTCAGGCATCTCATGGCCATCCACAGCCAGGCCAGGACAGCTGCAGGTCCCGGGAACTCAGGCAGCCGGCCTTCCAGGAGAGAGGGCCGACCTACTGCTCAGCTCCAGCCGCAAAGCTGCCTGAGGCAGCAGCATAGCCACGATCCCTCCACGTGTCAGAGCTTCACCACCAGGGTGCACAGTGGAGGCTGGCTGGGGAACCCCCCCCCCCCC
>NW_006159879.1:1811353-1820816 GCF_000334495.1 Tupaia belangeri chinensis
GGCAAGCGCAAAGGCGCAGGGCACGCGTGTCCACGGTCTGTGGGCCGCCAAGAGGGCAAGCTGCTCCGTGCCCAGAGTGGGGATGAGGCAGGGCCTAGAGTAACCGTGCAGAGGCAGTGATGGCTCAGGGAGCAGCTGGGGTACGTGGGATGACTGCACGAGGCTCCATCGCCATCTCCCGGTACCAGGCAGCCACTGGTAGCTCCCAGTGAGGCCCCACGGCTGCAGGCGTGGGCAAGGCGGGCCCGAGTGCCTGAGACTTCCTGGCTACCTTTCGTTTTCCCTTGAAAGGAAGGGTGTCAGTGTACCAGAGAAAACGGGCCTGCCACAGGGAAGCGGCAGCTAGAGACGTTCTCGCTGAGCTGACCGCGCGTTTCCGTGTATACCTTCTTTAAACTGCCAGAGGGCACGTGTGCTCCCCAGGGAGGCAGAGAGGAGAAAACACCTCCCCTGGGCACAGCGGCCCATGCTCCCCCACCCTGCCAGGCTGCGGCCTGCACACCCAGCCTGTTTAAGCCTCAGAACTGAGGTTGGCCCCCTGTGTCAGCTATGAGAGACCCTAGCCCTAGCCCTAACCACGAGGCCATGTGGCCTTTCCGCGTGGCCCGGGGAAGCCTGTGTGAAGGGTGGTCTCCCTACCTCCCCAGTAGAGGGCGTCCCCGCCGTTACAGTTCTCAGGTAACCCATGTAATCCAGTGACGATTTTCTTAGTGAACAGCTTTCAAATAAGACTTCCCGAGCCAAGGGTTTGCAGCTTTCAGAGTGTGGAGCAAGGTTACCGCACTGCCTTTCAGGAGGGCTGCACCTCGCTCTGCAGGGATTCTCAGGTCAGTACTGCAGCTCCGAGGCGCCCCTCCCAGGAACGGTGGCAGAGAAGCTGGCAGGCAGGAGTCAAGCGGGGGAGGCTGTTCTCGGCCTCTCCTGGAGACACGCAGTAGATTGTGCAGTGGCATCTCCCCTCCCATGGGAGTCCTGCCCATGTGTGCGCCCAGGGAGAGGGCTCTGCTCCACCACCCCAGCCACACCGCGGCAGGGCCAGCGCCGAAAGCTAACGAGGGGCCCGTGCAGGGACGCCGCGGCCACACGACTCTGCCTCCCACTCACTGACGACCGGCAGGTGCAGGTAGCAGCCGTGCAGCCTCATTACACGAAGCACGAGCAAATGAGGAAAGGACGGTCCATGCGGGGTGAGCCTCGCTGAGGTGGGGAGCCCGGCTTCCTGGTGTGTGTGTGAAGTCTCACCTCATTCTAAATAATGTCACACAGTGGAGAACTCTCCTGCCAGAGCCCAGTCGCTTGGCTACAGGTTGGAGAGAGACAGGCCAGACGGCGGGGTGGTTGGGGACGGGACCCACACGTGGCCACACGTGCTCCAGGGGCAGCAGGTACCTGCGTGCCTGCCCAAAGCCCTGAGAGGACGGAGAAGGGATTGCAGCGTGGCCGCCCCCGGGCGTGCTTGCTCACTTTCCCTCATGTCTGTCCGTCCATCCATCCGTCCATCCCTCTAGTGAGTGCACACACCTGATAGCAAATTTAAAGAAAAACCATTAAGTGAGACTCAGTGTTTCGCCAGCACCTAAACCCTAAACCCAGACGCCACTAACCCTCATTGGCCGTCTGTGCCTGGCACCCGCACCCTGCGGGCACCGAGGGATGCCAGAGCCTGCAAAGCGCTAGGGCTTCGGGGCCGCAGAGGAGCAGCCACGGGTCCAAACCTCCTGGTCGGAATGTCAGAGGGTGGATGGAGGCAGCCAGGTGCACCTGCGCCCGCTGAACAAAGTAAGACGCAAAAGGACTGTGAGTACAGAGAGAGGACGGTTGCAGGGACCATGGGGCGCCGGGAAGAGGCAGCGGCCATGTTCTCTGGGGGAGCCCCACGCCCTCCTGACACAGGCCATGGACCCAGCACGCCCACCAGACGTCTGGGACTCGCTGAGTCACCTCCATCCACCCCAGCTGCAGCTCTGCGTGCCCTGAGCACTTGCTCTGCAGGGACAGGGGGCCTGGCTCCTAGTGGGTGGCCGTCCCCTCCCCATCATCCCATCTCCCTTGGGAGGAAAGACCTCTGGCCGAAGCACATACGCACTCCCCCTAACTGGCTCTCCCACCTCTGGGAAAGTCATCCTCGAGGTAACTGTGGCGCCCACGGTCTCGGCAAGGTTTGCACAGGAGGGACACGTGACCTGAGGGCGAGGGCGAGGGCGTGGGCGAGACGGTGCAGGAAAACTGCGCCAGGAACTTGGGACACACGACAGAGGCCACAGTGGGGCCCACGGTCACTCGAGCCCCTGGACATAAACTAGTTCCAAATGTGACGTAAAACCTGAACAGGCACGTGGGGAGCTCCTCGACCACCCTCACCCCCTGCCCTCACCCCCGGCCTGCCGTGGCCCTGGCTGGGAGCAGCGTGCTGTGCTCCTCCGGCCGAGTCCGGCCCCCTGAGCCCTGTGCCTTCCCTGCGAGGCCAGGCCGGACCACAGACAGCAGGCCAGCTATGGGGGCTCCTGGCACAGGTTCCCGCGGCCTGAGCTTGCTAAGACAGCCCCACTTCACGCCACAGATCTCACTCCACACACATCCTGGGCTTCACCATGCACGCGTGTGGTGCGTGTCACAGGCACATGGAACTGTCCTTCATCTGTGTTACGTGTCCTAGGGGCATGGTGTATGCTATAGGTAAGGGGTACATATTGACGTTACATGGTACAGGTTACAGCTATGTGGTACCCGTTGTAGCTATGTGGTGTGTGCCAGATATGTGGCACATGTTATAGGTATACAGCGTAGTCATTGATACATAGTACATGTAATGGGAACATGGGTATAGGTCATAGATGTGGTGTAGGTCACAGATGCATGTCGTTGGCACACAGCACATGCCATAGGTACGTGGCATGTTGCAGGCATGTGGCATGTGCCCTGGATATGCAGTGCAGTCATAGGCGTGCTACGTGCCACAGGCCTGCAGTGCACGTCGCGGCTACGGAAGCATAACGTAGGCGTGGGACGTCCCAGGTGTGTGCTGTGTGTGGGTGGATGTCGCACATACACGTACATGTCACAGGCCCATGATGTGTGCCACAGGTGCAGTGCATGTCCTTGGTACATGTGTGTGTCACAGGCACATGTGCCCATGGCCAGTGCGTGTCAAAGCCTCTCCTCCCGCCGTCAAGGCGCCCACTGCTAGGACACCACCTGTCAGCTAGAACTCAGTCGCGCTCACGTTCCTGCAGCGACGAGCCAGAGGTGCACTTGCGCGTCACTCGGTGCTGTGACTAAATGACACGCCTGCCAGAGCCACAGCTGTGAGATCCACGCCAGGGCACGCCGACTTCTGAGCGGCCCCCGCCCTCAGTGGCTCTCCCGCTGTCTGACAGGGTGTCTGCCAGCCCCCAGCCTCTGCGGTGACAAGGAAGGATGGCAACGGCTCAGGCTGGGACAGGCGCGAACAGGAGCGAACCGTGCCTCAGACACGTGTGGCAGGGCGCCGATGGAAGCTTCTAGCAGCCAGTTTTATAGCTACTGAGTTGTGAGCCAGGGTTCTGACCAGAGCAGGCTTGAGTTGTGAGGGTGGAGGGAAAACACCCTCCAGAAGCAGAAGCCACGCTTTCGTTTAAGACATCTTTCAGTTTCTCATAGAAACTATGGCGTATAAGTTGTTCACAGCGGTCTGACTCAAAGGAGGTAGAACTCGGGCCTAGGGCCTTCCGAAACATTCACTTAGAATCCAGTTCGCGTGCACAATGGAAGTAAGCAGGCCATTGGAGCCAGCCCATGGGCCCGGGGCGTGCGCTCGGCCCCGGCTACTGCTGACCCGGACCCCTGAGCCCATCCTTCTCCTGGTCCGCCTGCTGCTAGGCCTCGTCACTAGTGACCAAACCACTTTGCTGGATGCCAGGTTCAGACAGAAAACCATGGGAAGAAAGCAGGGGGGTCTCCCCTTCAGAGTCCAGCGGAAGTGGCTGCTCGCGGGGCTTCCACTGAAACCCACTGTAGAGGGACTCCGGTGAGGTGCACTTCTGTCCCTGTGCCATCTCCCTGTCTGAGCGCTGACCCCGGATGGGGCTGTGAAGCTGGCTCCTGGCCATTTCGTGGCTGGTTCGCATCACGTTTCTAACCCCAGCTGGTCCCTTTCCCGTAGCCCACGTTGTGTGGCTGCTTTTATTATTGGCCTCGGAAAAGCACAGTTCGGGGTGAATTGTCTGAATATATAAACCAGAAACGGGTTTTGATTTGGACGAGGCAAACGCACAGGCACCATGGAGACCCTTCTCATCGGCAGACCGGCTTCGGCAGACCAGCTGGCCGCTACTCTCCATTGGTCCCCGCAGATAGGAACTGAATTGATTTCCCGCATGTTTTGAAATAGTTAAAGTCCCATAGCCCGCAAAGGCTTAGTGCCCTCGCGCCGTTCAGAGCGCCAGCCGCCAGCCACAGTGCCCCTGACGTGGCACGATGCGGAAGAGCCTGCTCAGGGCCACTGTGCTGTGTCTCCACCTGCTGCAGCTCTGCGGGCCGGTGCCCCCAGCAGAGACTGGCCAGCGCGTGCGCACAGCGTTTCTGACATGACACCCCCTAGGGACTAGGCAGGCGTGGCTGACGAGACACCTCATTGTCTCCACTTTACAGACGGTGTGGGCCTTGCACGGTGAGCAGCAGAGGCCTGGGGCCGGTCTCTAACCCCTCGCCCCATGCTCGCTCTCACACGGCTGCCAGGAGGTGTGCAGAACGGGCTGGACGTCGTGCGTGGACCGTAAGGCCGAGGTGTGTGGGAGCAGTCTATGCTGCCCGGGCTTCCTGCTGGGGACCAGCCGAGACTGGTCCACACTTTCCTCATTGCCAGGCCTCAAGGCCCTCGAGGCCCAAGCTCTCCTGTTTACCTCCTGGCGGCCGGTAACATGGGGCGTTAGTGGGGACAGGCGTCCGAGCTGATCTCCCACAGGGAGAGGTGGTCGCAATGCAGGCGAGTCCAGGCAAGTGAGTCACATGCATGCCTGACGGGGTGGAGTGGCCGTGCACTGTGGATCACTGTCCTGGCCCAGTGCAGGCTTCGCCGTGGTCTCGGACACAGCAACACAGCTTTTCCTTCCCTCGTTTGCCACTTGCAAGAGTCCCTTCTTTCCCAGAGCCTTCAGAATGGCACTGAGCTCCGCCCCAGAACCCAGGGAGCAGGTCGTGGAAATTACAGATCTCCTGATGGGCCCTTCTTTGAATCAGACGATGTATTGCATGTCTTGCTTGCCTTCAAATCGTAACTTACAGATCCATGTCGAGGTAGGTTCTTTGTAGGTTCAGTGGTCTGGCTACAAGCCCAGCACCACTACAACACGGAGGGTGCCCGTGTGGCCACTAGAGGATGCCTTTCTAACCCTAGTGCACGGGAGTAACGAAGCATGCGCCAGGGAAGAGCCTCACGCATTAGAGCACATTAGAGCTGTTGACCCTCCTCCAAGTCAGCGGACTCGGGTCGCGGCCCCGGCGCGTCAGGCTCAGTTTTCTCTCCTCTGGGCCCTCTGTGGACATGTTTCACCCTGACAGTAAAGAGGCAGTTAGGGTATGCTCCCGGGGAGAAGGCACCCTCCACACACGGTGCCTCGTGATGAACGGAAGCGGACTTCCTTGGTGGGCGTGCAGGGCTGGCCGGACGGTAAACGCGTTGACACGGGGTGGTGTGCTGGTTCCTTCCGTAACCGAGCTCCAGGGCCTTTCTCTTCTTTCCACCCCAAGTCCGGCCGCGTGAAGCCGCAAAGGAAGCATGAAAGGCGGTGGTCAGCCCTGGTCCGGGGCGCCTTCTGTTAGATCTGCCCTCAGATCACGGTGTACCTGAGACGGCTCTCTGACGCCCAAGCCTGGCCGCGCAAACGGAGGTGGCCGTGCAGGTGGCCTACAGGCCAACAGGTGCCCCCTGGAGCCACGTGTGGGGACCGCTTACTGCGTTCCGGCATGCAGGGTCACGCTGGCATGGAAGGGCGAGGAGGGCTCCGGGCACCACGTATCCCCGTGGCGACAGACTGTGCTTCAGATAAAGCAGGGCTGTGTCCTTTTTAACAGGCTTGTTCTCTTACTTAAGGCTGCGCCCAGGGCACGTCACTCGCCACAGACACACGGGGAGAGAGAGTGAGGAACCACTCCCGGGAGTGGCCGTGCCGTGGCCCTTCTCCACTCCCATAAGCACATGCGCCACTCCTGCATTTCACACTGCCAGGTCCAGGATTTGAACTGCGCTCGGGCCTGTGGGATCCAGCACACAGAGTCCTAGCCCTTAGCAGGGACATTTTAAAAAGAGTTTTCCAAATGCCTTTTCCAGATGATGGCATTTATCCCCACATGGCTCGCCCCATGATCCTGAGGCCTTGGCGGTGACTGGACACCCTCTGTCTGGCACATGTCCCTGGACCCTGCAGTGCCGGCCGGCCACAGGCCTGTGCTGTGGGTATCCAGGCCCACACACTGGCCTCCTGCCTTGCACCTGCAGAGACACCTGTGGGGCCGGACTGCATCACACCGTCCTTCACTGTGGGCTTCCTGCAACCTCACTGTGTCCTGCTAGCGTCTCGGGCAGGTTTCAGAAAGCCCCTCACTCCGCCAGTGTGGGCACCGGCCCGGGGCCGTCCGATCGGGAAAAAAAAGCGCGCGCGCGGGAACAACCCCGCTGCCGCAGACAGCTGCTTGGGAGCTGGCGACAGGTGGGGCGTGGACTCTGCGGAAGCCTGGTGATGCGTGGACATGGACATGGCGAGGCTGCGCCCGGCGGGCTGCACCAACCAGGGCGAGGAGGGAAAACCAGCTACGGTTTAGAAATAACGAGAAGTAGTGATTCTAAATCTGCTTGCCATAGCCGGTGGTTTACTTTAAGGCTAGGTAAGGAGCTCAGTCGCTTACAATTTCTCACTGCCCCAGCACCTTTAGCCCAGACTAGCCCCTTCCTGCCCGCCGGTTCAACCCGGCCGCGAACAGGGCGGAGCCTGTGTAGACAGACAGGGCCGACCTGCGTCAGCGCATGTCCAGGCTGCGCGGCTCACTCCCAGTTCTAGCCACGTTTTTCTTTTCTTTTCTTTCTTGTCTTCATTTCCTTGCAGATGACCATCAAATGAACTGCCACGGTGCGCGGGTGCTGCAGGACGCGGAGAAGGACGACGGTGACGAGTATGACAACTACGACGAGCTGGTGGCCAAGTCGCTGCTGAAAAGGCAAGATAGCCGAGGACGCCGCCTACCGGGCCAGGACCGAGTCGGAGATGAACAGCAACACGTCCAACAGCCTGGAGGACGACGGCGACAAGAGCGAGAGCCTGGGCCGCAAGGGCGAGCTGAGCCTGGACCTGGACAGCGACGTGGTCCGGGAGACGGTGGACTCCCTGAAGCTGCTGGCGCAGGGCCACGGCGTGGCGCTCTCGGAGAGCCTCGGCGACAGGGGCTACGCGGACAGCATGTCCCAGCAGGACGGCAGGGGCATGAGCTACGTGGTGCTGGGCAAGCCCGTGAACAACGGGCTGGCGGAGAAGGTGGTGGAGGAGAGCGACGAGGAGGTGTGTCTGAGCAGCCTGGAGTGCCTGCGGAACCAGTGCTTCGACCTGGCCCGGAAGCTGAGCGAGACCAGCCCGCAGGACCGGGGCCCGCCGCCCAGCCTGGGCGTGCGCCCGCACGGCAGGCAGGAGGACGAGTTCGCGGGCAGGACTCCGGACAGGAACTACTCCGACATGATGAACCTCATGCGGCTGGAGGAGCAGCTGAGCCCCAGGTCCAGAACGTTCTCCAGCTGCGCCAAGGAGGACGGCTGCCGGGAGCGGGACGACGACACCACCTCCGTGACCTCGGACAGGTCCGAGGAGGTGTTCGACATGACCAAGGGCAACCTCACCCTCCTGGAGAAGGCGATCGCCCTGGAGACCGAGAGAGCCAAGGCCATGAGGGAGAAGATGGCGATGGAGGCGGGGAGGAGAGAGGCCCTGAGAGCGTATGAGGACCCGTCCCCGCGGCAGCTCCCCGGGGAGGACAGGAAGCCCAAGCCCAGCGACAGCCATGTCAAAAAGCCATACTATGGTAAAGGTAATATTTCTACCTCACGTAAGTTGCCGTGTGAAATCTCGAGCTCCAGTGCAGGGCCTGACGGCAGTCTCGGGAAAGTAGCGGCCCCGCGGGGGCAAGGTCGAGGCAGTTCTAGCCAGTTCCAGGATTACGCGCGTGCTCCTGCTTCTGAAGAGCAAATGGGGTGTCTGAGCGCACAGAAGCAGCTCAATGTCCTGCTCCCCAAGCAGGTGGCTAGGCCGGTGACTGAGAGCGACGGGCCGTGTCGAGCAGCCAGGGCTCAGGGGACCACGGGGCAGGGGCGAGCACGTGTGTCATAAACCAGGTGCGTCAGCACTTTCAAATTCGTCACCAGGTGACAGTTACTGAAGAAACGTCCCCTAGGAAAGCCCCTGAGGGACGCCGGGCCGTGGCGGTGTGCCCGAGTGAGAGATGAGCAGGGCACGCACCCGCTGTCGGCAGGCAGGCAGTGAGGTGCCGGCTCCGCGAGGCCTGGCCTGGCCTCGGCGGGGGCCCTCGGCAATCTCACGGCCACACGCCCGCCCTGACCCACCCACTGTGGGAACGGTTCTGGCACTTCTGAAATCTGATCCACAGTACAACACTCAGACCTATCCATGGTTGCTGTGGCCAAGTCTCACGCACACCGTCTGAGCACTGCCCGCACGCGAGCAGGTGCCGTGCATGTGTGCGGGTGGCCGGTGCAGGTGTCTGCGGCCTGGCAGGCTAGCCGGCCCACCTTCCACGGGGGCGGGCTGCCATCCAGCCTGGTGGGCACCTTGATGCCTGGCTATGTCGATCACCAAGTCCTTTTAGTACTAAGTAAGAAGATCTTTAAGAAACAAAACGATGATTCCTTAAATCCTTCTAAAGCAGAACGAGAAGGCTCTCTTCCAGTTTTTCATTCTATTCCAACCAGCAGGGATGGGCATGTCCTCACTGGTCCAGACCAGAGGGTGCAGGGACTGGGCGCACAGCTGCCAGACCAACTTGAGCGGTCATGACTGCCTTGTTCATGGGGACACGGTGCATGTTCCACACAACCGAGCTTCTCTGTGCTTCGGACCGGAGGCGGGGAGCCTCGGCCGGAGTCTCAGTCCCGCGGGGAAGGCCCGGCTGCTGTGGGGTGCAGTAGGAGGCCGGGCTTGTTTCTAAAAGATCGAGGCATTAATCCAGCAGCACTTCAGGCTTGCTTTGGGCATTTTAAAGATGATGAACCGAACCGAAACTCCTACGTTCACAATTACACCATTAGGTTCGTAAACAAGAAGTACTCAAATTATCCACTAGAAATTTTTAGTTGAATTTTTGAGAATCTCACAGGAACCAGACGTTTTGAGATAGGAACGGGATCTTCTGTAATTACTCTTTTGGGTGTATGCCAGCTTTGTTTTCGGATTCTGCACAGTGGGTTGAAGGTGGAGTCTCAGCAGGC
>NW_006159879.1:1820847-1825585 GCF_000334495.1 Tupaia belangeri chinensis
CAGGAAGAAGCACGGTGTGGGCGCGTGGGCCCTTGGGTGTGTGGGCGTGTGGACGTGTGGGCGTGGGCGTGTGGGCTGCTCTGCACTGTGGCCCCCATGTGGCGTGGCCTCTCTCCTATGGTCTCTAAACTCTGCCGCTTTACACAATTTTGACTGGTTTTGTTTCGTTGTTGTTTTTTATTTTCTTTTGCAAGAAATGGAATTCAAGCCACTTGCTTGCTTCCCCTAAATAAATGGGCCAGGGCTGGGAACAAACAGCACAAACTGAGACGTGTTTTTGTGCAAAAGTGTGAGGGGAGGGGGTTTGGACATGCCCAGGAGTTGAAAGGCACTGGTGTCTGCCTCGCCCAACTTTTCCAGATCTTCTTCCTTTGACCAAAGTTTTAGGTTTTTGGTTTGGTTTTGTTTTCCCATTTCCTTTCGGTACTCTTCACATTGTTCCAAATTCTTTTGAAGATATCTAGACCTAACACTCAGAATCAAGGGAGCCAAGCCAGGCCGAGGGTGGAGCTCAGAGATTCAGGCTCCATTAAGAAATGCCGCAGTGACGGTGCCGTCTCACGCTGGCCAGCGGACGGTGTCCCAGCTCTATAGTCGCCAGTCTCTATTTTCAGCTACGCTGCCATGTTACCGGAAAGAACACCTAGAGCAGATCCTGTTTCTTCACGATCTTCTCAAACTGATTTAAATTATTGATGAACGGGGCCAGCAGGTGGTGTAGTGGTTAAGGTGCTGGACTTCCACATGGCTGACCGCAGTTCAAGTCCTGGACCTAGTGGCTTGAAACTCATGCCAGGCACAGGTGCATGCCCAGGATCCTGAGAGAAGAATGGAGGAGAAGGCGTTGCGGCATGGCCATCCCCCCTGAGGATGAGTCTTCACTTTCTGTCTCTGTTCCTCTCTGTCTCTCTGGCTAACACGCATACCCTATAGCAAAAATCTGTAAGAGTGTTTGTGTGTGTATACAAACACACACACATACAAACACACACACATATATGTGTATGTGTGTAACTTTTCCAAAATCCTGAGCTAATACAAAAGAAACTCATCATGGAGCCCTCTCTCTGACTCCTACAACCACCTCTAATGGGAGTCAAGGACAGTGGCCCCCACTCAGCATACATTTTTTTCCTGTAAGTCGTTGCAAGGTTTTTGGTTAAATCACTGGGCTCCGCTTGTGTGGTTATTTGGTTTGCTTGACTGCTTGCTTTTAAAATGAACTGGAATTGCGAGCATGAGAAATCAGAGGGCGGCCATGGTGAGGGCACACCCCACTCTCCCCCCAGCGGGTTTTGCGCACCGAGAGGAGGCTAGGCCCTCGTTCCCTTCCAAAGCCAGACTAGTCGTGGGCTGGGGCTAGTCGTGGGCTGGGACTAGTTGTGGGCTGGGGCTGGCCGTGGGCTGGGACTAGTTGTGGGCTGGGGCTGGCCGTGGGCTGGGACTAGTTGTGGGCTGGGGCTGGCCGTGGGCTGGGACTAGTTGTGGGCTGGGGCTGGCCGTGGGCTGGGGCTGGCCGTGGGTTGGGGCTGGCCATGGGCTGGGGCTGGTTGTGGGCTGGCTGACCCGATACAAATCCGTGCTTCGTTTCAGAGCACTTTTGAAATGTGTGGAGTCATCTCGTTTGTTAGGAAGCCATAAGTGTACTGATAAAATAGAGTCACTTACCAATTAAAAATAGTTATCTTTGCTTTTTATATCTCCTTCTGGTTAAATATCTTCCGCTGCTGTGTCATCCCTAGCAGTCAATAGCTCCCTTTGAAGCCATGACTGTTTTATGCCTGCGCTAATGAGCGATGTCCATATTAGCGTGCAACCACTCCGAAGTAGCACAGCACTAGGTTCCAGTATGCACGTGTGGGAGGGGCTCCGGCACGGCGAGGAGGGGCGGAGTCACAGCCTAGTGCGGACACGCGTGGTCAGAGGGTTCTGGAGGACAGACACGGCTGGGTGCTGAGCTGGGCAAAGGCCGTCCTGCCGTGCCCGGCCCTGGGTTAGGGGCTTGGGCCCAGAGAGGTGCAGGATTAAACACCAGACGTGAGCTCAGGGGTGCCTCCCACTGGAGCTCCACCGCATGGACACACCCTCTGAGCCCTTTGTCCGCATCAAGGTCACAGAATGACTTTGAAGAAAGCCCACAAGAATTTAAAAGCGTGAACCTGAGTTTTGTTCTTGGTACAAAGTGGTCATTTCTTAACCAACACATTCATTTTCCAGCCATCATGATTGGCCTGCCGAATGAGGTATCGACAGGAAAAAATCAAATCCCGAAAGAAAATGTAACCAGAGCAGTCTCCAACCAGCCAGGGTGGTCACTGTCTGGCGATCTAAGCAACTGGTGTTCAAACGCTGGCTCCACCCTGGGGCTGTCTGCCCTGCTTCTGCTGGCTGTGCGGCCCCAGCCGCTACAGGGACAGCTCTCTGAGCTCCGACACGGCACGCACGGGGGCCGGGGCAGTTGGGGTGCAGAGGTCATCAGGGTTTTGGCATCCAGCATCCATTTCTGCCCAGATGTCTGCTCATCTGCCCAGCAGTGGAGTCAGCCAAGCCGCTGGGCAGGGGCGCCCCGGGCCGACGGCGTGTCTGCATGCGCTGTGCTGTGGGAGCAGCCTTCCTCTGGGTCCCAAGACCAAGCAGTGGTTGCACCAGGGGCTTCTGACACATTTTGACCACCCACCACGTCGGTGGTCGGGGGCTCTCCACTCTCTGGTCATTTGCTCAAGTGCCTTCTGAGAGCTCAGCTGGTCTGCAGGAACGCTGGGCCGCAGGGCCGAGAAACACGCTCCTTGGCATCCAGAGAACCCATGTCAATGTCTGTGAAAGCCAGCAGCTCACAGCATGTGCAGCCAGAGCTCTGCTCAGGGCGTGTGGCCGCGGTGTAGCGGGCCGGTTTCCCAGACTGTGCCTGCCGGTGGCTCCCAGCTCGGTCTCTGAGAAGGCCACTCATTGCTGTGCGCGCTGGTCTTTTCGAGCAGCTTGTCATGTAACACACGGGACAGTCGGCAGTCAGGAGTGGAGGCAGGCTCTCATTTAGAGAACACGAACGGACACACGGTCATTGGCACTCACCCTGTCACAGAGCTTCCTAGGCAAGGACAGTGTCACAGCCTGTCCCCGACCGCTGCTCTGTCGCCCCCTCACGGAGGGCTCTTCAGCTTGTTACTAACCACATTGTCTGCCGTTGGTAAACGCTCACTCTCTTGGCACCTGTTGTCGCTTTTAGATCCCTCAAGAACAGAAAAGAAAGAGAGCAAGTGCCCAACCCCCGGGTGTGACGGAACCGGCCATGTAACCGGGCTTTACCCGCATCACCGCAGTCTGTCCGGATGCCCGCACAAAGATAGGGTCCCTCCAGAAAGTAAGTCGCGCCCCACGGCCTCCCGTGGGGGCACCACCACCTCCAGTCTGTGTCTGTCATCCTCCCGATGTCATCTCCATGCTATGGCTCAGTGCGACCTGTCCAACCAGCACCCTCCTGGTGCTGCAGACAGCACGTCCGGGATTAGTGGCCTGCGAGGACAGCCCAGGAGAAGGGTCCCCACAAGGCCACCCTCCCTGGAGCAAGGCTCCCAGACGGTGGGTTCTAGGCCTGCCCCATCTCTGAGTGGTCCCATGACTGTCACCTGTCAGTCAGAGATGGTCATGCCTTCTCCCCTCACCAGCAGCTGCGAGTCCCCAAGGAATGGGCCCTGAGACATCTCTTGACAAATATCTAGACCCCCAAATGTGGCCGGAATGAATGTTTAAATCAGAGATTTTATTGCATTTTCTGCACAAAGTCTGTTTCGTGTCATTGTTACTCTGACATTGCACACTCCGGGACCGTAAAGGCAAGGCTGAAATGAGGAAGGTTTGGCCGTATACTCCCTGCTTACATAGGTAGGTTCTGATCCAATGGAGTACATCTGTGAAAACAGCGAGATTTCTGCCAGAACCACAATATCATTCTCTTGTTCACCCACCCCTCCGCACACAAAGCCCACCAGCTGCTTCGGCAGAGAGCTGAGTGCCAGGGAAGGGCACTTTGCCCAGACGTGAGCGCCCAGCCTTACTTCCTGAGTTTGAGCCAAAGGCTTGAGGCTTTTCCTCACTGAGAGTTTCCCGGAGGGGAAGGAAAGTCCTTGGTGTGAGACGTGACAAGAGGGCCAGCTGGCTACTTCAAAGAACGTCGAGGACAGCCTGTCCAAGCGGGCAATTTTCAGGTTCCTGAGAGACAGATTGAACAGGACAGAGGGACGTGCTTAGCACAGTCTGAGGCTTAGCGGTGGGCTTAGCTGACCATTTCCAGGTGAAATGTTCCCAGAAGCCATGGAGGCTCAGCTTTCCTAATGGCGACTGGAAACAGGCGAGCCTCAGCACAGGGGCCTACCCCGGGAGCAAGCTCAGAGGGCCGACGACGGATGGGTTCGAGTGCGGCCACGTCCCCATATCCCGTGTGTTACATGAGCGGGGAGGCAGCATGCATCACCAGCAGCAGCTTCCGTGGCCGGAGCACACACCGTCGGGGCTCAGCTTGCACCCCAAACACGCACTCAGCTAACACCCTCTACGTCCTGCAGGCAGGACCGGCCCGGGTTTGCAGATGAGGAAAATGAGATGGGAGGCTCCTCACACTCCCCTCCCGGCCAGCCGGTGTGCTCCACACCCACAGGCTCCGGCAGGCGCCCACCGGCCAGCCCACGCCGGAGCCGATGTACAACCCACCGGCCGGCCCCCCCCCACCCCGGGCGCCCCCGCC
>NW_006159879.1:1825660-1828058 GCF_000334495.1 Tupaia belangeri chinensis
CCGGTGTCCCCCCCCCCCACAGGCCCCGGCGGGCGCCCACCGGCCAGCCCACGCCGGAGCCGATGTACAACCCACCGGCTGCCTCCTCCGCACGCGGGGCATCCCGGCTCTCCAGCGCATGTCTGGCCCGGGACTTCCTCTGGATGTGGTTTTCCTCACCTGCAAAACGAGCCACCGGGACTGAGCTCTCCAGTTGCGAGGCCACTTTCCTTAGGGTGCATCTTCGTGTGCAAGGCAGACTGTCAGCTTCTCTTTATGGAGGAGAGACGCTCGCGGTCGAAGCCGAACTGCGGTGGAACACACACCACGCTCCAAGGCTTTGCCAACAGGCTCCGATCACACGGGCCCACAGCCTGGGAGAGGCGCCGGGCTTACAGACATGCCCAGAGCATCCGCAGGAAAGTGTCCACTCGTAATGTCACCAAAACAGAAGGGACACTGAAGGCCCCTGTGGAGGGCATTTGGTCTCCTGGCCAGCTTCCCCAGTTGTTTCCATCCAATGGGATTCAATACAGAACCCTGCAGCTCCCTGCATGAGGAGCGCAGAGGACACAACATCGGCCGGGACGCCGTTCTGGCCCTTAGAGAGTCCCCAGTTGGCTGAGAGAAAGGACCTGAGCCCAAGGCAGAGAGTGGCCACTGCATGAGACTCGTGGCATGCTCAGGACCTGGTTTGGAGCCACCAGGTGTGACAGCTCCGAACCCACAGCTACCCGGGGCTGCGGCAGCTGCGAGAGCGAGGAGGAGGCATGCACGTCCCTGATGGCTGCTGCAACCGTCCATGCAGAGGTCAGAGCATGGAGGCAGTGGGAGAGAAGGGAGAGGCTGGACAGAGTCGAGGACATGCCAGGGACAGCTGGCGAGATGAGACACTGCGTGAGAGGCAGGCGAGGGGACAACAGAGCTGAGAGTGCTGGTGGCCTCTGGAAGTGCAGAGATGACCCCAGTGGTTGCAGACACAGGAAATGGGTGTTAGGCAGGTGGGCAGGGGGTATTCTTCTACTGTCCCATGGAGCTGAGCGCCCTGGGATAATCCCGGCAGGTTTTTAGGAACACGGGGCTGGAGATCGGGGGTCAAGTGAGAGGAGACCAGGGTGCCATCTCGGAGCACTGCCCGTAGAAACCCAGGAGAAGGCGTGGAGCAGGGAGCAGGGCTGAAAGAGACCAGACATGGAGGCCCAGCCATGGGTGTGGGAGGGACGGGAAGGGGCGGGCAGTAGTGGGGGGAAGGACTTCCAGAGAAGCGCCCCGCACAGAGGCAGTGCTGGGGGGGTCAGAGTGCGAGAGGGGGCAGCAGAGGTCACTGGGCTGCAGGTGACAGCGACGAGGATGCCGAGGATGCCGGAGGGGAGAGGCGAGAGCTACACTGAGGCAGGCGGTGCCCCTCGAGCGTGAGCCCAGCAGGCAGGGCGGGAGCCTCCCCGCGGCAGGCATCGCCTGGGTCTGCGGTGTTGGGGGGACAGGAAGAGAAAGGAACCCGAGGCTCACAGTCACATCAGAGGGATCTGCGTGGACAGGGTGTCAGAGGACAGCCGCGATGGAAGACGCCCGGCGCAGGATAGGCTGAAGCAGACAGGCCAGAACATGCCAAACGGGAGTTCTCGCGGAGCCGGGACCTGAGACAGGGAGCAAGGAGCAGGGAGGAGCCTGCCCCGCCTCCCAGGGGCCAGATTCGAATTCTTTGTCGCTTTGATCCCCAAACCTTAGAGGAGGCAAGAAGGTGGGAGCTGGAGTCAGGCCACAGGGGCTGGGGGGACAGCGAGTGCACTGAGCACCAGCAAGACCTGCAGACCTCAGGGGAGGAGGAGTCCGGGGAGGAGGAAGATCACACAAAATACAACTATGTAGCCTCCTTGGGCAGGTTTTCTTACAGCAGGCCTCCCACACTCGCCCGGCTGGGGAGCCTGGCTGGCCAGGCAGCAGCCAGTAGTTCTCCCGGAGCCAAGGACGGCCAGCCCAGGGGACACCTCTGGAAGGAGCTGCTGTGGGGCCGCTCTCTTGACTTTCCCCTGGCCCCTGCCCGCAAACCTTCCCCACTACCCAGAGCAGTGCAGAGCTAGAAGACCAGAAAGGGGGCAGCTCAAGCCGTGGCCCCCAAGGCACACGAGCAGGCTGCGTCCGGCAGTGCAGGGGCCACCTCCTGTGCACCTCTATCCCTCCTGTGCTGGACAGTGCAGGGACCACCTCCTGTCCCTCCTGTGGTGGACAGTGCAGGGGGCCACCTCCTGTCCCTCCCCTAGGCAGGCTGCGTCCAGCAGTGCAGGGGCCACCTCCTGTCCCTCCCCTAAGCAGGCTGCATCCAGCAGTGCAGGGACCACCTCTATCCCTCCTGTGCTGGAGAGTGTAGGGGGCCACCTCCTATCCCTCCCCTAGGCAGGTTGCGTCCGGCAGTGCAGGG
>NW_006159879.1:1828403-1838468 GCF_000334495.1 Tupaia belangeri chinensis
CCCTTTTTGGGGTGGCCAGTGCAGGCGCCCCCTCCTGTCCCTCTTGTGGTGGACAGTGCAGGGGCCCCCTCCTGTCCCTCTTGTGGTGGACAGTGCAGGGGCCACCTCCTGTCCCTCAGCTAGTCTCAGGTAGAATGCAGAGCGCCCCCAGGCTAGCCATTCTCCAGGAGGAGTGAGAGCACCTAACTCCTAGTGGACACTCGTTATTTAGTTCCTTTTATTAAAGTCAGGCTCTGGCCTCTTACGTGTACCCACCGTACTTGGGTGGCACTGGGTCTCCAAGCACAGGCCTGCTTAGTGCCCACGGCCATGAGGTCCCCCGGCCAGCCGAGCCAGCGCTGTGGGGTCCTGCTCCCTCTCCGTCAGGGTCCACTGGGTGATGGCCTTCTCAGACCCCGTGGCCCTGGCCCAGAGCACCCATTTGACATGATTCAGCGTGTGAAGGCGAGGCAGTCTTCCTCCTCCTCTGTCTGTGTCCCCAGCCATGCCCATCAAAAGCGTTGGGACTGTCTGTCGCAAACAAGCCCAGCCCTCGCCGGTTGATCGCGCAACCTCGTGTAACGCTCCCTGGTTTTAATGCTGGGCTGTTTTCTCTGCCTCCTCGTCAAGTTCTGGCCATGCACGAAAACGTCCTCAAGTGTCCCACTCCGGGCTGCACAGGGCGCGGGCACGTGAACAGCAACAGGAACTCACACAGGAGGTAAGCGGGGCCGCTCCGCGTCCGCGCCCGCGCCCGCGCCCGCCCCTCTGCGCTGCCCGGGAGAAAGCCAGGCTGTCCTCGGCACACAGCCTTGAGAGAGCACAGGTGTGGTCGCTCCGAGGGGGTGGACAGCCGCCCTCTGCTGCAGTCCGGACCTCTGGTGTCTCCGCACGTGTCCCATGGGGGCGGCAGCTCCCAGGGCCCACCCTTGGTCTGGCACCGGAGACAGAGACCAATGATTAGCGATGGCCAGAGGGCAGAGGCGAGGCCCAGGCCAGCAACTGCACAGGCCTGAGCTGGGCGGGCTGCGCTGGGCACACAGGCTTCTAACCGCAGTGGTGAGCGACGAGGGCAGTCAGGCTTCTCGTGACAAATCCCAGTCTCGGTCCCTGTCCGCTCCAGACTTGATGAGACGCACTCAGGGGGTTGTGACCCTCTGTTCTCTTCTGCAGTAGCAGGGAGTTCCGTTAGAGTCCCCAGCCTGTGACTGCACGTCAGCTAGATGAGGGAACTGGGACAAGTGCCCCCTAGTGCCTGCCGTCTGCCCGGTGCGTCTGGCTACCTGTGTCCGGCTCACAGTGAACCGGTCTCAGGTACTGGGGCTGCGGGGCTCGTGCGGTGCCGTCTCGGGGACATTTGGGTGGGCCCTTTGCTGAGCCTCAGCACACTCACACGTTTGTGGGTCATGATACACGTGTGGCACTGGCACATGTATGCGGAGGTCCATGTAGATGCAGACAGACAGGCACCGTAATTCCATGAAGCTTGAGTTAGAACGTGGGAGTCCTCCAGGGGCTCTCGTGGAGGCCGGCCCTGAAATCCAGCTCTGTAAAACACTTACGGCAGGGGCCAGCCGGCGGCGTGGAGACTAAGGCACCGAGTCCACGTGGCCACTGAGCAGGTCGAGTCTCAGACCTGGCAGCTCAGAAATCACACTGGGCGTGTGCACGCACGCTGCAGACCTCGAGGAAGTGGAGGAGAAGGGATGTGGCGTGGCCCTCCCGGGGGCTCCTCACTGTCTCTGTCTCTCTGTGTCCCTCTCTGGCAAGGAGAGCTGACCGCAGCGCTGAGGTTTTTGTGCTTTCACTCCTTCCTGTGAGCAGCGGGAGAGGGTTGGGTCGCAGGCCCAGGGCAGCCCAGCCAGGTCTGCGCTCCCCTCCTGGTACCAGCTTGCAGTTGCCATTTCAGGGCGGCTTTTTTTTTAATATTTCTGTATTTTTTTTAAAATTTTGCCACAGGAAGTTTGTGCTCACAGGAGAGATGGGGTCAAAAGCAAGAAATTGCCCCCAGGGACATGGTCACACCATAACTGCTTCCTCCCTCTCTCCCTCCTGTCAGGATGTTGGGCGTGCACACCCACCCACCTGATGTCTTCCCAGCCGGCATGTCTGCCACTCAAACCACGCAGTCGGCCATGTGGGATCCAGCTATGTTAACCACCACGCCACCAGCTGGACCACTATTCTGGGGCTTCTTTGTAAAAAGAAAAAATAGTATTATTATTTATTTATTTCTAGTTTTATTATTATTTAATTTGACCAGAGAGAGAGAGAGAGGAAAAGTGAGAGTGCAAACTGCCAGGTTCTGGACAAACCAGTCAGCCATGTGGGCACCCCAGCTACCACACCGTCTACAGGCCCCTTTCCAGGGCGTCCTCAAACCTCCTCCTACCCCAGTGGGTAGTTGCACAGGACGTGCTTAGACTCTCTGAAACGTGAAGCTCCCATGTGCTCACGACTGCACAGAGCGGCCAGACACCCCGTCTGCTGGGACGGGGAAGAAAAGCTGACCGCGCCCTTCTCCTGGCCCACCTCTGGGGACTGCCGGCGCAGGTTTGGAGGATGACACGGCCTCCCACAGTCCCACCGTGCAGGGTCTGTCGCTCAGGGCCAGGCCGTGGGGAGCCATGGCACCAGCACTCACCCCTCTGTCATTACAGCCTCTCTGGATGTCCGATTGCCGCGGCAGAGAAACTGGCCAAGGCCCAGGAGAAGCACCAGGGCTGCGACGTGTCCAAGTCCAGCCAGGCCTCGGACCGGGTCCTCAGGTACACGCCGCGATCGTCCCTCGGGCTCGGGCTCTGGGGAAGGTGCCGTTCGGACCCAGCCCCGGTGAAGGCTGTCGGCTCTCCGGAGGTCACCCTCAGCAGGCGGCGTGGGAGGGAGGGCCATGCCTGCTGGGTGCCCACTGCCCGTGTGACTTTTTCAAGGAGGGAATTGGAGGCAATATTTCTGCTTTTCTTTTTGGCGCTGATAGTTAAGGGCAATATGGGCCTAGAAAGGGAAGTTTGCAGATTAACAAGATGCTCAAAGTTGTTCCATCGTAATTTGGAGGAGGGGCATAAGGGCCTCTGCGGGCGGCGTTCACGTCTGAATGTGCACGGCAGGCGAGCAACCCTGACAAGGCCCCAGCACCCTCTGCAGAAAGCCGTCAGGGCCGCCAACTCCCTCGGCCCGGCACCCCACAGCGTGGGTATTACCACCACCACCTGACGGTGTGAAAACCCAGCGTGCAGAGAGGTTAAGCTGTCCAGCTGGGCTCGCGTCATCACTGAGGGTGGAAGGGGAGAGACTGTCGGGGCCATCTGGTTTAGCTCAGTTAGGGAAGGGCCGCAGGGGTGAGGTAAAGGGGGTCCTCAGTGGGGGTGAGGTGAAGGAACCCCGCAGAGGACAGGTGGAGCGGACCCGCAGGGGAGAGGTGGAGGGGACCTCAGGGGAAAGTGGGGAGGTGGAGCTGCCCCGCAGGGGAGAGGTGGAGGGGACCTCAGGGGAAAGTGGGGAGGTGGAAGGGGCCCGCAGGGGGGAGGTGGAGGGGACCCGCAGGGATGAGGTGGAGGGGACCGGCAGTCCGTGACCCTGTGTACCTCCCCCATTTCACGGAGCCTCCACGTCCCTCACGCCGTGTGAAAGCCGACACCCTTCACACAGCCCGTCCTTTTCTGACGGTCACAGCAGAGCCGTGACAGCCACCAACACTGTCACCACAGCACCCCCACTGTGTGGGGGCCACCATGCCGGAGCTGGGTCCAGGCTCCAAGACTTTTAGGCCATGTCCAGCCCTCACTGCTAAAGGCGCAGACGGGACGTCCTGCCCGTGCGTGCAGCATTGCGCGTCTGTTAAGCTGTTTCTTGAGAGACATCGCTTGAAGGAAATCGCTAAGCTGCTGCTGACACGTGTGTGGTCATGGTGGGCATGTCGCAGCTTTCAGAAAGGGTTTTCCAGAGTAATTAGAGCTCCTTTCTCCCCCAAGAGAAAAGCTAAAAAACAGTTTGTGGAAAATGTCAAATACTGCATTTCACAAAAATGAGAAAACAAAACCCTGCCTCTTGGAGACAATGCCACAGTAAGGGTTGGCATGTGAGCGTCTAGGTCTTCCTGTATGTCATTACCACCTACACGCACCTGCCTCACGCAGACCCGCCCTCCCTGTAACCACCGCCTTCGGATGCTGGGACCGAGCACACTGCAGGCTCCTCCCTCCTCCCCACCTTGCTCTCAGTATTGGTCACTTCAAGCACTCCCACCACCCACACCCACACGGGCACGCACACACACACCTACCCCTACACACATGCGCACGCACACACGTACACATGCATACACATGTCCACCCACACACTTGCACACACTTTCCCCCCGCATGCACATGCACACACACACGCACACACACACGTGTGTACAAACAATGCTTAAGGCTGTGTGACCCAAGCAGGGTGGTCACTGACCACAGGCGGGAATGTAGGACCCAGGGGTCATCTGGTGCAGGGCTTCCATTCAGCCACTTTCCTGGCCAGGCTGCTCAGGAGCAGGGCAGTCTCCCCCAGCACCTCACAGCATCTGCATCCAGTGCTCAATCTGCAGGGTAAGGGAAGAGACAGACAGGAGCGAGGCAGAGCATCCGAACTGAGGCTCGTTCAGAGATCTCTGCACGGGGGCACAGCAGGAACCCATTTTGAATGTGCCCGACCTTGTCCAAGCCCATGGTCTCCTCTCCTGCCCCCTGGCCTCGCTCTGCATACAAGCACACCTGCCACCTGGTGCCCAGCCCCATGCCTCCTCCCAATCCCCTAGCACCACACTCACTGGTCTCCCAGCCTGGCCCCAGGTGAGGGCGGGCTGCCTGTCTCCTGGCCTGGCCCCAGGCCGCCGCGGTGAAGGCACGTGCAGCTCTCCCGCTTCCTCGCCTTCCACTCTGCAGCCCCTCTTCCCAGAAAGCTTCCTGCCTACACAGCCTGTCCCGTAAACTCCTCGCTCCTGCAGAACCAGCTCCAAACACGGTCCCCCATCACCTTCACGGGTCTATGGATCCAGCGCCCCTTCTTCTTGAAAACTCACTTACCATTCGGACTCTTCAACATTGTCATCTCCTGCCTCTCACAGCCGGCCTAGAGACCATTGTCACTCAGGCACCCCAGCTGCTGGGAAGTGCCTGGAAAACTGCAGACAGCAGCTGCTACAGTGTTGATTGGATGAAAAGTAAATATTCTGACTTAATGAAATTTAAATAAATATGCTGATATGGTCAGCAAATTGGGCCATTAACCATGACCCATCATTATAAAGGCGGTAAGGATAAATCTTAAGTGACACGTAGTAGCTGGCTTACTTTGCTTTTTATAAAAATCTAGTTACCGAAACTTTGTAACTGCCCCCAAATATAAATGTTTGAAATAACCAGAGAACAAAAACTAAAAGTCTGTATAAGTACAGAGGTGCGTATTAAATCACGACTTACAATAGCAAAAACCTGAAAGTCGGAACACTGTTAAATAATATGGTAGTCATGGGAACCAGCAGTTAGCGTAATGGCTATGTCGCTGGACTCCCATGTAGTCGACCGCGGTTGGTGTCCCGGACCCGGTGGCTTAAAACTCACACCGGGCGCATGTGTATGCGTGCCCAAGATCCCGAGAGGAGAATAGAGGAGAAGGGATTGCGACGTGACCATCCCCTCTGGGGGGTGATTTCTCGCTTTCTGTCTCTCTGTCTCTCTCTGTCTGTCTGGCGAGCGCACGCACCCTATAGCAAAAATCTCTCCAAAAGATAAATAAAAATAATACAGTAGTCATTAATTTTAATATCATGCAGCTCTTAGAAGCTATTTTTAAAACCTAAGCAACAAAAAGGAATATTAAATTTCATGCAAAATAAAGCACAAAATACGTAAGTGTGAGATTCCAATGGGACACATAGAGTGCGTGAGGTTAACCAGAAGGACACCCCAGAACCCCGACCCTCTGTCTCTGCGGGAGTATGGCTATCACTACAGCCGCGGAGCCCCTAATATTAACCACGCATGCAACACTGCGTAATCATACACAGCAAAGCTCCGCAGCCCCTGTGGAGACGAGGACAGGAAGCTAGAAAGGGGAGACCACGCCTCGGGGTCACCGCCGCGGAGGGGCTGGCGGGTGTCATGGCGGGTGCTGTCAGGAGGGCTCTCCCCCACTTGAGCCGCAGCGGCATGGCTGGAGTCCCGGGCATCCCCGCTTTGTCACACTGTGCTGGGGACAGAGCGGTGTCTGCGGGCGAGCAAGGCATCAGGACACCGGCCTTACTCCATGACAGTGCCTCGCAGGTTGATCGTGACCCTGACGCACACACACTCGCCGCCCAGTGTTTTCTCACTACTATTTCCCGCTTTGTTGTTGATTCTTTATGTTGATTCCTTATTTTGAACACATTTTACACAAGTTAGAAAGATAGAGACACGTCAGAAATCCCTTACCATGGACGGGGACTGCGCGCAGTAAAGCTGCGAGTATCTCCACTGGCAGTCCCCTCGAGGAGACACAGAAGCCTGGGGTGCTCTAGCAGCCCGTAGGGGGTGCCCCATGCCTGTACCCAAACGCCCTCTCTTGGGGCAGGGCCGAGGGCACGGTGGCTGAGGGAGCCGGTGGGCGGTGGGGCACAGCCCCGGTGAGTGAGCGTGCCGTGAGCTCCTGGTGGGGCTCCTGGAGGCTGGCCCAGGCCACGTCGAGGCTGCAGACTGGCAGGGACACTGGCTGATGTCTGTTTCCGGGCTCCAATCACTGTACTGTGGGCATGCAGATGTTAACATCAACGGAAATCGGTGAAGGGAGCCCTCATACAACTTCTCGGAAAGTCTGAAACTATTACAAGTAAAAGCCTAAAATTCCACTTAGGAGCTAGGATGTGGGTAGGTGAGCAGGGGAACAGGCACGGCCACACGCAGGGCAGGAGGGAATCTGACGGTGTGGTAATTACCACGTGTTCCTTCACTCAGATATTCTATTCCAATGGCAAAACATGACGAGGAGGTGGAAATGCTGGAAGTGTAGGGAGACGCCCGGCAGAGCTCTGACTAGCGCCTCCACTTCCTTGTCCGAGACGGTTTGGTCTGCTTGGTCTCAGCCGGGTCCCCAAGAGCACTCCTGGTGTCCCTCTGTCCCGAGGACATCTGACGCGCTCCTGTCCTCCTCTCTCTGCACCCCGCAGGCAGGAGGAAGTCTCCACCCTCAGCCCCAGCCTGCATCTCGCCACCACTGCTGACCGGAGACAAGGGCCACGTGGAGTCTCCCATTCCCCGTCCTTTCCATTGTCGGGGCCGACTTTCGGCCGACCATCGCTCTAGTTAAACACGCTTGTCTCTTCTCAGACGTGTGTAGCCGTGCGAGGCTCGCGTGGCCTGCGCTGCGCACACGCCCAGGACGTGCCGTTTGCCTTGTCCCCTTCCAGGCCCATGTGCTTCGTGAAGCAGCTGGAGATTCCGCAGTATGGCTACAGGAACAACGTCCCCACCACCACGCCGCGCTCCAACCTGGCTAAGGAGCTCGAGAAGTACTCCAAGACCTCGTTCGAATACAGCAGCTACGACAGCCACACTTACGGCAAGCGGGCCATAGCTCCCAAGGTGCAAACCAGGGACATATCCCCCAAAGGATATGACGATGGTAGGAGGTGCACGCTCTTCTACATGAGAGACACGTTGCCATTCATGATGTTGTTGTGCATACCATGTCCCCTGCGTCGGTCCCCGCCCACCATGGCGAGGAAGGAGGGACCCGTTTCCCTCCATCTTCCCAGCCACGGCTAGCTGTTGGCAAAGGGGGGAGAGAGGAGCCATGGGCTTGTGGTTCCGTGGGACTGACGAGACAGTGTCGTGAACCATTTTTAATTAATGGCCCCCAGACAGAGCCAGGAAGCAGCGAGGTCCCCGGGTCTGAGGTGCTCTGCGCTGGGCAATGTCAGCCTTCCGTGTGTGTGGGGTCCCATCATTTCCAGCCCTCTGCCCAGCCTGTGCCCAGAGCAATCTCAGGGGGTCCCTGGGCTTTTCCCTGGCAGTGCTCACCAGGGCGGTGAGGGCACAGACAGGGCGTCGCCCTGCACCCAGCGCTCAGCAGGAGCCCAGGAGCCTTGGGGACATGAGGGAGGCAGGCATTGACCTGCCGTGCCCTGTACTGATCAGTCCTGCACGTCAACCGTGAGCCTTGGCGACTAGGTCCAAGTGGGGTGTCAGGGTGTGGTCCGACTCCATGCTCACTTTGTTCGGACTGGCTGTTTTTTGTTTTGTTTTTTAGCACTCACTGATCAATTTCAGGTTTTCTTGTAATCTCACTCATTCATTTGCAAATGGAGGGTCCGAGAGGCATAGGTGGACTCCAGCTGCCACTCGCGTCCGGACACACAGTGCCCGACCAGCCCTCCCTCAGACATGGCTTCCATACCGTCTCGGTGCGTGCTGTGGCCCTGATGGTTTAGCCATCCCTGCGACTGGACTAGCCCAGGGTAAAAGGGGACTCTGGACACGGGTGTGGCCAGCAGAGGACGTCCTCGGGGCTGGCCCTCAGGGGACCAGAGCCAGATCTGTGCTCAGCCTGTCAGAGTCCTCAAAGCGCGGCAGGCGGGAGTGCGTGTGGAGAAGGTGTCACTGCGGGACTGTGTGCAGACGCCGTGGGGAGCACATACATGACCACATGGGTCAGCTGGCATGACGGGGTGGGGCCTCTGTAGTGTGTGCGGCCTGTCACCACTGAAACACGCTGGACATGGGCACTGCATGACGCCGCCTGTCGGCCTTTCTGGGCAGCCCTCCAGCTCAGAGTTGGGGCTTGGGCTTCTTCCCCGGCCAGGCGAAGGTCGGCTGAGAGGAGACACAAACACGCTCCTCAGTTCTCGCCTTGCCTCGTGTGTCGGGCCACATGCCTGGGATCGGGCTCGGCCTGGCTGTGCTCTCGCTGCCCTGGCCCAAGGCCAGAACCTGTGAGCTCTGGGAAAGTCCTCAATGCCAGGCCCCAGGGGCCGGGCAGAGGGCATGTGGACCTCCACGCAGCTCGCGCTGAGTTCCTGCCTCGTAGGTCGAGACCGCGCCCAAGCTAAGCCAGGCTGTGGGTGACTGTGACCCTGCCTGTCCCCAGGTGGTCGCCGTGAGTGAGCAGAGGGGCTGTCGCCTGCGGTCACGCTTGGCCACGGGTGCACAAAGACCCAAGTTACTGCTCCAAAGCCGGGCAGAGACGAGCCTGATGCTGGAGAGACCTGTGCCTCCTGGGGCGAGGCAGCGAGGGCAGAGGCGTGGGGCCCTCCCCAGATGGGACGCGACCCCTGGGTCATGTGCCAGATCGGACCCCTCAGAGCCCAGTCCTGACCGCTTGTCCTGGCCGGCACCGCAGAGAGGAGCTTCCTCCTGCCCATGGCTGTACCCCTTTCTTCCCCGGAAGTGTGCGTTGGGAGATTGTGGGTGGCATGGGCAGCATTGCCCAGCCAGCGGGGCCTTGTCTGGGAGCTGGCGTGGGTTCCCGCACGAGCAGGGATCAGGACTCGGAGGAGCAACTGCGAAGGCAGGGCCCGGGGTGGGGAGGGCTGGAGCTGTAGTTCCTGAGCGGGCAGGACGTGGCTTCACACCAGTGCCACGCCGAGGAGTCTGGGCACCCTGCGGGCTCACGGCCCTGCGGGGCTGACAGAGGAGGGCAGTGGGCAGGGACAGAGCATCGCAGTCGGGCCTCCCACCACGCCACCCTCTCGCCCCGCGTCCTGAGCTAAGAATGACCTTCACGTTTCCAGGAACTTGGAGAGGCATTCTGGGACGGAGCCTCAGGAGGCGCGGTCCTGACTCAGGCAGTGTTGAGGACGGTCCAGGGCAATCCCCTCCCGGTCAGGCCTCTCTGGCAAGGCCACCCAGAGTGGAGTCGGTTGCAGCCATGACTGCAGTGACCCAGACCAAAATGGCGCCCTGTCAGGTCCTTTCGGGAGCTTCCGACCAGGGTTCAAGATGCCTCGCCTGTACCCTCCAGGGCCCAGCCCCGACACCCTCTACGTGCTTCGGAGGACTGGGCGCCGCACCTCAAGTCTTCTTTGACCCCCTTTGCCACTCCCCACACAAAGCCCCTCCCGCCCTCCCGCCCCTT
>NW_006159879.1:1839263-1842213 GCF_000334495.1 Tupaia belangeri chinensis
CGGGCCATGGCTGCCCGGTGGAACTGGCCTGGGCAGCCTTGGCTTCTCGGTGGCCCCACACACAGTCCTGGGAACGGGCTGGCCCGGCCCCCGCCACCCAGCCTCCATGCCGCCTCTGCTGCCAAGCCCTGTGCCTGACCGGCAGCGCCCCTTCACTGGGCCCCCTGACACATTTGTAGCCTGCACCCCACCCCTCCCCGAGCGTGTTGCACATGTGTGTGTGTGCGGGGTAAGGGCAGTGCTCGGCCCAGCCGGGGCCCCACACTCGGCGTGCTCCCAGGTGATCACTCCTGGGGCGGCAGCCTAGCCCTCCAGTCACATGGACCCAGCAGTGCCGGTGCAGGCCAGGCAGATAGCCGTGCAGAGGACGCTGAGCAACGGAGAGAGCCGAAGGCCTTACTGTGCTTTGCCATGAGTTCAGATCTCGTGAGTGAACTATCCCTGCCCAGACCGTGTCCCGGAGGGGGCTCTAAAAGAAAGCACTGTCTCCTGGTAGTCGGCATCCGGGTCACCTGCCGACGGAAACTCGGAGGAGAACCAGGAGTCAGCACGCGGCTACAGTGGGGGTTCTGGCAGAATTAGGGAGCCAGGGAGCGCCAGGAGCTGCCTCCAGGATGTCTTCCAGGTGGGGCTCTGAGCGTGGCATCCTCTCCTGTCTGGCTCGTGGAAGTTCACCACGGTAGGGACGAATGTACCCGTGCCTACAGAGGGTACTCACATGAGGACGTGGCGTTTCTGGGGTGACACACACTCTCGTGAGAGCCCCACAGGCACGGTGGGTGGTGAGTTCTGGCCGGGAGGTTTGGGTTTTCGGGTAGCCCAGTGTCCAGGACAGTCCTGGCCCCCAGCCGCAGATGGTACGCTTGCCGTCTCTTGCAGTAGAGGGGACAGGGTCCCGGACGAGGGCGTTCCTCAGTGTGGCCAAGCCCGGGCCCCAGCCGGCTGCTCATGCTGTCAGCATCCCGGCACTAGAGGAGACCGCGGTTGTACTTCTCTGGACGCCTCGCCTTAGCCCGCTGCCTGGGAGGGTGGCCCAGAGCCGCTGGCTGATTTAAAAGCAGTTTGACTGGAAACAGCTTTGCTTGCCAAAAGAAAAGAGTGTTTGTCTGTGTTCAGCTTCTCGTGTGTGACCAGGTGAAGGCTGGTCAGTCCTGAGGGCGACCACAACACCCCCACTCCGCACCCTGCTCTCTGCAGCACCCCCTAGGGGCAGGGCAGGGACCGGCTCACTCCAGGCGTGGCCTGACCGAGCTGCTGCTGAGGCTCCGTGGCTATCTGACCGACAGGTGATCACTATTAGAATGAAAGACCACCTGGCTGGCCCATGAGCCCAGGGGGTGTGGGAGCCAGACCCTCATGGCTGGCTGCAGTTCCAGGCCTGGCCCCAGCCGCAAACATGCCAGGTGCATGTGCATGTGCGCCCCGAATCCCAGCGGGCTGGGGAACCAGAGGAGAAGGGGCTGTGACAGGACCACGCCCATTGAGGTGCCTCCCCTTCTGTCTCCCGTGGCTCTGGGAGAGCATGAGCCCGCTGGCAATTTTTAGAAAAAGAAAGGAAGAAATGTCCTCATTTCAGAGTGAGCCGTTGTTTGGCGTGTGGGCCACCTTTGCGGCCCAGCCCGTGGCTAGCCCTCACCAAAAAAACGGTTTTAAAAAGGCCCCTCATGGGGCCAGCAGGTGGCATGGTCGTTAAGGTGCTGGACTCCCACATGGCTGACTGCATGGTTCAAGTCCTACAGCCAATGGCTTGTAAAAATACTTTCACTTCTGCAATTTCTATTCTGTCTCTTCAGCAAAGTTATAATTATGTAAGATGGCAAAGTTTAGTCTGCTCCCAAATATCACCGGCTTTGAGTGGGCAGTCACTCAGCAAGGCTCGAGTTCCCCAAAGGCCGCTGGCCTCTGCTGTCGCTGTCCCTCTCATCTGCAGCCCCCCACCCCGCCCAGCCTGGGCTGTGCTCAGACCAGCGGCCTCTGCTGTCACTGTCCCTCATCCGCAGACGCCCATGCCCAGCCCCAGCCCCGTGCAGTTTTGCCGTTCAGACAGCTGAACTCACACAGGAGAGGAGGAAGGCTTTTGAACGGCTGCCCTTCTCGGGTGCCATGGCCCTGTCTCAGTTAGTAAGGTGGCAGTGTCTGCAGGTGGCCCCTGAGCTAACAGCTGTGGTGGGAACTCAAGCCTCCATGCAAGCACACCTGGCTATGAAACGGCCACTTGCTGCAGAGTGGGTGGGGCTGGCCGGGAACGGCCGGACACGTAGCCCTGGCTCCCAGCCTGGCTTCCTCCGCACTGGCCTGCACCCGAGCGTCACTATGAAAGGCCTCCTCCACGTGCTGTGGGTGCAGCCTGCCGTCCCAGGGAAAGTGATCTGCCACGGCTGCCCTTCCCCGCCTACTGCCAAGGGCTGCGTTGCCGTGGGAGACACCTGCTTGGTTCAGTTTGGTCTTCTTGCTCTTCGGAGAACACAGAGCAGGTCAGCTCTGACAACAGCTGCACAGTCCCGCCTCCCCCGCAGCCACACCATAGCTGAGAGCTCTCCAGGGCCTCCCGCCTGGTGCTCTGCTGCCGGCTGGGACATGCTGAGCACCCTGGGCCCCTCAGTCCTTCACCCAGAGAGTGGCCATTGGTGGGGGGAGTAAGACACTGGGAGAGAGCTGTCCCCCAACCTCCAGGGTCACCTTCCAGGGGTTCCTCACCCATCTGGCTGGGTGAACTTCAAGGCCCTGCACAAAGGAACTCCCTGTACAGTAGACTGGTGGGTAACTACCGGGGAAATGGCTGGTCCTGATAAACGGCCCCATCTGACATCAAGTCCAGAGGAGAGCTAAGCAGCTCTAAGGCATTGCTCCTGCCAGCCTGGGAGAAAAGGCAGGGGCTGGGTGGGTGGACGGAGGCCGTGAGCAAGCAGTGGCATTGCGGCCCATCCCCAGCCTGTCATCTGTTCTCTGG
>NW_006159879.1:1842268-1842829 GCF_000334495.1 Tupaia belangeri chinensis
TCTGTCCCTACCCCCACCCCCTACCCCCTCTGTCCTCCGGCACCCCAGGTGTGTCTGGGCCCAATGGGCTCTATACCCAGATAGAAATCCACTTTCCAGCGAGTGGCCCCTCAGGCCTGGCTGGGAGTGCGCGTCCCCATCCCCGTCCCGTCCATGAATCTGGGTCACTGCACACAGGACCGCGGCCAGGTCCACTGTGAAGGCCCTCGCAGCTGGGGGCACACCGGTCTCCAGATGAGCGCTCTGTGGAGGTCCCTGTCGCCAGAGGCGCTAATGAGGAGTCCTGAAGGGGAGAGCCTGGCTCCCTGCGACCTTGACCCGGCTGCTGTGCCATCCGCAGGACTGAGTCCAACCAGGGGTGTGTCTTTAAGGGACAGAGCGCCGCGGCCCAGGACGCACAGCCTGCTCGGGGCTGCACGCGCGCTCTTCCAGGCCGACCCCAGGTCTCTGCCCACTGGCGCCTAGGGAGTCTTAAACCGAAGCGAAGACGCGGCGCTTCCTCCCGCAGGGATAAGCCCCGGGGCGTCGGGAAGCCCCGCCCCTCCATCCGCCCCGCGGTCC
>NW_006159879.1:1843052-1845262 GCF_000334495.1 Tupaia belangeri chinensis
GGCGCACATGGCGGCCACCGCCATCCTCAACCTCTCCACGCGCTGCCGCGAGATGCCGCAGAACCTCTCCACCAAGCCGCAGGACCTGTGCGCCCCGCGGGTACGCCCAGGCAGGCGGGCCCCTGCGGCGGGGCTCCTGGGAACACCGGGCGGCGCTGCTCAAAGCGCGGGAACAGCACCGCTGTCCCAGCAGACCCCGACGCTCCGGCCTTTTAGATTAATGTGTATGGACCGACCGGCCCACGTGGGGTCGGGACCATTCTGCGAACAAAGGACACCCACGGCCTATGCCGGGCCCAATGCCCACACAGACTCGCTGCCCCTTGCAGGTTAACACGGGAGGGTTGGCGACACCATTGCCCACTAAGATGTGGGCCCAGCCCTTCACACTCCTGCTGGGGAGCAGGACCAAAGCCTGGCTCCCGGCAGCTCAGAGACCTGGGGGGCTTCCTGGGGCCTACCCATTCTGAAGGTTTCTGTCTGTCGCTCAGGCTGGGAACAGGAGAGGGAGAGCTGGCTGGCTGGCCAGTAGGTGGCGGGAACCAGGCACAGGGACGGTTACCACTGTGCTGGCCAAGGTGGAGACAGCCCACCTCCTCCCAGGTGACCAGCTCCCAGGCACAGGTCACAGCCCTGATGGGACCTGGGACACACCGCTGTGATGTGTGTGAAGGGACAGGGGTCCGTCACCTCAACTTGCATAGGGTCCTTCCCTGCTGACGTTTTTATCCCTGGATGGGGAGCCTGGAACACGCAGCTTCCATGTTCAGGGCTGCTCAGATGCCAGGCTGGTGAAGACCCTGGGCAAGGACGCACTGCACAGTAACCCCTGCCTAGGGCTTTCCCTCTTAAGAGTAAACCAAGACAGAATAAATCCAGCATGTGGCGCCAAGCGGCAGGAAGCTAGGGCCAACAGTCAGCCTGCTACTGCCGTGCGCTCCAGGGCCCAATCCCAGCCCCTCTGCCCTTGCCTGGACTTGCCAGAAGGCAGCAGCTTATGGCTCAGCTCTAAAAATTCACTCTTTGGCTCAAGAGGGCATAACTCTGGATAGCAAAATAGGGACTTGGGATATGTGGGTTTCTCTTCCTCTCCCTGGTCCATGCTCCCTTCTCTGTACCCTCCTGCTAAGAGGCATGTGGTGAAGACCCGGGCCTGTTCAAGCGCTCACAGGAACATTTTACAGAAAGAAACTGTCTCTAGTGCAGGCTGCTGCAACAGGGGGCAGAGCAGAATCCTCAGGAGAGGGTCCCAGCTGGGACGGCATTTCTCCCCCTTTAAAGAGACCATACCCATTAGCAAAGGGTTTCTTATAAATAGGAAGTAAATGTTGGCTCTTCTCCCTCGTCCCTTCCTCTTTCTAACTCTTTTATCATCATCTCTAATTCGCACGGATGGAACTAAAGGAGAATTTTAGTGCATCTGTGCATATACGCGTGTACATACATGCAGATACTCACAGACACATGCACTTTTTCACTTTCTAGTATTTGAATGGAATGAAATGAAGCGCTTTTTTGATTTTTTCTGTCCAGGCTCATTTCTAAAAGCAGAGATGTAGTAGGGGACTTCAAACAGTTTACGAAAAATGGAGTTCAAATACAAGTTTATTTTGGTGTTAAAAAAATTAAAATCCATGCATAATTTTTTCATATCATTTTTTATGAACATTTTGAAGACCTCTTGTTATGGGAAAGAGAAATATGTTAGATAAGTAGAGAAATGGATGGATGAGTGACTGAGTGGATGATGGGTGGAGGGATGTGTGATGGACAGATGGTGGGTGAGTGGACAGATGGGAGGGTGTATGTGTGTGGACAGGTTATGGGTGAACGGATGGATGGGTGGCTGGATGAAGGATGGATGTGTGATGGACAGATTGTAGGTGAGTGGATGGATGGATGGGTGATGGATGGATGGATGGGTGATGGATGGATGGATGTGTGATGGATGGATGGATGTGTGATGGATGGATGGATGAGTGATGGATGGATGGATGTGTGATGGATGGATGGATGTGTGATGGACAGATTGTGGGTGAGTGGATGGATGGGTGGGTGGATGTGTGATGGGCAGATGGTCGGTGAGTGGATGGATGGGTGGGTGGATGGATGGGTGGGTGGACGTGTGATGGACAGATGGTGGGTGAGTGGATGGATGGGACCTAGAGAAGAACATTTGGGGTAGGGATACGAAGACCGCATTGGTGAGA
>NW_006159879.1:1845335-1851736 GCF_000334495.1 Tupaia belangeri chinensis
GTGGATGTGTGATGGGGAGATGGTGGGTGGGTGGATGGATGGGTGGGTGGATGGATGAATGTGTGATGGGCAGATGGTCGGAGAGTGGATGGTTGGGTGGGTGGACGTGTGATGGACAGATGACAGGTGGGTGGATGGATATGTGATGGATAGATGACAGGTGGGTGGGTGGAGTGATGAAGGGTGGGTCAGTGGAGGAATTGATGTGGGATGGATGGACGGATGGCTGTGTGGTGGACAGGTGGGCAAATGAACAAATGGCTGGGTGGTGGACGTGATGGGCAGGTAGATAGACCCCCTGACCCGTCTTGCAGCTGAGCAGGGATCAGCAGAAAAGTACCAGCAGCCCACTGCTGCTGACCATGGGAGTCTATACAGGGCGTAGCTGAAAGTCATCTGCTGTGTGGATTCTACTCTGCCTGAAGGCGGGGCTGCAGCTTGAGGCCAGACTTTTGGGGTTGCAATGGTCAAGCCAGGCCAAGTCGCCATGCCTTTCTGCCGACAGAACCCTGACATGGAGGTGGATGAGAACGGGACCCTGGACCTTAGCATGAATAAGCAGAAGCCACGAGACAGCTGCTGCCCCGTCCTGACCCCTCTGGAGCCCATGTCCCCACAGCAGCAGGCAGCGATGAGCAGCCGGTGCTTCCAGCTCGGCGAGGCGGACTGCTGGGACCTGCCCGTGGACTACACCAAGATGAAACCACGCAGAGTGGACGAGGACGACCCCAAGGAGATCACGGTATGTCCTTCCATTGACAGCCGCCTGTGCCAACTGCAGGGTGAGGGTGGGCCATAGCTGGAAGGAGGGGCCACAGGTGCAGACCTGCGAGAGACCAGACTCGGTCTTTAGTTCTCAGCTAAGAGAAAACATTTTTGGTGACCCAGAAGGCGTTCGCGACTGAGGCTGATGTGAGTGAGACAAACTACAGCCCAGGTTTGGGGGTTTTTTTAGAATTATTTTATTTAACTTTGTGTATTCATTTATTTATTTTTAATTTGACCAGAGAGGGAGAGAGAGAAAGCAAGCAAGCCACCAGGTCTGGGACTCGAACCGCAATTGACCCTGTGGGAGTCCAACGCCCTTCACCACCACACCACCTGCTGGCCCCCAAGCTACAGCCTAGTTTAAAGTACCAATCTTACTTTCTAACATGCTTGTTTTGTTACAACTGATCTCTGCGAAAAGTGTAAACAGTATCCTGCTCACCTTTCTGGGTGCCCCGTGTGACAGTCCGAGGCTGTCCTCGCAGGTAGAGAAGCGCAGCGGGAGCCTTAAGCACACACGCGGCGGGCCAGGTGCTGGTCCCTTGCCAGCTTCCAGAAACCCAAGCGCACCTGCTCTCTAAGAAGCCAGAAATGATCAGAGCACGCTCCCGCCTCGAACGGTCCTGTCTAAGTTTCTTACACTGGCACGGCTAAGCCATCTATGTCAGGAATGTTTGAAGTAGTTACAATTTTCAAATTCAGATGATTAACGTAGATGTAATGCCCCTTAGGCTAAGAAGAAAGAAAGAAAATGTTTTCTGTACTGAACTGACACTTTCTCCAGTGTTTAGTTCTGAAAATTACACGTCTTCCTTCACTAGAAAATGAAACATGTGAGCACTGCCGGGTGACCGCCGGGTGACCGCTATCAGGCCAACAGCGACTCGCGGGGATAGACGGGGGACCAGGCCACAGTGGCTAACTTTGTGTATTCATTTATTTATTTTTAATTTGACCAGAGAGGGAGAGAGAGAAAGCAAGCAAGCCACCAGGTCTGGGACTCGAACCGCAATTGACCCTGTGGGAGTCCAACGCCCTTCACCACCACACCACCTGCTGGCCCCCAAGCTACAGCCTAGTTTAAAGTACCAATCTTACTTTCTAACATGCTTGTTTTGTTACAACTGATCTCTGCGAAAAGTGTAAACAGTATCCTGCTCACCTTTCTGGGTGCCCCGTGTGACAGTCCGAGGCTGTCCTCGCAGGTAGAGAAGCGCAGCGGGAGCCTTAAGCACACACGCGGCGGGCCAGGTGCTGGTCCCTCGCCAGCTTCCAGAAACCCAAGCGCGCCTGCTCTCTAAGAAGCCAGAAATGATCAGAGCACGCTCCCGCCTCGAACGGTCCTGTCTAAGTTTCTTACACTGGCACGGCTAAGCCATCTATGTCAGGAATGTTTGAAGTAGTTACAATTTTCAAATTCAGATGATTAACGTAGATGTAATGCCCCTTAGGCTAAGAAGAAAGAAAGAAAATGTTTTCTGTACTGAACTGACACTTTCTCCAGTGTTTAGTTCTGAAAATTACACGTCTTCCTTCACTAGAAAATGAAACATGTGAGCACTGCCGGGTGACCGCCGGGTGACCGCTATCAGGCCAACAGCGACTCGCGGGGATAGACGGGGGACCAGGCCACAGTGGCACGAGTGGGCGGTCGGGGAGGAGGCCTGTACGCCTGTCTCTGTGCTCTTCAAGTTGTTTTAGGAGTCCAGGCGTTGCACAGAGTGGAGTCGGAATGGCAAGCTCAACTCCTAGGCTCGTTTCCCTCCTGTGCTGTCCACATAAGGCTTGGGGCTGAGTCTCCAAATTCATTTTAATTAAAATTAAACTCTCCCAAAACCCGTGAGGCGTTTCATCTGTAGACTGCTGTGGCTCCCCGTGCCGTGTGGACCGCCCGCGGGTGCTGAGCGATGCTGTCTGGAAGCGCCTGGGGCACCACAGTCAGATGCTTCCCAGAGGAGGTCGGGGCTGCAGGAGGCAGACGGCTTCGCGAGAGCGAGCTCATGTCACGTCGCCCTAAGTGGGTCTCTGCCGCCTTAGCCTTAAAGGCACATGCACACGGGACCAGAGGTTAGCGTAATGGCTATGTCGCTGGACTCCCACGTAGTCAACCGTGGTTCGCGTCCCGAACCCGGTGGCTTAAAACTCACGCCGGGCGCATGTGTGTGCGTGCCCAAGATCCCGAGAGGAGACTGGAGGAGAAGGGATTGCGGTGTGGCCATCCCCCCTGGGGGGTGATTTCTCGCTTTCTATCTCTCTGTCTCTCTCTGTCTGTCTGGCGAGCGCACACGCCCTAAAGCAAAATCCTCTCCAAAAAAAAGAAAAAAAAAGCACATGCACACAAGTGACTTCCCGAGGAGTGTGGAGACACCGCCCGGAGTCCCCGGGCATGCTGTTTCTTCACGGGTCAGTGCCAGATATGAGCGCCCATGGCGGCCTCCCCTGGTGGCACTCCTGCACAGTGCACAGGAAAGGCCAGCTCGGCCAGGTCGTCTGTGGCCCGTAGCAAGCGTGGCCACTGGGGAGTTGCGTGAGGGCCTGCCATGGCAGTGCCGTGGCCCGGGGAGTTTAGGGCAAATGCTGGAAAGCTAAGCGTGCATTTCTTGAGACAACGGAGTGTGACGCCTTCAGACACGCAGCAGGGAAGGGGTGACGTGGAGGAGGCCGCCGCGGGGGCGCCTCCGCGGCCCGTGTGGCTTTCATGCTGTGTTTCACCTGCAGCCGGAAGACTTGGACCCGTTCCAGGAGGCCTTAGAAGAACGACGGTACCCCGGGGAGGTGACCATCCCAAGCCCCAAACCCAAGTACCCTCAGTGCAAAGAGAGCAAAAAGGATTTGATAACGTAAGCATGCGTCAGGTGACTCGCGGCGCCCCAGCCCCCTTCCCTGCTTATTTAAAGTGGACCTGTACGTGCCTTGCCGTCCGAGCATGCGACATTGGCAGCACATACATGCTGGGCTCCGGCCGGGCGGAGCGAGAGCTGCCTGTGCCCCTGCGTGTCCCCAGAGCCCCGTGTGCGAAGGCGTCGCTTCCATCGACTCCCGTGCATTTCGCAGCTTCTCCTGGGGCGCTGGACCCCTGCAGACATTGCAGCTAAACTGGAAACAATGAAACCCTCTGGACGTTCTAAACACACTTACCTTTCTGGCTGTTTTGTCTCTGTTTGGTGGCAGATGTCCAACTCCAGGGTGTGATGGGGACGGTCATGTGACTGGTAATTACGCCTCACACAGAAGGTGTGACTTCATTCTCCTCATGGTGGATCTGTCTTTTCGATTTATTGTTTTCAGCTTACCTCAACAATGCTGTCCGAGTGGGCCGTTGCCTGTGTGGACCCCGCAAGTGCTGTGCGTTGGCCCAAGCAGGCCCGCGGCCCTGGCGGCTCCCCCTCCGCCGCCTGTGTGCACGCTTCTCCACCCGGACCGCAGGGCCCAGATGCTTCCCTCATTTTTAAAAAACTGATTGTTAATTGAAATACTTGCTTCAGTCTAGACGTGCACGTGTCCAGAGCTGATTGTGCCACAAATCCAATGCACAGCACTTGCCGCATCGCTTTCTGCATAAACTCGTTAATTTCGGTTCCATGTGGTGTCTGTCCGGGAGGCGGAGCCGAGTAGAGGACTCACTGCTGTCCCGCCTGTCTTACAGTCTGTCTGGCTGCCCGCTGGCTGACAAAAGCATTCGAAGTATGCTGGCCACCAGCTCGCAAGAACTCAAGTAAGCTTTACTGAACTCTTCTCTCCTAAGTCTATGCGCTGGGCAGTTCACACACGGACTGTGTCACTGAAAAAGGAAGGCAGACGGGTGGGCAGCGCCCCGTGCAGGCAGTGCCCTCATCAGCATGCACGGCCCCCTCCCTCCCACACAGGCCACTGCCTCCTCCCTCGGGTCATCTGGGGCTCCCGCCCCTCGCCCCCCTCCATCTCGGACTTCCCAGGTGCAGTGTCTCTCTGGGTGGGCGTGCACGTGGTAGGAGAGTCAGAGCTGCTCAAACTTAGACGGGGTGCGTGTGATGGCAGAGTCCACGTGGGTCTTCTGATCGTTTAACATACGGGTACCTAAGGAGAGGTAATGGTGGAGCCTCCCATGGCAGATGGCAGCCCAGCTCTGCTCCCTGCACTGTGTCGCTGTCACGGGTGTGCCTCGAGGTGGCAGCAGCTTGCACTTCTGGGGCCTGGACAGCCATGGCGTTGCGAGGACACGCTCTGGACCGTGTCCCCCTTCCCTCATGTGTGTGCGTGTGTGTGTGTGCATGCAGGAGCCACGCTCAGGTCCCAGGCAGGCTTGGGAAAGGCACCGCGCACAGGAAGGGTGCCAAGGTGTGTGCTCTCCGGGCAGGGCAGACCCATAGGTGCGTACGGGCGAGGCAAGCGCGGAAGCCTCAGCGCCACGACAGCCCAGGCGAGGCCACGGCGGTGGCTAGGGATTGTCCGACATCTCTCACAAAGTCGAATTTCTTGGTTTCTGCTCTGTGGGTGAAGCCTCTACCGTTCATGCAGAGAAAATGCGGCTCTGCAGCCCGTCGATTCTTTCCCCAGCCACACACCCCACAGCACGACCCGGTACGGCCGGCCCAGGCTGTGTCTCACACCCGTGTCGTCTCTTCCAGGCTCCCTGTCCACGGCCCTGGTGCCATAGAGCACCTGGTCATGCTCAGTGACCTTCTGGGCTAGCCCGTCTGTCACGAGACCCTGCGTCCCCCCCGTAGACACCTGGAGGGCTCCTCACAGCCGGCCCACAGCTCCCAGCCTCGCCCAGAGCAGTGCCCAGCGGACGCACTAGCTTTAGCCTCTTGGGACGGACGGCTTAACAAGAACGAGCCCCTGTCCTGGCCAGGCCTGTCTCGACTCGTTTCCCTCGCACGCGAGCACCACGCGGCCTGGGCCTCAGCCCACACGTCCGGACGTGGCTCCGTCCTTGGCTGCCTCGAGGACCACTTTGCGCCAGTCGGGCAGGCTGCCCCAGGCCCGTGACCATCGTGCACACGGCATCTCGCTGGCATCTCGCTGGGTTCTGTTCCGAGGGCCGGTCCTCACGGGCTCGCGCCCCTCGGAAGTCCACGCTGATCTGAATCCTAGGCAGCCGCTCTCCCTCCAGTTTGGCGCTCGCCTCTTGCCCTTCCTCAGCTGGGAAGCCGGGCTGGACCCCGTCGGCATCTTCCAGGGAGGCAGTTTGCTCTGCGCGTCCTGCGGACAGGGCAGGGTCGGTCAGGCCTCTCTGCCTCTTCCCCGCGGGGGGTGGGGGGGACACTCTGTCTTCCAGAGGGTGAGGCCCTGTTTGAATTTGATTGATCTAAAAGCCACACCCACTGCTAAATTAGTCTTTGCAAAAGTGAATCCTCTTTTGATTGACCATTTCTGAGAAATCTAAACTTGACTAACCTGAAATGCTCCATTCTATTAACTGTCCTCAAACCACGGATCCCCACTCAGTGTCTCCTATGCAAGACTAGTGTTGGTGCGACCCATGCTCACCTGGGGAATTCTGCACCGAGGAGGCCCCACGTCACGAGGCTGTTCTTGGGTCTTTTGGCCGGGATCCCGCCATCAGGGCTTTCCATGGGAGCGGCAGGCAGCTCCCGGCAGCATTCCCAAGAGCAGGAAGGTCTGGCACGTCTGAGGCTACAGCCACTTTC
>NW_006159879.1:1851767-1865608 GCF_000334495.1 Tupaia belangeri chinensis
ATCTTTGGTTGTCCCTGCTACAGTGCGCCCTTCCTGAGGAAGGACGCACAGGCCTCGGGGGTGCAGCCCCCCCCCGGACCCTAACAGGCAGAAGAAAGCCGCTCCGGGCGCCAACAGACGGAATTGCTGGGGATCCCTCTTGTCACTTCCAACACAGCGTCACAGCTGGCCGGGGACAGGACACATCAAACACCAGCGAGACAGCGGGTTTTGCCGGCTTTGCTCTGGGTCTGTCCCGCACCGGAGATGGCACTTGGCTCGGTGCGTCCCCAGAGAGCAGGGCTGTTCCCACGAGAGCAGCTGTGTGTCGTCACATGCGGGTGGGAGCGGGGGGAGTGAAGGCGCCGCACACAGGTCTGGCGTGAACTCTGACACACTCGGCTGCTCGGCCCTCTGGCCTCCGGGTACAAGAAGCGTGTCTCGGCTCTGAGTGGGGTGGGGGTCTGCGAGGGCAGGCTCTTCCTAGGGAGGGGAGGCAGAGTCTGGCTGCACACACCTCACCTGAGCCCGCCTCCCAGTGGCTGAGGACCCACGGAGACCGCAGGCCAGAGACGAAACCAAGCAGAGTAAGTGTCTGGCGGGAACATTGCCACGTGTGAGACTATCCCTCCCACCGGGGCAGGGGCTGCTTCTCGTCACGCCCTCACTAAGTCAGCCTGGAGGGAGTCAGAGGGGTACGCACGCCCTCCGTGGTCTGCCGGCGTCCCAGCCAGGACTCTTGTGGACAACCTGCTCATGCAGTGGCAGACACGGCCAGCCCTCTGGTGTGTGAACTGCCAGCATCCCGCCCAGCCCAGCTCTGACCCCACTCAGAGACAGCAAGCTCTCAGATGGCTGATGGCCCCACTGCGTGCTTCTGCGGCCCGGCGACACCTTACCCGCAGTGCCCCAAGTTCTGTCCCCGCCAGAACTCTCCGCAGGACGACTGCTGGCCCCGGCCGTCTGTGTTCACAGCGCCTGAACTTCAGTCCGTGGGGGCGGGGGAGGCCGTGAGGACTTCTACGTAGCCTGGACACAGCCAATACTTTGGAGCATGGGGATCTCAGCCACCGAAAACGTGAACTTCTTTTAAATGCTAGTTGCATCTATTCTAAAACAAAACCTAAACCAAAAATTAGGATTATACTTAGGCCAACGTGCCTCTTCTCTCTAAAGGCTGTTCATATACAGGTCGGGCCGGGACCTCTCCTCGGCTGTTCGTCTCAGGGCGGGCTAGAAGGGCCACGTATCGCTGCTCACCCTGGAAGTAACCCTTTTCCGGACACAGCCGCCTCCACGGCGGGCACTAGTAAACGCACTGAGCCGTGAGTTACCACGACGGGCTCTGGCTTCCTGCGCCGCCTGTGTCCTCTTCAGAAGAACGTGTCCTCTGCGTGAATCGCGCTTCTTTGCGATGGAAAACTCTTGCGAGAATGCCCCCACACTGGAGGAGAGGGGCGTTGCCCCTTGTCTCGGAGATGACGCCCTACACGCTGGCCTCAGTTAGGGGGCACGTGTCATCAGCACGGACTCCATGGCGTGAGGGCAGGGATGGTCGCCCTGGCACCATGTTTGAGTGCCGCTGGGAGCTTGAGGGGAGGAGCCGGCAGCCCCCGGTGGACCCCACTCCACGCGCACCGTCCACCGGGCTGGAGCGGGTCTGGGCCTGCTCCAGGCCTTCTCCAGCTACAGCGGCACCTTAATGTGCGGGGAAGCGGCGAGGTGGCCTGGCCAGGACAGCGTGCTCAGGCCGTGGCAGGGCTGGGCTTGGGTGGGGGGCAGGGACTGGCCGTGCTGGGAGACCTGACCACACCTGACCCTGAATTAAGAGCACCTCAGGGGAAGCTCGGGGCCAGGATTCCAGGTAGATAAAGGACTCAGCCCTACCCACACACATGCACACAGACACACGTGTGCACACAGGCATGCACACACTGACACCTGCACATAGACATGGGCACACACAGAGACACCCATGCACACAGACACGTGCACATGTGAGTACATGCATGCATATGCATGCACATGAGTATGTGTGCACACATACATGCACTTATGTACAGAGACATGTGCACACAAATGTCTACAGAGACACATGTGCATATGCAGGCACATGGAGAGACGTGCACACACAAACACCTGCACACACGTGCACATACACATAGGCACATGTGCACACACAGACACACACCTACACACATGCACATGCACATACATGCACACAGACACACCCACATAGAGACATGCACACGCAGTGCACACACATGCACATACACATAGGCACACCTGCACACATACAGACACATACACACAAGCACATGTACAGACACACACATACACACACGCCTACACACACACAAAGGCACATATGCAGATACAGAGATTCATACACAGACACACCTGCACACATGCACGCAGACATGCACACCGACACACATGTGCACACATACAGAGGCATACGTGCACACAAAAAGACATGAACACAGAGACCTGCAAACAGATAGATGCACATAGATGCACACACACACATGCCCATAGATGCATACATACACACATATAGACACACACACTCAGACACCTGCACAAACACCCACAGAGCACACATGCACACAGATACACACATACACGTGAACACATGGAGACACACAGACACACCTGCACACAGACACCTGCACACAGACACACGTGTGCACGTGTGGGCCCCTGTACACCCTGTAGTCCTGGCAGGGCAGCAGTCTTTGCTGTCCAGGCCTGCGTCATGTCCACGAGGGCCGTGTCCTCTCGCCCTGACCTCACACTTGCCATCAGGGACCTCTCTTCTCACTGTATGTCGAGGTCTATAAAAGGGGTTACACCTTTATACAGCGTCTTGTAATGGCGTATTTACTCCTTCCGTGAGCAAGCATGACAGAGAGAGATAGAGATGGAGAGACAGGGAGAGCACACAGCAGGGCCGGGACACCACAGCCCAGCCGCGGCATCGGCTGGCTATGGACCAGCACACATGCCTCCCTGGCTGTCCTCAGGCCCCGCCCCATGGAGCTGTGCGTCACCGTTTCTCTGCACAGTACTCGGGAGCCTGCGGGCTCGAGGGCACTGCAGAACCACGTCTGTCAGCCCCGGGAGGTGCAGTGGAGAGGGTATAGTTGGTTGGCGCACAGTGGGACACCTGCAATATGATGCAGAGTGATCTCGAGGACATGCACACGTGAGCACACAGCCCGGGGAGGACCAGACTGCCACAGCTGGGGGAGGGTGCCCGGTCCCTGGTGAGCAAGGGTCAGCCAGGGCAGGGGCATGAATCCCTCTGCTTCTGGGCTGCCCTGCGACTGCCTGGTGAGCACAGCAGGAGAGCCGTGGGGTCCGGCGAAGGGGCCACAGGTAGCGGGGCACAAGGACGTGTGCCAGTCCTGGCTGGCGAGCATCCCTGGGGTCTTGGCAGATCCCCGGGGGGCTTGCTGACAATGCCACCCCATGACAATGTGCTCAGGCCAGACGGCCACATGGGAGTCGCAGGTACCCTCCACTGGGGGCAGTCGCAGTCCCAAGAATGGAGCTAGTGGGCCGGCCCCCTCGGTGCAGTGGCGCGGTGACAGGGCACAGCACAGGACTTCCTCTCTGGGTGCGGTGACAGTGCACACAGCGCAGGCCTCTCTCTCTGCCACGGGGAAGCGGGGCGGGGCGCTCACCTTCACTGTGCCGTCCCGGGTCTCGGTGCCAGTGAGAGCATAGCTGGAAAAACCAGACTGGGCAGGAGAGGCCAGCGGGAGGGCGGACTGAGTGAGTGACCGGCGTGCCACCTCTCACGAAGCCGTTCGCACAGAGCACGGGCTCGGCCTGGGGGCTGTCGTACCCCCGTGCCTCGCCTCCGGCACTGGGTGCGCGGGCCAGGCAGCAGACCAGCCATGGTGGTTGGTCATGATGCCTGAGGCCCTCCCCACTGCCGGGCCCTGGGGCGCTCCCGAGCAGACCCAGAGAAGGCGGACAGGGAGGCTGGCTGGACACCCGCCGAACCACCTCGCACCCACCGCCGTCCCTCCCGGCTGGGAGTGAGGAGGACTCCGTCTCACTCCAGCCTCTGCGCCTTGGACTTGGGGGGACACCACGTCGGCGGCTTCAATCCTGGGAGCTGGGAAGTGGGCAGGGCCACAGCAACGCTGGGCGGGTGTCGGGGCGGTCTCCCAGAACACCAGTGGAGCCCTGCTCCGATGTCCTCCCCACGTGTCCTCAGTACGTGTGCGCTGTGGGGGTCCAGCACGTGTGCACTGTGGTGTGTCCTCAGTACGCTTGCGCTGTGGGGGTCCAGCACGTGTGTGCTGTGGTGTGTTCTCAGTATGTGTGCACTGTGGGGGTCCAGCACGTGGGCGCTGTGGTGTGTTCTCAGTATGTGTGCGCTGTGGGGGTCTAGCACGTGTGCACTGTGGTGTGTTCTCAGTATGTGTGCGCTGTGGGGGTCCAGCACGTGTGCACTGTGGTGTGTTCTCAGTATGTGTGCACTGTGGGGGTCCAGCACGTGTGTGCTGTGGCGTGTTCTCAGTACATGTGCACTGTGGCGTGTTCTCAGTATGTGTGCGCTGTGGGGGTCCCACACATGTGCACTGTGACATGTTCTCGATATGTGTCCACTGTGATATGTTCCCATTACATGTGTGCTGTGGGTGTCCAGCATGTGTGCGCTGTGGCGTGTTCCCGGTTCGTGTGCACTGTGGATGTCCGGCACGTGTGCGCTGTGATGAGTTCTTCGTATGTGTGCGCTGTGGGTGTCTGGCACGTGTGCGCTGTGGCATGTTCCCAGTACATGTGCGCTGTGGGTGTCCAGCACGTGTGCGCTGTGATGTGTTCCCAGTACGTGTGCGCTGTGGGTGTCCGGCACGTGTGTGCTGTGATGTGTTCCCAGTACGTGTGCGCTGTGGGTGTCTGGCACGTGTGCGCTGTGGTGTGTTCCCAGTACGTGTGCGCTGTGGGTGTCTGGCACGTGTGCGCTGCGATGTGTTCCCAGTACGTGTGCGCTGTGGGTGTCCGGCATAGGTGTGGTGGCATGCTATTTCTCCTTGCCGAACAAAAGCTTCACACGTGTGTGTCACTTCCTGCTCGGTCCAGCCCTCAGAGCTCCGGCGTCTCCATGCACGTCTGGGGTGTGCAAAGAAGGGTGACTGGGAACCCCTGAGCATGCGGCCTTCCCAGGAGCACGGGCCGAGTGGTCGGCGGCGGACGCCCTGAGCCGGCCCAGCTGCGTTCACGCCTTCATTTCAGAACCCTGATCACTGCCAAAGACCAGATAGTTTCTGCCCTCCGGGAGCACGTGGGCAGTCGTTTCTGGGCCAGAGAGAAGGCATGTGCTTGACAGACTCCAGTTTGTGGAAAGGGAATTGAAGTACAAGTTGGTTTGGGTGCAAAGGAATGTTGAAATTCAAGCTTGGAGTTTGCCTGTGTTCTCCACGAACTTTTCGAAGCCCGTGTATTTGGAGACTGGGTGGCGCTCAGCCCGCCCCGAACGGTGTGGTCTCCCCCAACACATGCCGCAGCTAACGAACAGCGGGGACTGGTCCAGACATGCGATGACCACTGCCAACTTTGGCCTATGGTCAGCAGTGGCCAAGGGGTCTCTAAGCAGTGACCTGGGAGGGCCAGCACCCAGAGTGGCCACGAGAGAGTGGGGCTGGACGGGGCTGGGAGGCATCTCTGCAGTGGGCGTTGGGTATGAGTCACCTCGGTGGGCATCGAGATGAACAGGTGGACTTGACAGCCGGGCCATCGGACGAGGCGAGGTGGAGTGTCTGGCTCAGGAAGCCACAGCTCTGGCAGGAAGGCACCTGACCGCAGACTGCTCCTCTGGACCACGTGTGCACTCGGAGGGCCAGCTAGGCGCTGCAGACCTCAGGTAGCGTGGGCAAGGGCCTGCTGGGAACCCCGTAGAAAGCGGGGTCAGCGCTCATCAACGTGTCGTCGCCACGCCTGTGCCCACTCCATGACATGGAGAAAGTGGCTAGGGCCCCGCTGCACAGTCCTCTCACGAAACCATCGAGGCCTCCTCGGAAAGCTTCAGGCCCCGGCCTTCTCCCCACCTGCCAGGCCCGGGTTTTCCTGAGCCTCCCTGGCTGTGGCACAGCAGGACCCCTGGCCGAGGAGGGGCGGGTCCCCGACACCCTGCACTTGCTCTGCAGTCTACCTGGCTGACCTGCCTGCCTCCGGGACAATTCCTACGTGCAGTGTCTGTGGGGACCGGTGCCAGAGGAGCAGTGGAAGCGCGGATCGTCCCTCGAGGGAGGGCTTGTCTCTCACTGGTACTTTTTGAAGTTAACACGTTTATTTTATCAGAAAGAGACAGAGAGAGATGATCAACCTCTACAGGGTCTCACGTCAGCCCTGCCTGCCCTCCCGCCAGCTGGGACCACGGGTGCGCCAGCCGGGCGTGGCTCAGCCCAGGGACAGTGGAGTTCCCGCAGCTGCCGCGCCCACCCGGGGCTGAACCTCTCATGACTCAAAGCCGCATGGTGCCTTGTGCTGTGGCATGCACCGGGGAGAGCTTTAACTCCAAATAAGGCCGAACAGCAGACTTTTCTCATTAAATATTTGAAAGCATCTTATTCTTCCATCTCGAAATTATGAAGCATTAAATACACACATCAGAACTACAGAATGATGGTACTTATTTAAAAATGGAAAACCATTTGTCAGCCAACTTAATGGAAATTAATATACCTTATGCAAACTATTTGAAAATTATTCTTTGAATAAATTAATTTTCTAAATTCTGGATTAGTTACTTTTTTCTTCAAAATATACACAGCACAAGGCCAGCAGGTGACGTGGAGGTTAAGGCAGCTGGATCCCTCATGGCCAGCTATGCAGTTCGAATCCGTGCCCAGCTTTTTGAAAATCACATTGGGCATGTGTGTGCATGTGTTTGTGTGTATGTGTGTGTGCGCATGCACCCCAAAGTCCCCCGGGGAGAGGGAGGAGAATGGGTTGAGGCATGGCCATCCCTGCAGGGGTGATCTCTCGCTTTCCCTCTGCCTCCCTCTTTCTCTGGTGAGCACATGTGCCCTTTAGCAAACTAAAAAATAAAATAACAGAGAGCACTCAGCACACGTAACACAAGGGGGCGTGGCTGCGTCCCTTTCTCGGTGCTCCTGCTCGTCCTGTGCCCCATCGGGAGAAAACGCACCCATGGCGTGCAGATCACCCGTTGCAGCCGTAAACGTGAGCTCTAGCGGGAAAGGAGAAGATATATCCTCTTTTTTATGAGAGAGAGAGAGAGAGAGGTCTCTGCTATAGGGCATGTGTGCTTGCCAGAGAGAGACAGAGAGACAGAAAGTGAGAAACCACCCCCGGGGGGATGGCCACGCTGCAGTCGCTTCTCCTCCATTCTCCTCTCGGGATTTTGGGCACACACGCACATGCCCAGTGTGCATTTTAAGCCACCAGGACAAGACTAGATCTGCAGTCGACTACATGGGAGTCCAGCGAGGTAGCCATTATGCCAGCTGCTGGTCCTGAGAAGGTCTACTCTTAATCAAGTGAGAAAAGTGTTCAGTTTTTGAGATGAAACTGATGCAAGCTCAAACCCGAGAACCAGGGGAACGCGTGTGTGCCAGCACCCTCCGAGGCGCAGTGGCCCTGATGTGCCTGCCGTGTCATGGTCCGTTTCATGTTGCTGACAGATACTTCAGACCGGATGATTTATAAGAAACAGATTGGGCCAGCAGGTGGCATGGGGTTAAAACAGCTAGATCCCACAGGGCCGGCTGTGCAGTTCAAGTTCTGGACCCAGAGTCTTGAAAAACACACTGGGCACTTGCGCGCAGGCCCAGGACCCTGAGAGGAGAATGGAGAAGTGTTTGTGGCACGGCCATACCCAGAGAGTGACTTCTCACTTTCCCTTTCTTTCTCTCTTTATCTGTCTCTGGTGAGTGCACTCATCCAATAGCAAAACTTACTTTAAAAAGAAAAGGAAAGAGATAGGTGTTTGTTGATGTGCAGTTCTGGCCACGGGCAGTGGGAATGTCAAGGCCTGGCAGGAGTGCAGGGTGGCGTGCCCGTCCCAGCTCGTGCGGCCGCAGCTCGCTCTGTGCTGTGACAGTCAGGACACGCGTGCTCTCGGGGCAGCCTGGCTCACTGGGTCTCGTGCACGCCATTGGTCTACAAAGCCCGATGGTCTCCTCCAGGACACGACCGCCATGATCCAGTCCCTGCCTGGGGACTGAGGCCCGCCTCCTCCCGTCATCAAATTCCCAATGTGGAACTTCAGGGACGAACCACCCTAAACCAGGGACAGTGCGCCTAACCTCTTCACACCTGCTTTTCGCTTAACATGTCGGTTATGTGGTTTTTACGCTTATTTTCTTCTATGTGAGTGCTGAACATGGGGTGGGGGTGGGGGTCTCCAGCAGGGTTTCCGCGGCACCTGCCCTCACCACAGCCCGCGGTATTCCAGGAGGCCGGGGCGGGGGGGAGTCTCCCTAGGTGCCGTCATAACAAACACAGGGTCAGGGACGCCCCGTACCCAGGATCCGGACACTCTGAGGTGGGACCACGGTCACACTGAGGTGGTCACTGGTGTGAGCATGCTTCAGGAAGCGTGGCCGTCTTCATGGGGCAGGGCTGGACAGAACCACAGAGCCAGCGGCCGCATGCTCTGAGCTGCAGAAGTGCTGCGGAAGCCTTGTCTGTGTGACCAGGTGGCAGGGCCTCACCCTGGGCTTCACCCCGCTGTCTCGCACGATGGCTGTGTGGCTAGAGGTGGGACAGCGCTTCTGAGCTGAGACGTGCCCTGGCCAGCGGACTCTGCTCGCCCAGCTGGCTGCAGTCAGGGCTGGGCGCTGCTTTTCTCAGTACTTCTGCCTTTCCTCACGGTTTCTGACGGGGTGCATGTGCTCGCCAGAGAGAGGCAGAAACAGTGGGAGGGAGAGTGAGAAGTAGCCCCTGAGGGTGACCACACGGCAACTCCTTCTCCTCCACTCTCCTCCTGGGATTTTGGGCACACATTCATGCACCCAGTGTGATTTTCAAGCCACCAGGTCCAGTACGTAGGAGTCGGCACCTTGATCCCCCCATACCACCAAGCACATAATGTCCTCGGGCCAGTCTTCCTGCTTCTTGTGAGGCCCAGACACATGTGCTCTGGTGGAGTCTGAGACATGGTGCATTTCTCTGTCAGTGTCCACGGCCTGGTCCCACGTGGTGTGGGCCAGTGGGTGCTGTGTCCCGGTCATGAAATTCCCGAAAGACCACCAAGGAGCCGATTCCAGTGCAAGCACACAAGGGTCATTTTAATTCTGGCTCGAGTTAGGACTCTTGTCACCGACACGGCGGATCGGGGTCAAGAGCCCCGGTGTTAGTTGGGCTGGGTTGTTATTTGGCTGTTGCGGGGAGGTCAAGGGGTGCTGAGGAATGCACCCAGGTGGCTACACATGGGCTGTAGATTACAAGAGTTGGCTTTTACTGAGTGGTCGTCAGACTGCTAGGTTGGGCAAGAAAGTCCCTTCAGGTCTCTGGTATTTCCTCTGTTTTGCTCACTGGCGAGCCCCGGCGGGGTGATGGTCTTATGGCCTTCTCTATGTGACAGGCTCGCCTCCTTGAAATGGTGCTGATTCCCAGTAAGGTGGGTTTAACAAAATGGAGCCCCCTAAAACTGGTCACTCTGGCCCTTCATTTCCCCCTTTCCCAAGTACACAGTGGAGCCAGTCGTGGGTCCCTGTTACCGAGTTCTGTTTGGTCCCGAGTAGCAAGCTGGTACCGGCACTTTAGAACCATTCATTGGAAAGTGCTGATTCACTCGCAGATAAAAGCGATCGACCTGTTGAGGACACAGGGACCGAGGGTGAGGAGGAGAAGAATTAGCAGGGGGCCCAAGAGGGCAGAGACCAGAGTGGCGAGCCCAGGGGAGGGAAGGCAGGATTAGCAAGGTTTGACATGCTGCAGCCTTAGCTTTAGGGGATGGTCTGGGTCTCTTGCAGCCTCTGTCCTGCAGCACGAGGGGGTCTGCTGTGTGACGTGTGTATGATGGGCCCATGAGGAGATGCCATCAGCCTTGAGCATGGTGGAGGTGGTCAAGATGACTATGCAGGGCCCCTTCCAACGTGGCTGAAGGCTTCCTTTGTGGTGCTTTTTGACGTACACCCAGTCGCCGGGCTGGAACTGATGGGGATCTGCAGGAGGGCCAGTGACATGAAGAGCCTGCAGTCTCGGCCAGATGTCCTGCTAAGCGCCCGGGAGGTCTTATAATGAAGGTAACAGAGAGTGATCATTAATTCAGTTAACAAGTCGGACTGCAAGTTAGGAATAAGAAGTGGCAGCAGGTCATATGAGGTTTTGAAAGGAGTTAGACCTAGCTGGTAAGGGGAGGTGTGTACTCGGAAGAGAGGGGAGGAGAGCCACCCAGTCACCGCCAGTTTCTAAGGTTAACTTAGTGAAGGTGTCTTTTAGCGTTCTGTTCATTCTCTCTACCTGTCCTGAACTCTGGGGACGGTGTGTCCCCAACACTGAGGCTAAACCTGGAGTTACCTTGGATGGGAAAGCCCGTCCATTACCCGACCCAGTCGTAGTGGGGAATCCGTGCCTGGGTAAGATGTCTTCGAGGATGTTTTAGCCATGACTTGGTGTTTCATGTTTGGTAGGAAATGCTTCTGCCCAGCTGACAAGGTGTCTACACAAAGACCACTAAGTATTTGTAACTGTGCTTGCCAGGTTTTACCTCTGTGAAGTCTACTTCCCAACATGCTCCAGGCTCATTCCCTCTGCTTCGTGAGCCAGGTTGCCCTTGAGATGTGGAAGTGTTGGTCAGCTGACAGGCCTTGCAGAGGTGCACTATAGTTTGAGTCTTTGAGCTAGCGCCTTTTATCAGAACATGAGCATGTCGAAGGAGGCCCTGCATTTTCCTAGTGCCCGTGTGGGTGGTTCGGTGGATTTTAGGTAGGACTTGGTCACTGGAGGCCTCTGGGAGGATGACTTTATTATCCATAGGCTTCCACCATCCGCGAGGACTGTGGGCCAAGGGCAAGCCCTTTAACCGTGCAAGGTCTTCTGATGTGCACTGGGATCGGTCAGGGAGGACTGGGTCACCAGGGTCTGGCATCTGGGCCTCTAGAACTGTTGCTTTTAGGACCACATCCCCGGCCATGGAATCGGCCAGGTTATTACCCCTGGCGACTGGGGAATCGCCCTTCTGGTGACCCGGACAATGAATGATGGCCAGCTTTTGGGGGAGCCAAATGGCAGCCAACAGTGCCAAGATCTCGGCCTTGTTTTATAGTTTTTCCTTCTCCAGTCAAGAGGTCTCTGTCCCCGCGTATGAGAGCGGCTGCGAGGGCATGGCGATCGTCGGTGTATAATGGACCTCCCTGTCTTCGCCCGGGGTTAAAGCTTGGCTCACAGCTATCAGTTCAGCCTTCTGGGCCGATGTTCCCGCCGGGAGGGGCTCTGCCTATACAATCTCCCGCTCTGAACCACCGCCGCCCCGCATTCCTCAGTCCCTTCGACCCAAACTGCCTTGTCCGTACACCAGGTCACTTCCGCACTGGCAAGGGCTGATCCTTCGAGTCAGCTCAGACTCCGTGAGCCTGCGCGAGGATTTCGGTGCAGTCGTGGAGGGGAGTGTCAAGGTCTGGGTCCGGAAGCATGTCGCGGGGTTTAAGGCGGTAGATACCTGAGAAAAGATCTTGGTGGGGTTTGGTAAGAGACTCTGATCATGAACAAGGCGGGCATTGCTCAGCCGGTCGGGAGCTGCTGAAGAATTCCTCAATTGTGTGAGGGGTGGAGAGGTAGAGCTCCTGCCCTAAGGTCAGTTTGTTAGTCCTTGACCATAAGGGCAGTGGCTGCAACTATGTGGAGGCAGGGAGGCCAACCTCTGCAACAGGATCCAAGTTTCTGACAGAGAGGCCACAGGGCTCTTCCGGGTCCTAAGGGCTGTGCTAGGACTCCCTTCACGATCCCCTTATTTTCATCCACGAACAAGGGGAATGGTTTAGTTACATCGGGCAAGCTGAGGGCTGGTGCTGAGAGGAGAGCAGCCTTGATTTGGTTAAAAGATTGTTCCATTCGCTCTGTCCAGACGAAAGTGCCCTGGCTTTCCTTGGTGGCTTCATAGAGGGGCTTAGCCAATTCCGCAAACCCAGGAATCCACAGCCGGCAAAAGCCCACAGATCTCAGGAATTCTCTCTCTGGTCTCCCACCATGGAAGCCAACAAGATTTTTGCTAGATTCCAAGTTTGGCGGTCATTAGCTTCGGCCTGTTTTTCTTTGGGATTTCCCGATTATTGTAAACTTTTTCAGCCACTGCAATGAAGTCTTGAATGTTCTTTTCCCCTAGCCTGTCTAGCCTCTGCAGTCTTACGCCTAATATCCAGCAGAAAGCCAGTATGAGGGCCAGTTTGGCCTCAGGGGCCCCTGGGCCCATAGGAGTGTATTGCCAGAAGGCATCCATGAGCCTTTCTAAAAGGCAGCAGACTTTCCTCCCTTCCCTGTTGAACGTCTCCACCTCAGCCGAATCGGTGGGCTCTTTGGCAGTGCTTTGAGACCTCCCAGCACACTCTGGCAGTAGACTGGAGCCTCTCCTTCCCTTCAGCCGTGCTGAAGTCCCATTCTGGCCGGGACGAAGGGAAGTTGGTGTGGATAGTACCAGGATTGCCGGTGGGCTGCCCATTATCGCCCGGGACCAGCTTCTGGGCTTCGGATGGAATTTGCTCCCGCTCCTTGCTCCTCGGTGGGGAACAGAAGCTGGAGGAGCTGGTGGTGAAAGGACAGTGTCTAGGAAGGCTATCAGCTCATTAGGATCCTCGGAGAACCGGGGTGCTGGCTTCTTCAGTTACGTAGGTCACTGGTGGCAAAGGCCAATTGTGGTAAGGCTGGTTTCCTTCTGCGTCCGGTGGTCCTGCAGCTCGGAGCAGCAGCACAGCTCAATCTACTGGTCCAGGTCATGGAGGCAGGGCCCCCCACCTCCCGCGAGCACCAGCGTCGGTGCCCCTATTTCGCTCTTCAACTTCTGGGCTGGGCTGCGGCAAGGGTTGGGCCTCTCCCCTTCTCAGCTCCTTCCCCCGCCCCTCCTTCCGCCCCTCTTGGTCCCGCTGCTGGAACTGGGGCTTGGTAGGGAGGAGGGAAAATCAAGCCCTCTTTAGTTCTTCCTTGGAAGACTGGTCGCAGGGGTGCAGAGGTTTCTGGGGGTCTCTTTCCCAGACTGCAAGGATTTTCGGGGGCATCGGAGGCTGGAAGAAAGGCTCAGTGCAGGGAGGGGGGCGTTAAGAATGAGATCTTCCCGTACAGTTATGTACGGGACCTGGATGGCCCAGATGTCCACTCCGGGGATGGTAAATGATGTTCTTTACCTTCCAGATGGTTTTTAAATCAGAGGTCCCTCCCGGGGACTAGCCGATGTTGAAAGCCGGCCATTCGACTGTACAGAGGGTGATGAGCTTTTGTTTCTTCACGTCTAGACTAAGGTCATGGGCCCTGGTCTTAACCTCCTTGAAGTGGTCTGTCATACACGTCAGAGGGGAAGTCTGAGTCTGTCCCATTTCAGTCAGAGAAATGTACACACCAACAGAGACAGGTGACAAACACACAGATGGGACAAATGCGGCCACACAGATGCCCTTCGGTGACTGAAAGGCAAACCGAAAGTGGGACGGCCGTTATGTCCCCTCAGAGAACTCAGAACAACTAGGGGCACTCCACCCACTCCCAGAGGGTCTAGAACGTCTTCCAGGCCCCCAGATCTGTGCCCTGCCAGCGCGTCTGTTGACCGATTCCTATCTAGTAAGAGTTAGGGCCCACAGAAACTGAACAGGACAAACACAGAGACAAAGGAAACACACTCACCGGCCGTTATCGGTCGGCCCTCTGGTTGGGGATCTTGGGGATCCTGG
>NW_006159879.1:1865624-1868097 GCF_000334495.1 Tupaia belangeri chinensis
AATGCCGAATGAACCCCCAAATATTGTGCCCCAGTCGCAAAATTCCCAAAAGACCACCAGGGAGCCAATTCCAGTGCAAGCACACAAGGGTCGTTTTAATTCTGGCTCGAGCCAGGACTCTCGTCACCGACAGGGCGGATCAGGGTCGAGAGCCCCAGTGTTAGTTGGGCTGGGTTTTGTTTGTTTGTTTGTTTGTTTTTGGAGAGGTTTTTGCTATAGGGCGCGTGCGCTCGCCAGACAGACAGAGAGAGACAGAGAGACAGAATATGAGAAATCACCCCCCAGGGAGGATGGCTACGCCACAGTCCCTTCTCCTCCATTCTCCTCTCGGGATCTTGGGCACACACGCACTCGTGCCCTGTGTGAGTTTAAGCCACCGGGTCCGGAACTCGAACCATGGTCGACTACATGGGAGTCCAGCAACATAGCCATTACGCTAACTGCTGGTCCCTGTGCTGGGTTTTTATTTGGCTGTTGGGAGGTCGAGGGGTGCTGAGGAATGCTCTTAGGCAGCTACACATGGACTGTAGATTACAAGAGTTGGCTTTTATTGAGTGGTCGTCAGACTGCTAGGTTGGGCAAGAAAGTTCCTTCAGGTCTCTGGTATTTCCTGTTTTTCTCACTGGCGAGCCCCGGCGGGGTGATGGTCTTATGGCCTTCTCTATGTGACAGGCTCCGCCCCCTTTAATGGGTGCCGGTTACAGGCTCGCCTCCTTGAAATGGTGCTGATTCCCAGTAAGGTGGGTTTAACAAAATGGAGCCCCATAAAAATGGTCACTCTGGTCCTCCAGCCTGGTCCCACGTGGTGCAGAGCCAGTGACCAGGGAGTGCAAGCGAACTGCAACTGTCAGACCTTCGTACGAGCCCTTCATGGGGAGTACCCGGTGCAGTCCATGTGCAGATTCAGCACTGGCCCCTCTGGCCTCACTGGGAGGAGTCACCTTCGAGGTCAAGGACCCCCAGTGTGCCCTGCGCAGCTGAGCTCTCTGAGGTCCCTCAGGCTCTCTGAGTTTCACATCATGAAGTGATCGTCCCCACTGAAGGCCTGTCTCCAGCCTTTGACCCCCTGGGGCAGCCCTGGGCGCAATGCTCTGGCTAACGGGAAGCTGGAGTGTTTGCTTCTATTTCCTTGCAAGTTCCTGAGATATGTCTGTGATCTGTTGTTTTGCAAAATAACTTCTTAAATTCAAGTCGGAACATTTATATTGCGTTAGCAAGTGCTCCATGATGGCCTAGGGACATCGGGCTCTTGTGGGGTCTCGACACGCGTGTGCGGCATGTGAGCACAGAGATGCCAGCTGTCCCCAGACTGGCAGGCTGCATGGCACCCAGGCCCAGGCTGAGGCAGGTGTGGTCACAGGGAGAGCACCTTCAGGCCATGTGATCCCAGCCTTTCTCACGTCCCCCACATGGGGACAGCACTCCCACCGCCGGCAGTCACCACGAGTGCTCAGAACGGCGCCTACTGGGGCTTCTCAGCGCGGCTGCAGTGAAGGCAGGGAGGCAGAGGTCAGACCCGGCCGCGGGGGCTCAGAGCCTGCTGGGAGGAAGAGCAGGCATCAGGGCACAGGACGGAGACAGTGAACAGAACCAGTCGGACCCGCATCTGACAGCAGCTGAAGCAGAACTTCTCATATTTGTAACGCCAACAACCAGATCAAAATACTTCAACGATGGAAGAATACCACTTCCCAACGTCCGTCTGTCTGTCTAAGAGGGCACGGCTTGAAAGCACTTGCACCAGCCTTGCAAGTCAGACTGGACGCCCTTGGCCAAGGCGTCCAGCAGCCCATCGCTCTCACGCCCGCCTGAGCCTCGTGCCCACTGCTCCCCCGCTCGCAGCCCTGCGCGCCGACGGGGTGCTGACCGCCGCCTCGCTGCACTCCTTTCTTCCCAGCCAGCTCCGGCTCTCGTGCAGCCTGCGCCTTTTCTGGGTGGCGTGTCCTGGACCGGACCACAGGGACACGGGTCGCCGTGGGCGAAGGCGCATCTCCCCGGACGACGAGGGCTGGTGAGAAGTCCTGTCTCTCTGATCCCCTCCCTAGATTCCAAGCCAGACTCACGGCTTCTCAAGGAGGCCAGTAATACCCAGCCCTGCAGGGCTTCACCCCCATGGTGGGCCCCGCCTCACCTTGGTCAGTCCTGACCACGTCCCCTGGCTGGGCTGCCTCTGGGTACAGCACTCTCACGCTCTCATGCCAAACCCACTGAGCATCGTCCCGGCTTCCCGTCTCAGCGACGGCCTCGTTCAGTTCCCGGAGCCTTGGGTCCCATCTCGCCGACAGCCGAAGAGCGAAGGCTGAGCTCTGCACACGCCAGGGAAGCGTCTCGCGCTCACCAGCTCTGCGATTTGACCCACATGCAGGCTGGTCCACGAGGACCTCTCTATGCGCACGCTCTGTGCCAGGCCTGAAGCCACTGACGACACAGGCGGCTGAGACAGGGGCCTGCCCGTGGGCACGGGGGGGCCGCG
>NW_006159879.1:1868505-1870265 GCF_000334495.1 Tupaia belangeri chinensis
GCTGAGACAGGGTCCTGCCTGTGGGCACGGGGGCCCGGCGGTGCCACAGCCAGTGAGAACAGAGAACAGAGCCCCAGACACGGCATCTGCACGAAAGCCTTCCGTGGCCCAGTCTCCCCACCCAGAGGAGCAACCCGAGGGTCTGCCCAGCACTGACAAGCACTGAGATAGCTGCACCCCGGCCTCTGTGGGCGCCTTGGTCAGACGTGGGCGAGGGTGGGCCACGTTCTGCAGGCCGGGGAGCTGGACAGACGTGAGGGCCCTCCCGCAGCCCGAGCTGTATGGCTGTCACCAGGTCTGCTGCCAGACCAGCCCTCCCTCAGTCCCCACCGAGGCCCTGCTATCGGTTCTAATACCGACCCCGGTCACACCCTGATGGCTCAGCCTCGGGAGTAAGGACAGTGCCTGCGGGACTGGAGGCTTTCACTTGGACACTGAAGCTGTTTGATTGTCAGCATGTGCCTGTGGTCTCCGGATGCAAAATGGGCATATCCTGGTAGCCCACAGCCAGGCGGGACCTGGCCTCTGTGAGCGGCGACCTGCACCCCAGCCCGTCTCTGGGTTCCGGCTGATTCTTAGGCCTACTGCTGTCCGTGCCCTCTGGAGAGACTAAGGAGCCCACAGTTTCTAGCCGTTTCTCTCACTGAGGAGCTAGGCAACGGGCAGGAGGAATGCAGCAGGAAGGCCCACGGGGAAAGCCATCAGGGACCACGTGCCGGCAGGAGTGGTCTCCACGCTCACAGTTCAGCTCCAAGAGCAGGAGACTGTCCCAGCCAGGACCACGCCCGGCTCCCAGCTCCCAGATGTGCTGTTTGCAATTGATTTTGCACAAAGACAAGGTTAAGCCCAGTCTTCCAGAACTGGGGGGAGTAACGCCGCTCGCCATCTCGAGGTGCAGTCAGCGCTGAACGTGAGCAGAGGTGTCCCTTTCCAGGTTGTTCGTGAGACACTGGGGCTCAGCCAGTCGGAGGAGGCAGCACCAGGCCAGCCCAAAGAGGAGAGCTCACTGGCATTTTCTTCCAGAGCAGGCTATATCTGGAGAGGACGACCCAGTTCCCGAGGTAGGACTTGCAGATGTTCCAGGAGCTTCTAGCACACAGGGTCTCACTGTCTCCTAGAGAGCCCGGCTCTGCTGGGAGGCCCCATGCCCTTGAGAAGGTCCGGAGCTGCCACCACCTGCAACCTGCTCATGCCCTTCCATGGCCCGCGGGGAACAGAGAGCAGCTGTCAAGGAGCATTCCATGGCCAGTCTCTGAGGGCCAACTGACAGAGCCAAGTGTGCCGGCAACCCCGGAACTCACCAGCCTCCGTGGGTGTTCCTGGCAAGGTAATTGTCTTTTCTGCACCAAGAAACTATCCCGACAGCCAGGTCTAGTGGGCGAATCTCGCCATGGAGCCATGTTCGCACTGCTCTGTAAGAACATTCATGGAGCCGCAGGCAGGAGACAGGACCCGCGCCTTGCCCGCATTTGTGTGCCATGCGGTGCTGGAGAGCGTGCCGCCGGCCAGGGCCCCGAGTTGGCACACGGGCGTGGTCTCTCCCTGTGAAGGCACTACAGGCTACGGCACGCCCCGTGGGTGACTGGCTTCCTGATCTGAGACGTGCAGGTCCCTGGAGGGTGACACGCTGGCCACAGCTCCAACTGAGTGCACGCACACGCCCAGTCTGCCCCTGCTGGGTGACCAGGCCTGGCCCTCAACTTCGGGCGAGGCTCAGCCCCTTGCTGCTTCTTTTTTTTTTTTTTTTTTGAGAGGTTTTC